>NC_139945.1:36096101-36138601 GCF_963454915.1 Gymnoscopelus microlampas
CGATTGCCTGTTGTCTTAGCAGTAGCTCACACTGGATTACTTATAAAATAGCCTATGAGATAAAACATGGTTCAATCGTAGATTACAGGTTACAGATATTTCTAAACCTTATTCTCTAGTCGGTGAATGGCTCTAGAATAATGTAATATTTAGTCTGAACAGTGTTAATTGTAATTTGTATTTGGACATCACATCTGTGTGTGTGTGTGTGTGTGTGTGTGTGTGTGTGTGTGTGTGTGTGTGTGTGTTGTGTGTGTGTGTGTGTGTGTGTGTGTGTGTGTGTGTGTGTGTGTGTGTGTGTGTGTGTGTGTGTGTTGTGTGTGTGTGTGTGTGCGTGCACGTGCGTACCACATCATGAAGAGTACATGTGAGCGTTTGCTTCCCCCATCTCTCCTCTCTGCTGTTATAATTCTCTGTCCTCCTGTCATTCTGTCACCTTGGAGAGACACCTCTCCGTCTTCTGGATCCCTCTATCCTTCACAACCATGTCCCCCACCCCCCCCCCATATCTCCTCTCTCTCTCTCTCTATCTCTCTCTCTCTCCTCTCTCTCTCCCCCTCTCTCTCATCTCTCCCCCCCCCCCCCCCCTCTCTCTCTCTCTCTCTCTCATCTCTCTCTCTCTCTCTCTCTCTCTCTCTCTCTCTCTCCCCCCCTCTCTCTCCTTCCCCCCCCCTCTCTCCCCCCCTCTCTCTCTCTCCCCCCCCCCCTCCCCCTCCCCCCCCCCCCACTCTCCCCCCCCCCCCCCCCCCCCCTCTCTCTCTCTCTCTCTCTCTCTCTCTCTCTCTCTCCCCCTCTCATTCTGTCCTTGTTCATACCCCCACCTCCCTTAGGGCCCCCTCTCTAAATTCTCCCTTTTCTCAATCCCCCACTCCCCACACCGCCCACCCCATCTCTCACACTGTCTTCAGTTCTCTGGGGTTTCACTCAGAAACACATTAACCCTTCACACCCTGGCCTACTTCACACAGCACACCTCTCACGTTGTCTATCAGGCAAGGACACACGCACACACACACACACACACACACACACACACACACACACACGCATGTGTGTGCGCGCGCGCACACACACACACACACGCACACACACACACACACACACACACATGCACCACCCACCCACATGAAGACACACAAACTTAGATACAAAATGATACAAGCACGGCATGCCCACACAATCTGTTCCCTTCACTACCCATTAGTTTCAATGATTATGATATTGATGCTGTCCAGTTGGGGCAAAGAGACATCTGATAGTACGGCTAAAAATACCACACCTCCTCACATTACTGTTTTACACGCGCGTGCACACACACACACACACACACACACACACACACACACACACACACACACACACACACACACACACACACACACACACACACACACACACACATACATACCGTATGTTTACACATAAACCTCTTTGTACAATCAATTGTGCTGTATAGGCATTTTGATATACATGCTTGTCTTTGCAAACTGAAATCATGTAATGAACCATTGTACTATAGTAAATAATAAACATGTAAATATAAGCATAAATTGATAGGCCAACAGTAAGAAATATGAATATTATGTGATAGAAAACTAATGTTGATACATACCTATTATACACTACCTATTAGCTAGGTTGTTGCTTATTACAGTAGAAAAACATATACGTAGATGTATATGGTATAATATACATATACGTATGTATATGTATACTACTATAGCATTATGCTCACACAGGGATGTTTTTACAACATACACACCCACACAAACACATTCACGTTAAGATGTGGTAAGGAAACATTGTCATGATAAAAGGAAAAGAATCAAGGAAAAGAGCTGAGCGGAGAGGCTGTGTAGATGGGAGGGGCTTTAAAAGGAGGTGTGACGTCTATTTATGAGGTTCAGGGGACATGCTTCTACAGCGCAAAATCCTCAGTGTTCATTTAGAGCGTTGTGGCTCAGAGTTAAATTAACACTGATGGTTTTGCTGTGTGGATATTGAGAGTTAATTTATCCATTTGTATCTCAGAGGGTCCATTTGTTACGTTTGTACACTCCCAGAGTTATAGGCTTTTTACAGTGTACTGACAAGGTAAATAACCAGAGAAAACCCATTTGCAAGTGTCCCATTATAAACATAATGGAATATAGTAAGTGAAATGATATTTCCAAAAAGGAGTAAAGACCGTTCTCTTCTTCTCATTTCGTGCCATGTAGCATGATCGGTGACATGGATAACTGTCCAAGCACAAACCTATGGTTACGTATAGCGCAGGGATCTGCAAGAGCCACTAACATGAACATTTTGAGATAACCTGTTTTCAAGTTTCCGAACAAATGAAAAGGACCCAAAATCCATGCAACACCATTTGTTTGCAACTCCAACACACGTGCCGTCAATTTTCTTCACCTATATTCGCATGTACAGTACGAGGGTCACTGAAGTCACGTTAGCTAAAATAATGTTTCAGCACTTTGAACTTTCCAGTCACAAGCCTGCTTCTCTAATCTTAGTATTTGTTTTTAACCCATAGGATATTGCTCATTTATTAGTTATAAGCAGCCCAGTCTGCACGTGTCTCCTCTCTTCTTTATATGGCTGTAAGATCCCTGAGGAACTAGTCCTGACAGCAGGAGAGAAGAAAAGAGAATGGCAGAGAGAGAGAGAGAGAGAGAGAGAGAGAGAGAGAGATGTTGAGCTTAAGAGCCATTTAAAAGAAAGCAAAGTCATCACTAGCGCGATTACATAAACAGGATAGGAGATGAGCATGGAGAAGTATAGCCCCTACGGAACCTCTCCCTCCGCTGTATAGCTGTATAGCTCCGAGATGAGGTCCCTCGTTAGTCTCATGCCGTCTGTTTTCGAATGGTCGCACATTTTCCCACTTTACATGTTTCTTACCCTTTCTGCACATCGTATCCAAAAAGCAAAGCATTTCTGCCACTCTCTCAGATGTTTTAAGTTTTAGCGGACCATAAAAGCTATCCAACGGGTTGAAGAAAGTATTTAATTTGCCTCGGTTTTCATCCGGTTACATGGTTTTAAGACATTGCGCAAGAGTTGCGCCCATAGAGATAACATTACTGATTCCCCTACTGGTCAAATGTTGAATTGCATCTTCTAATGCAAAATATTATGGAACCCGGATGAAAACCGAGGGAAATTAAATACTTTTTTCAACCTGTTGGATAGCTTTTATGGTCCGCTAAAACTTAAAACATCTGAGAGAGTGGCGGAAATGCTTTGCTTTTGGATACGATGTGCAGAAAGGGTAAATGTAAAGTGGAAAATGTGCGACCATTTCGAAAACAGACGGCATGAGACTAACGAGGAACCTCATCTCGGAGCTATACAGCGGAGGGAGAGGTTCCGTCGGAGCTAGGAGAAGTAAAGTGATGAGGAGAGATGAGAGAGGAGGGAGAAAGGGTAGGGAAACACTAAGGAGAAACTAAAACCTGATCATTGGTGTCGCGAGCCAGAAATAGCCAATCAATGAGCCCACAATAACTTGCATTGCTATGCATTGTTAGCTTGTACCCTCAGCTATTTTTGGCACATGCATGGCACTGTCAATCAACGGAGTATAAACTGCATCACCAGGTGTTGGTGAGACATGATGAGTGAGAGAGTGAAGAGGTGAAAATGGTCAAGAGGTCAAGAGGTGCGTATGTGTGTGTGTGTGTGTGTGTGTGTGTGTGTGTGTGTGTGTGTGTGTGTGTGTGTGTGTGTGTGTGTGTGTGTGTGTGTGTGTGTGTGTGTGTGTGTGTGTGTGTGTGCGTGCGTGCGTGCGTGCGTGCGTGCGTGTGTGGGGTGTGTGTCTGTGTGTTTGCAGGGTGATAGGCTCAGGGTGCGTTTGGAAATACACTGCGAGAATCTGCTCCAATTTCAGTTAAACAGTCAGAATAGATACTCATTAACTAACTTGCTATATGTGTTGTATTCATTCAGTTCATCCATGAATAAAATGATTCTTATGATTATTACCTGTTTCGCGCCAGCTACCTGGGGAGCTTTCAGTCAGTCAGTCAGTCAGTCAGTCAGTCAGTCAGTCAGTAGTTTGCCTGGGGTACTGTATCTCTAAATGGACCTGAAGTAACCACTTCACCATCTGTCCCCCAGCTTACTTCCACTGGTTCTTTCCATAATTATCATCAGTATCCATCAGCTGAACAAGCCACTAGGATTCCAGTGGTGTGGTGTTGTACTTCAGCAAAGACGTCTGGTACAGAAGTTATACAGTAATAGAGGTTCCGCTTTAATATATGATACTGTATGTGCTACAATCTAACCCACCACACACACACACACACACACACACACACACAACACACACACACACACACACACACACACACACACACACACACACACACACACACACACACACTGTCCCATGTGCAATGTGATCTTGACCAGTGCAGCATAGAGGGGAGGGTTTATAAATAGGCCCCAAGTGTGTGAGTGACACCGCAACAACAATCTGAGAATTACACCAGCTGTCACTGCAAAGTCACCATAAGCAGTTCAGTGAGCGTCCAATCCCACACTGCTAAATCCTGAGTGTTCATTTAACACGGAGATTACACAAATTGACCCATTATTAACTCTCATAGTTAAATTAACATTGAATTTGCAATGCCAGTCCAGGAGTGAGATTATGAAAGTTTTAAATTTGTACTATTAGCTTAGCCAACAGTAATCTCCGACGACACTGACCAGGGCCTGCATCTTTTCTGTACAACATGTCCAGTCGGTCGTTCGGTCGGTCGTTCGGTCGTTCGGTCGGTCGGTCGGTCGGTCGGTCGGTCGGTCGGTCGGTCGGTCGGTCGGTCAGCCAGCCAGTCAGTCAGTCAGTAGTTTGTCTGGGGTACTGCTGAATGGTTGATTGCATGGGTTTGTGGTCATGAAGCAGATCTAAAAGATCTAAATTACCTCTTCCCTTTCATAGACTTTCTTATGATTTACACTGCTTTCATCTCCTATACCTCTCTTCCCCATCCCCACATTCCTTCTCCCCCCCACCTCTCCCTTTCTTTTTCCTCCTCCACTCACCCTTCGCCTTATTCCTCTCTTTCGGTATTCCTCTGTCCTTCTCGCATCAATTTTCCACTCTTGCCACACCCCTCTTCCTTTTCTTCACACTACTCGTATCTTTCAATCTCTCCTATCAGGACACTTAACAGCTTCATTTGTATCCAATCAATGTCTTTTAAAATTTGACATTGAGCAGATGCTGTTATCCAGAGCGACTTACAAGTGTGAAATCATAGTAAGCAGAGAAAGCTTGAACCCTTGTCAACAACCAGGTAAATAGTCACTTAAGTAGAGTTCAGAGAACAGTGTAGTGGCTCAAATAATCTGGGGTACCAGGTAAACATAGCATCTACATAACGATGGTTACGTATGTAACCACGGTTATGTGAGTGATTGGATCACTCCAATCGTCTTGCAGTGATCTAGCACGCCTTGAAAGGACACGAGGAATGAGGGTTTGTCGCATAGGTATTTGGGCACATTTGTACCACCGCCCCCTAGCCGCAGTACACCACTGTATACGGAGTAATCTGTTAGTCTACCTCGGAAACCTCCGCCCGTGATAGTGTGATGTACAGGATATGGGAAGCAATCGGAAGCCAATGAAGGGAACGTGGAGGCTAATAAGGAGGCTAATAAGGAGGGAGTTAGTCAAGCCTAGAAATGACTGAGGCCTGGATACGCAGCTGGGCAGACTCTCCTTGGTGAGGAAAGGTCTCATCTTTCAGATATTGTAAAGTGTAAACATACAGGAACGAGTGACCGCTTGGTGTCCTGACTATTCAGGACAACACCCAGGCTCTTTGCAGTTGTAGTGTAATAGAAGCCACCAGGGAGTTGTTGAATGATCTTGCAGGGGCAGGACTTACCTGACTACAAGAGAAGCTTAAGCTGTATTCAGATATGAATACCGTTACATTGTTGGGAAACTAATTAACATAGGTTGCAGGCATAAGCAGTGGGAGAGGGGTTCTCACATGCCCTTTTTACCGATACAGTGTATATATATATATATATATATATATATATATATATATATATATATATATATATATATATATGTTTTTGCCCCTGTCCGTCCGTCCGTGTGTCTGTGTACCAAAGTCGTAATTTACGCATCCTACGTGGGTCACGTTTTTGTTCCCCATTCAGAATTCCCATAGACTTGTTTAATATCGCGTCAAATAAGAACTGTGTTCCAAAAACATACAAATGGCGAAATGAGCACGGTGGTTTGACTCAGAGTCATAGGATATGAAGCATCAACTGACGGCAAGAAAACGCTAATGTTACTGCCGCCGAATTAGTCAATTTTCTCCAGAAACAGACTGTATCAAATATGAGTGACTGATTATGGTAAACGATACAGAGCCACCTCCCTGACAATATCGCTGATAGAGTTAATCTCGTTATCATAATTATCATAATTTGTCTAGGGTCATAAACCTGCTTTAAATGTCAAATTAATATAAATGGTGTCATATTGGCCTAATCCAGTCATGTTAAATGCTTCTATTCTCCTATTCTCATGTCTCTTTATGCAAGGTCAGGCAACTGGCTACAGGCTTACTGTGGCTATCTGTTGGCTCCTCAAGTTATGTCAATATGGAATGTTTTGAGAACACTTCATCTCTGTGTTCTTTCTACGCTAACCCTTCTTTCAGTGACCACTAACCAGTGACCGGTCAGAGCCGAGGTCAACGTGTTGTTTGAGACATTTGGACGCTGTTTGTCCAAAGATATGTCACACCATCATCTTCATCATCTACCATCCTCATCTTCATCATCTTCATCTGACGACAACTAGCATCATCACTCTCCACCAATGTTCCATACTCTCTCTGTCTGAATAGAAATTACAATATTTCATTATACTCATGGCTGCTTGTCTCCGGCTGAATTTTCTTTGTCGCCTTTATGAAAGTGTCTGGTACTTGGTGTGGGTGATAAGGAAAATACAGCTCTATCAATCACCGAGACAGTTTGTTTATTTTTGGACCACAATACTTATATGAGACGATTTTAAGATTGCCCAATGTTATTCTCCATAGAGAAAATAGCATCCAATTGCAAAATAGGTGATGAAGGCTTCAGCAGAGGTATGGGGGCAGGTAGAGGGGGTTCAAGGAGGAAGGAGAAGGTGGAAAAGAGCAGTGGTACTCAGATATTTTACTTAAGTAAAAGTAGCAATACCACAATGTAAAAATACTCTGTAACAAGTTAAAGGCCTGTGTTCAAAATGTTACTTGAGTAAAAGTACAAAAGTATTGGCATCAAAATATACTTAAAATACCAAAAGTAAGTTGTTGTTTTTTGCTGGAAAATAGCAGATCTACAAGCTCGCAACAACATCCATGAGCTTGTAGATCGGCTATTTTCGATTAGTCTATGTATAAAATAGGGCTAAAGTGGTTAATGTATGTTTTATAATATAATAACGTATATTTGCAAAGTAACTAGTAACTAAAGTGAAAGTGGGAGAAAGTAATCTGACTGGCCCATCCTGCACCACCTTCCTTTCAGCAGCCCTGAGACAGCTCAGCTCTGAGAGTTTCAGATATTCCAAGGAGCTGATTTGGCATTATTTACTAATACCAAATAAAAACTAACCAACTAAGCGTTGTTTCATACTTTTACATGCAACACGTTGTGAGCTCTTATATTCTGTTTAGTTGTTTCGGCCTAAATAATCTGCCTCTGTATTGGGAAATGAGTGCACAGTGTACAAAGTACTGATATGGTAAATAGATAAATACAAAATGATTTACTTTTGTAATGTTGTATATTTTTGCAATAATAGTGTGCGGTTGTTACAAAATACCAAGGTACACCTGGACTTGTCTCATGGCACATCGTTTGGGAACAACTGTTCTCCAGCAGTATGCAATGAATTCTATTCTATTCAGAGTTAACTCATTACATGTTGCTGTCTGTTATATGGGGTATTTGTTTGTGTGCAGGTGTGCCCCAAATAAATATTGCTATACATTCAGAATGAACAACAAGAGAAAATGACATGATTCTAAGTCTCTGTCCATTTTGTCTCACCACTATCTCGCTCTGTGTCCTTTCAGGGGTGTGGCGTGTTGATTGCTTGGAGCTCTCCACGGGGAAAGTACCTTATATCGAGGCGATGAATGGTTCTACGGTTCTGATTCCCTGCACCTACGCTTCCTGCATTGGCATCAAGAACCTTGCTTTTACCTGGCACTACAATGACAATGGAACACGCATACCTGTATGCAAGTTAAAACACATATACAAAAAAAGTTACTTTGAAGCTGTATGTCAATTTGTATGTTAGAGTGTGTTACTACAATTTAACTAACACAACTGCAGTGGCTGGAGGTGGTCTCCCTGCATTTCTATTGAGACATTATCCTGTGGCCAGGTACAGCCGCTATACCGGTTGACAAGAGGTATTGCATGAAATTCAAAGGGAAATATAGCTGCAAGCAGCAATAAGCGGGTTCGAGGGATAAGGCAGAGGCAGGAAGAGAGAGAGAGAGAGAGAGAGAGAGAGAGAGAGAGAGAGAGAGAGAGAGAGAGAGAGAGAGAGAGAGAGAGAGAGAGAGAGAGAGAGAGAGAGAGAGAGAGAGAGAGAGAGAGAGAGAGAGAGAGAGAGAGAGAGAGAGAGAGAGAGAGAGAGAGAGAGAGAGAGAGAGAGAGACTAATGAGGAGTGAGTGAGGGCAGGCAATGGTTGTGAGTTTCGGGCCTTGGCCGTTTGGCATAGCCCTCTACCATATTGCCGAGTTTCGTAAAAGGTTACCACACGGTTAGGCCAGAACTACAAAAACGGCGGAAGAACAAGAAAGCCAAGGAATGCAATAAGGCTTTGAGCCTGATAGGCCTCGAACCCTTAAATATCTCACCTTCCCAAACAAGCTCTCCTTTGTAGCTCAACTCAGCTCAACTAGAAATGTTGGCGCTCGCGGCAGGTACCTGGATTTGTATTCTTGGGAGGACGGGTTTCTTTGGGAGCTTTAGTTAGCCTAGTGTTGTTTTCATTGTGTAAAATGTTGAGGTGATGCGCAACTTATAGACTTGACGTGTGTGTGTGTGTGTGTGTGTGTGTGTGTGTGTGTGTGTGTGTGTGTGTGTGCATGTGTGCATGCGTGCATGCGTGTGTGTGTGTGTGTGTGTGTGTGTGTGTGTGTGTGTGTGTGTGTGTGTGTGTGTGTGTGTGTGTGTGTGTGTGTGTGTGTGTGTGTGTGGGAGGGTGCAGCTTGCTGAGGGTACCATTGCTGATGAAAAAACGGAGCCCGAAGTCACTGTGGACATCGAACATCCACGTGTGGAGTTTGTCGGCACGACAAAGACCAACAACATCTCCATCCTGCTGTGGAACATCACGTTTGACGATGATGGACAATACATCTGCTTTGGCAAGAACCCAAAAGAAAAGGGCCGCAACCACAGTGCTATCTTCACTCTGATAGTCGTGGATGAATGTGTGTAATATGCAAGCACGCACGCACGCACACACGCACGCGCACACACACACACACACACACACACACACACACAGTGTGAGCTTGTAGATTTTCAATGTGTCATGGTTAAACAAATGAGATCCATATTGTGTCTAGAGATGCAAAGATGTGTTGTGGGCATGTAGATCTGCTTTATTTTTATACTGTATGGACTACTGTATAATGAGAGGGCCAAAATAGAGTTACCAGGTTGAAAGTAGTTAAGTTCACACACATATTAATATTTAGAAAGCACAAGTGATTTCATAAAAAAAAAAAAAAAAAATTAAGTGAAATGAAAAGTGCATAATTGGTAATGTTCATTTCTCTCCATCTCACTTCCTCCCTTGCCTCATCGTTGTATTTGTCACCCTCTCCAGTGAAGGTGATTGATAACACTCTGACGACTATCATCGTCTCTGTGGTGGGCGCGGTCATCGGTTCAGTGATCCTCATCATGGTGATCAAGTCCCTGGTTATCCACTTCCTGTTAGGTAAAGACGACGAGAAAAAGTAAGTAGACCGTTTAAAACCGAGAATGATGGAATAAATAACCTCTGTAGGTTGTTTTCAGAATCAAAATCAGTATCATCTGTTTATTTTCTAAGTAAAAAATAAATATGTATTATGATGCCGTGATGACAATGCATGTATCGTCTAATATTGAACAGACCAGAAACATAGCAATGCGTTGGTTTTGTACAGTATTACATATTGCCCAAATAAGATACTGCTTATACTGATACAGTATAGGATAGGTGCATTAATATAAATAGCAAGAACAAGGAGTTGTTCAGTGCTGGATATAAATCTAGTGTTATAGTTCAGTGTTGTATACGGTTCAGCTGTTCCGTGCAACTGCCTTTGGGAAGAACCTGTTTTTGTGCCTGGTTGTGACAGTCCAGAGTAGTAATAGCGTAGCCAGATTATGTAGGGGCTGGAACTGGGTGGGAACTATTCAGAAATGTAAAAAATAAACTTCAAGTTAGATCCAATGCAAAGACTTTAGGGTGGTCATTCATATTTTGATGGTATCAGGATTCGCTATAGTCTCACATAGCTATAGTGGCTATGTGAGACTAGTCAGGAGTCACTTCCCAGAGGGGAGAACTTCAAAGAAACATGATACATTCTCTGGGGGCGGCCCCAACATTTGCCCCCTATAAAAGTTGTGTATAAATGTTCACCTCGGTTCTCTTGATCTCCCTGCCCTCCAGTAAAGAGTGCCTGGTGAGCTCAGGGAATGACAACACTGAAAACGGAGTTTCAGGAGCCAAAGCAGACAACAAAGGAACACCAAAGGCATGAACACAACGAGTATGTCTGTCTGTATGTTTGTATATATGCCAGAAAAAAAGATAAAACACAGTTATTAATGGACAGTTTTACCTTACTAGTGTCTAAGCTAATAGAAACATGTCACATGTATATTTTAAATCATATGCTTGGGATTTGAGAGGTATATCATGTGCAGAAGTCTGGATCACACTCGCTTAAATAGCAGCCCATATGTAACACAGCCTGTGTTATCAAGCCCTGTTTGCATTTCTTTGGCAGCTCTCATCTCTGTTCTACTGCAGAACCTCATTAGTCCTCAACCCTGTTCTATACAGTAGTGCTCACGGTGCAATCCTCAGTGTTGGTTTTACCTATCGAGTGTACAAATGGGTAAATCAACACAGAGGATTATACTGTGAACTGTTCACTTTGTACTTTCTTAGACTTCTCTCCCACCATGCAACGATGCTGGTTAGCATTACGCAATAAAATATGACATTCAAATTAAATTAAATCAAACACAAAGGTTCAGGAGAATTCCTGGAAGAGACCCTGACTGAATCTTTCCGAGACTCACTGTCATTTTGGGTCATTCAAAAACCCAGCAAAGTACAATCAATATATAATTACAACTAAAGTGTAATTTCCAAATTTCACAGAAACTTTATAGCATCAAAAGTCTCACAAGCCATCTCTATAATGTCTCAGGGTATACCTAAACTAAACACACAGCCAGGCCTATAATGAAAAAATAAAAATACAAAATAAATAATAAGGAGGTGAATGAGGTTCTGTTGTAGGCCACAGCCCCTTACTCTTACTCTGAGTCAACCTTGGACCCAAACAAACTCTAACATTAACAGAACCACACCATTAATCTGCCATGATCAACTGCCGTGAACCTGTGACCAACCAAGTGCCACAAATACTGAACTATGGCACAGACAACTCCTAATCCTAACCATTACAAGTTTCAAAGGTGCATTCAATGAGGTCTGTTGTTTTGTAACATATGCCAGATATAGACATAGCAAGCATAGAAAAACATGTCATGTTAAACAAGAGGGTCCACACATTATGTAAATGAACAAACAGACAGGGTGGGAATTATGCTTTGAACATAAAGCAAGCAGCACTGTGCTGGCCATAAAGTGTCATATTTACTATGCTTACCATTACAGGCATCAAAGCACCTGTTGAATGCACCTATGATTTTTACACTTGATTTTTAACAGAACCTGACCTGAACCACTGCCATGGTATTCTGACCTTAATGTTTACTGCAGGGTCCTGGTTTGACAAAGTTACAGAGGAGGGTCTGGGAGGGAGCTCAGCCAAGACTCCGTTCTAGCAAACTGTGACCTAGCACAGTGGTTCCCAATCTTTTCTGGATTAGGGCCCACTTGAAAATCTTGAAAGTCTTCACGGCCTATACCCATTGGACCAGCCAATTGGTTGCCCTTTTAGGATTAGAATGAATGGGCAGAAGTCTGACATGGCTACTTGTAGTTGGAGTTAGCTAGTAGGGATGTAACGATACCAAAAACTCACGTTACAATGATATTGTTACATCCATATAGCATTACAAGCTTGGGCTGCTGAGGCGAAGGATCCAGCTCTGCACTAGTTTGATTGTTTTGCTTTAGATGTAACACAGGTGCCTGTTCTGCTTCTGCTCCCTTTGCTGGTGGGAGGATATAAACACAGAAAATTGTTTTAAAAAGAATAGAAAATGAATAACAACCGACCCTAACCCTCATCAAGACAATCCCCTGACAGCCAAGTTCCCTGTATAGTAGAAATGAATTTACTTTTATCATGCTGCTTCTGCCTAAATAACCAATGCATTTTTTGCATGTGAGCATTTTTATATATTATACTGTATCTTCATATGAACATATTTTATCCACCACAGTTCAAAGAAAAGTCTACATTAACGTCTTGTCTGATGTCCTCCCTACCCCTGTCAGGTGTGATTAATACATTTCTTTCCTTTGTGTAACCAGACAACATAGACTAAGAAGTGGTTCACAATGATGACATTGGGGAGGTTGTGTTACACAGTAATACCTCGATATGGTTGTTTTGTAGGCCATTGGGAAGTCCACTGACGTTTAGTGGTTAAAGGGGAAATCCGTTATTTCTATAATATTGTACAGCTTATGAGCACTTTTAATTTGTGAATTTGAAAAGGTCTCTTGTTAAGCTGAACAGCAGAGTGATGTGACTGTACACACTACACAGTACAATCCTCAGTGTGAATTTAAACAGTTCATTCAAGTAAAATATCCTAAACCCAATTTCTTTGAGCACATTAATTCAGTGTCACCTGATGACATCATGAATACAGGTATTAATGCACTGATTTACAGCTTAAGGACAAATGTGTCAATGTTTGTAGATAAGTAATGTTAAGAAAGGTAATTGCAATAGTAGTGTGTGATTCAGTTTAAGCTGGATTTTCCCTAATTGCACATGAACAATGTCCTCTGAGGGAGGACAGCTAAATATTTAGTAACTCTCCAGTTACAGATTACCCTTCCATCCTAAACTCCCCTAAAACGTTTTTTTTTTGGTCAAATGTTTGCTTTTCTCTCTTGAAAACTGTCACTGTCCCCATATTGCCCTATTATCCAACAGAACAATATTCTAGATAGACACGTTTGTGCTCATATGGAGAGTGCTCAACACATGCCTCAGTGTACGGAAATAGCACAACACTGGGCAAGTCAATAGCGAAGAATGTACAGCCATTCAGCCAACATTTGTAGAATGTACAATTGAAATACAATAATCATTGTCAGACATTAACAGTTTGTTTATATTGAGCTGGTGTAGGAGATGATGATGATGATGATGTGTTTCATAAGAATGTTATTAGAGATTGAGTGGGAATGTCCTGCAACAGGCCAGTACTTCATCCTAACACAAAGTCCAAACTACAGTGTGTATGCACTTTCAAGTTGAAAGTACAACCTAAAACTATGACATTTAATTGGATTTGACACATTTAGGTATCAATCAATATTAAACGTCTGTTCAAAGACAGTATCTTGGCACTAAAACAATCTTTTACAAGAGTTTGATAAACTCAGCGCTGCTTTTAAGCTTGTATCCTTATGGTGACTGAAAAGTTGATGTTTTACTGATAAAGATGAGAAACTACTCTGATCTCAGGGTTATGATATGTGAATTATAACGTTATAATCTTTTAATGTAAAATCTCTATTTTGTGTCGCATTGTACGTGAATGTCCAGACTCATATCTTAGTGCTATATACATATTTTTATTGCAGATAATGATTGCAGTCATTGATCCATCCAGGCAATCTTATTTTTCTTTTGACTTGTAACTGGCATGTTTATAGCGGCATAATCTTCTTATTGCTAAGATAGAAAGTGAGACCTACTGGTCTCTGTGGGTTTATTTGAATGTTAGAGAACGGACACCTCTCAGAGGCTGCCAGATATGAGATGCTGCACCCACACACATAGCTGGGATGGCTGGGACAGCTGATGCGTGCACACACACACACACAGACACACACACACACACACACACACACACACACACACACACACACACACACACACACACACACACACACACACACACACACACACACACACACACACACACACACACACACACACACACACACACACACACACACACACACACACACACACACACACACAGACGGACAACCCTGTGTAGCTCCACCATTGACTCATTGAGGGGAGGGAACCATGCCTCTGCTTTTGATATCCCCCCTCTGGTCATTAATTGTTATTGCCAGTAGGGATATGTTTTATCCCAGCTTCTGGTCAGACTGATTTGAATACATGCATTTCCTTTTGGGAAATGTAGTCTGTCTGATATGATTGAGATTTGTGTTGGATATATCACAATTTAACAATTGCATTTTTAATAGCCACTTTGACACTGATGTATAGACTGGCCCTGTGTAGTAGCCATACAGCACTTTAAGAGTGGTTATATCATAGTGGCTGTCCAGTCCCGAGAGGTAGAAGAAAAAGTGTCTGCACGGTCCACAGGTCTTATTGTGATATTAGTTCAGACTTCATGTCATCCTACAGATGCTGGCTATATCAAATGTGGAC
Source organism: Gymnoscopelus microlampas (assembly GCF_963454915.1). Taxonomy (NCBI): domain Eukaryota; kingdom Metazoa; phylum Chordata; class Actinopteri; order Myctophiformes; family Myctophidae; genus Gymnoscopelus; species Gymnoscopelus microlampas. Next base: position 36,111,015 of record NC_139945.1, read on the forward strand.
ATTTTGAAATAGAGCTTGCTGTGATCCCATGGTTTTATTTAATTTGTTTTATATGTCAATTTCACTTGTCTATTGCTCTAATATTAGAGTGAATTTATGTATTTGTTTTGCTTTCAATGGAAGCAATAAGACAGTCATCAGATTATGCAATAACCTTGTCGGCCTTGTGGCACTTTATACATGTGTGGTCTGCCTAAGGATGGGGTTCTGTCTGATGCATGCAGGAATGTACTGTATGTGTCTAGACTTAATGTTTATCCACTGGACTAATGTATCGCCATTAGACTTATGGATCTACATTAGACCCTATTGTGTTCCATTTACACTGGACATCAAAATCCCAATGCAGATAAAAGATTCAAATCTACACAAACTTATTTCCTGGCTTTAACCAAAAATGTAAACACCCCTACTGCCATTGCAGCTCATGTTACCTTACTAGAAGCCACAATCTTCCTGTAGCATATAAGTAATGGTTATTGCTGGTGCAACCTATTGATTGATTGATTGATTGATTGATTGATTGATTGATTGATTGATTGATTGATTGATTGGTTGGTTGGTTGGTTGGTTGGTTGGTTGGTTGGTTGGTTGGTTGATTGATTGATTGATTGAATACTTTATAGCCAGTTGCAAACAGTACAGCAAGTACAATTACGCAAGCAATGCTAAAAGGATAACACAAAAAAAGCTGTCATGGCATGTTTCCATTGTGGTCCTATTGCATTGTGGCCCACAGGCATTCTGTGTCAGTCAGACTGACATTTACCAATACACAGCATCAGATTAAACTGACTCGCATTAGCTGCCAAAATGTTGGCAGTCAGTATGCAACATGTCGCATGTCTGCCAAAAACATGTCCTTCTAAGTCAAGGTCATGGACATGCAGCTCATCATGAATGACTGTGAATATATGCATGCTGGTGGGTAAACACAGGGAAAACACAGAATATAAAATATAAGACATACGGCTTACCCAAAAATAATTATTCTACTCCTCATTCAGTCTTTGCATCAAACTATTTAGGCTGAAATGTGATGCCATACCTTGACAGAGTTCATCATGCAGTTTATCTATTTGCAATGGGATTTTGATGTCAGATGATACAGTATATGGGTAATGACAGCTTCATTGGCGTGATGATGCTGTACTAACTGTGTTTACCAACACGCTAACTGTAAAATGTGAGTAGTGATAAAGTACTGTTGTTGTGATACAAACATGTGAATGTTCTGGATATTAGGAAGCAGCATACAGTGTATACCTGTAGACACGCACTCACACACGCACGTGCATAATACATATGTTAAACACACACACACACACACACACACACACACACACACACACACACACACACACACACACACACACACACACACACACACACGCTTCCTTGTTTAACCAGTTGAGATCCCTCTGTAAAGAGGGCATAACTTCCAAAGTCTTCCTGAAGGGAAAAGCAATATCGTTTATTTGATCTGTCAGTGTATGACACTTTACATTTACCCCAGACCTTGTTAAACGGAAAGGATGTTTTGTTTATGTATTATACGCTGACGAGGTAAAACTGTGGCCCCAGATAGAATATCCCCATTCCCTCATGATTATATGTGATTATATTATGTCCCATGCTCTGGATGAATATTTTTGCTGCATACAAATGTTCCTTATGTGTTTGTTATCTGAATCTGTACACATTCTTCCAGGGAAGGTCTTTTTAAGCTTTCTCTGTCAGTTTACTTATCATGTTCTCCCCATGAGAACATTCTGGCCTATAACACCCCCCACCCCCTCAACAATCCATACACTCTACTTTAATCATACCACAATATATTATGTATGCTGTAGCCTACTACGTGCTTCATGGATCTATAGGGTGTGAGAGTGCTGCACTGTGCTGATGAAGCCGACCTATCCATATTTCAGAATGACAGTCCTCACACTGATTTGAATGCAGTCAGCCATGGCCATTAGCTGCCCCCCCCCCTAATTTTCAGCTGGGTTACTAACAGAACAGAACCTATTCTTATACACCTGACCAGCTCCAGAAAATGAAATGTCTCATGAGATCAGTGAGCTCTGAGATCGGCTGGTTTGGCTTCTGCATTGATGGCTGCTGTACTGAGAGTGCTCTACAGACACAACGTTGGTGGTGCTTATCTGCAGTGGTGCAGTAGGCTACAGCAGAATATCTGCAGTAGGACTCGTCATCCGAAGGTAGAGAATCACAACAAATAGAACAGCTCTGCCCCCTTGTGGCAGATAATAACACTCAGAACAGTCACTAAGGCCTATTCAACTCCACATGACTGTTGAGTACCAAAACAATCAGTTTTGCCCACTAGTGGCAAATTAAATAAGTGTACGATTTCAACAGTCATTAGTAGGGTGGATAGTTGATGACTAACATCCACATTTTTAACATATACTGTATGTTTAAAGGAAAGCTAGTGACCACTAAGGCTACACCTATCATTATAAATGATTAGTGCTCAAATATTCCTGAGCAGTATTTGCAGTTGTTTAGGGAGCTGCAGTTACTCTTATAATCAGTGTTGTATAACACATATTGTTAGAGTTACAATTTGCCATAATTGTTTGTGATTGTGTTACAACTATCTCTGATGGTTACATAGAGGGTTTTGGTAGTCTAATGATCATTTTAGTGTTGTGATTATTGTATAGCCTAAGTCAGTGGGCAGTTTGTTCAAATTTCATAGGTGGACTTGGAGACTGTAAAACACCCAAACTTACTGGTAAAAAGGGGATACATTTAAGAGTTTCTGCGATCCAAGAGCTTTTAACAAAGGCCAAAGGTTACCAAGACTTGGTTACCAATAGTATGTTATGATTAGTTACAGTTGCAGAATGTTTGGATTACACACTACCATAACAATGTGCAAGATGCACTAAGTATCCCTTTGATTCCATACAGTTATTGTACTTACTGCCAGAGCAACTAAAACTCACACTGCCAATCCAAGAGTCTGACGTCTGCTGATATTATTACACTACTACTATGATACATAACTAATAATAACAGAGTATATTATAGCATCATCGTGGTGGACTGCACTGCTACTAAAAATGTGCTATTTAGTGTAGACCTACTACTGCTACTACTACTGTAATGGTGTTGTTGTTGTACTGTACTACTAAATCGTACAAAATACAGTTCTACACTATTATGTTTATAGGTCTAGTGTCTAAACCTCACACTGCCAAGCCCAGAGTATGACGTCTGCACTCTGCTTCCCACATTCCACATAGATAAGATCGAGTCAAAAGTATTTCAATAAGGCACCCTTTTACAAACCTGAATCAAGGAGATGATGTCCACTGTAAGGAGTGCTCCAGATCAGTTGGCTGGAAAGGCCTAATGACATATTCAGCTCACATGATGATTTCACTATACAGCGCCGGGCCCATTATATGACATGACACTGAAGTGAAGCTGATCAAATTATATGAACGCAGCTAATAGGCTGAGACTCCTTTATATGAGGCATTACGCGGATAGAAATGACAATGATGTTTTTATTTCTGGCACAAAACTAGAATATAGAATTTTGTGATAGTGACTTTTCTTAACCTGTGGTAGTTTACCATGCCAAACTATGGCCACACTTTTTTGGATCCACAATTCACCTTTTTAACATACATTGTGTGACAATATTATAGTATACACGTCAAGTAAACTGCCTCTTGTATCTCTGAAATGATGTAAGATCTCACTGACCAATAGTATTTGCTAGTTTGCCTTCAAGAGATTTTAATTACAGGCATGGAGCTGAGAGGTATTTCCACCTCTTGTCACTGCAGTCCTGCATTTTAAACAATTTTAACATCATTTTCTACACATCTACTTGGCAGAAACCTTCTTCTGTCAGTAATCTAAACAAAGGTTTCTACACATTTTGTCCAAATCCATTGGAATCACACAAGAAAACAAAACTGCTTATTTTATAGTAAAAATGGTCATGAAGTGCAAATCTAACATGCAAGCAAAAGAATTATACATGCAACATGCCTAGTGGTTTTCTTAGCACAGTGTGTTCAGCAAGACCCCCAGACCACAGCAAAATCCACATTTCCAAGCTTGAACTCTCTGGTGAATGTTCAACTGTCTCTTTGTGCTTTTGTGCTCATGCAACCCATGCTCCCTTTCATGACTATGCACCTATGTTTTTTTTTTGTTTTTTTTTCTTTTCTTGATTGTTAAAAAGATATAATGGAAATAAAATGTTGTTTAAAAATCAAACAGCAACGCTTATGTGTCTTTTTGTGCACCTATTTCACTTTGAGTAACATCCTTAACCACTTTAAACCTGGGGTCCCCATTTTCAACATGTCGTTATGGGCGGAAATTGTCAAAGATTTGTTTTTTGTTTTTGCAACATTTTCAAAAGTAGCGGGAAATAGACCCCTTAACAGACGACGTCATACTGGCTGCGTGCAGCCAGTATGCGCGCAACGAAACCCATTATATCAGGTCTCGTTAGGACACGTCTCACTAGCCAACACACACAAGAGGGGGTTGGGGTGTGCTGAAACCAGTGCACCCCGAAACAGGTTTGGAATTGATTGCGTGAAACAATCACCTGTGCGTCCAGGCTCAATGTTAGTAAACAAATAATTGGTCTATAGCAGATCTACAAGCTCACAGCAGTCACAATGCGATGTGTTGTGATCTTTTTTTTTTGGTTTGTTTTTTCTTTAAAATAAAAATCCCACGATTTTGTAACGCCATTTTTTTTACAAATGCCGTTCTCACTCCCAACTTGTAATAAGTTGATGCAACCACGAAAACAAGGCAGGTGCACGAGAACCATGAGGCACCCCCCGAGCGAGTGCAGCCGTGCTGAGCGGTGCCAAGTCTGCTTCTGCCAACTCGGAGCCATTCTAGTTGCATACTGATAGACACATAATCATCACGTCCTCGCCAACATGTGATGCGATGGGGCGTTTTGTCGCATTAAACGTCTGACACTTGGTCAAACGTGTCCCAACTCGTCACCCTTTGACGCGACGGGTAGCTGGATGTGAGGGCCAGCTGACAGCAGAACACTCTCCACTATAAAATGTGTGTGGAACTGTTCCGACAAGCGATTCCTCATTATTCAATCTTTTAGCCTAACGATGATTTTCTATTATTCTGTGAATGTGTCAGAAGTCCCATGCTTATATAGTCCATAAGCAATGCTGTCGTTTTTACTTTTATCTTTATTCCCCTTTTCTTGTTTTTCATGTTATGCATGTAAAACATGTTCTGTCTTTCTTTTCATTCCATAATTCTGTTCACATATTCTTTGTCTGTTGTCTGTGTATGTTATGTGAAGTTGTTACGCTCTCCAAAGAATACTAAATAACCAAGTGGCTCAAGAATGGAGACCCTAACATAAATGATGGGACACCACAAACACAAAATAGAAAGTTTTAAGGGTTTTTTATTATACATCTCCCACAGAATAAACTTAAATCATTGATCGTTGAGTTGAGGTTGTTGCTGGGTCTGTGTCTGACATGGAACTGAGCTGGCTGGCTTTTAAAGGAGAATTTTGGACAAAGGTTTTCTTACCTTTTCTATGATTTTCTTAGGATGAATACAGTAGAACAATGTCATAACTACATCCTGGGTCTGCCACAGCTTAAAACGTGCACGGATAGGCCTTGCGTTAGACGTTCATAGTGACAGAACAGTCCAAAAAAAAAGAAAAAAACAGAAGTCTCGCTAGACGAGATTGAAATCTCGAGATTTCAATTTCGTCTAGCGAGACTTAGGTTTTTTTTTTTTGGTTGCATAATGTTCTGTCACTATATGAACGTCAGATCTCACAAAAAAAAGACCAAAAAAAAGCTATTAAAATATGCAATCTAACGCAGTCTAAAATTCTCCTTTAACCCATTTAGACGTGAAGCCGATTCTAAAAACGCCTTTTAAATCCTGACCTAAGTTTTCTGAAAAACTTCAAATATTTATTAAAAAATTACAACAAAATTATGTTGCTGTATACTGTACATAGCAACAGGAACCCCAAAAGGAGTTCCCGTCCTGAAAGGTATAGTTACAAATAGGGGCTCCTGCCCAAAACAGGTTAAACAGGGCTGGTAAATGGGGCTGCAGGGTCTACTGCAGGTGTGCCAGCCTGATGAGAGAGGAGACAGTGGGGGTTAGGCACAGCCACTTGAATGTGAATGAGTGATGCATGGCCTCACGCAACACCTCCATCCTATGATGGCGAATACAAGTGCAACGTGAGGTCATTCACCCATCAGAAAATGAGCGGTGTGTCAGCCAGGACGTTATCCCTGCCACGGATATGCCTGACCTTGTCGTGCAAATCTGTGGGCACAACCTCAAAAACAAAGACTCAGAGACAAGGACACACAAAGCCATAGCTTAAAACATGAGGCAGACTTACATGTACAACACAATCTGATTTAGCATCAGGTCTGACCACAGTTTATATATTGAGCCATACGCTATATTTCAGCACTCATCTGTATTGACAACCGCACATGGTAGTAACTATTGGTCCCTAGGTTACAGGTCAAAGGTAAAGGTCACTTAACTTTGATTGCCAGAAAAAAAAAAATGCCAAGCCACTGCCAGCGATTTGAGTGTTTTCACTAACATTTGAAAAATCATAGAATATTTCTCTCCAGTATGATCGATCCCTGATCGCATTAAAAGACGTATCCGAGTCTTGTAGAATCGGGGAGAAAAAAAAAATGTCATCCAGTCTATAGTTGTGGGCAGTTGAATGTCGGTTGTTTTCGGCAAAAAGCTACAGAAACAGAGAAAAGGCAATTTTTCAAAGAAATTTAACAACAAGGAAGTGAACAGGCTGTTTCTTTTTGCGATCACGTGATTTGCTGCTGCTTTGCTTCTCTGGGAGTCAAATGGAGACTCCCAAGTTAGCTAACAGCGCCATCTAGTGCAAAACCACTGTAAACACAAAATCATTTTGGCAGGCTGCTCCTTAGCAAAATATGACGAGAAATCGCATCATTGGCAGTCAAAGAGTTAATAATACATTCACCAACATAACTACACACTAGCTGTGGTACTGTGGTTAAAAGGACATAATCATACATCATTTAGAGTTCTCTTAAATTAAAACATGACTTATTTTATATATATATTATTTCAAATCTCCTCGACAACCTCCACATTGAAATACTAAGACGAGTGACCACTACATTAATCTTAGATTTGAGTTCCGCATCTGGTTCAGGAAAACGAAAGGTAATACGAGACCGGGTGCTCAATCCCATCATCTTCATCCTGAAGCAGAGCAGCACCCGCCCCTGCATCACTCTCATCCACAGCGATTTTGAATGGCCGCTCGAACGCAGGTGCAGCAAGACTGGAGCATTAGTTAACAAGGCTTTTATACATCAAAAGAATGCTGACAGCTCGTAGACCATTTATAGCATACTTTTGGTCTCAACAAGTCGCAGAAAAGTTCTTACAGTAACTCCTATAGAATCCTGCCATTCCTAAATACCGCATTACACCATGGCGAGTGACAGGAGGAGGAAACGAGAGGATTGCTTCTACTTTAGAATGGACAGGCTTAACTTGACCCCGACCCACAATTCTGCCGAGGTATGTCACTGTAGCCTGCCGGAACTCACAATTGGCAAGATTTAGAGTGAGATTGGCCTCACTCAACCTGTCAAACACTGTTGAATGTGTTCCTCCCATGTATTGGAATAAACAACAATATCGTCCAAATAAGCCTGATGTTGACTAAACAATGGAACGTTGCTAGAGCTTGAGCCCTAGGTGTTAACGGCACCTGCCAATAACCTTTTAGTAGGTCGAGTTTTGTGACAGACTTGCACGGCCAACATTATCAACACAGTCATTTATCCTAGGCAGAGGATAACAGTCAGGTTTTGTGACCCCGTTCACCTGTGATAGTCGGTGCAAAACAAGCCATCAGATTTCTTAGCCAAAAGACAGGGTGAACTCCAAGCACAGCTATGCCGTGTTCCAACATGTAGTTCACCTGCTTTTGGAGACAAAGCCTTTTTTCGGGGGTTAACACAATATGCGTGTTGTTTAATTGGTAAATAGTCACCAACATCAATGTCATGCTGAAATACATGCGAGTCGGCACATCTGAAAAGAGAGGTAAATAAGAGCCAATTAAACCAATCACATCTTCACGTTGACACCAAATGAGGAAGACAATCATGAAGAGTTTTGAAGTCGCCCATGAATCACATCATTGATATATCTACAATATCATCTTGGTCGTCCTGGATTCAGGAGGAGGAACGCTGGCGTTGCTAGACAGCGCCAGAGTTACCTTGTCACCGTCAGCTATTTCAGCACTGGACAGCTCCGGTGCCACACTGACCCCTGCACCTCAGAAGGGGTGGAAACAGACTCCCTGTCAAAATAAGGCTTCAACATAATAACATGTCACAGCCTACTTCGCTATTGACGTTCAAGGGGTATCAATGATGTAGTTTGGATCGCCCACCTTCTTTTTGACCAGGTAAGGGCCACTTTAACGCGCCTGCAAAGCAGAGACGGGAACGGGCAATAAAACCAGCACTTTTATCACCAGGACTAAAACTCCTGCTTTTTGCATCTTTGTCAAACCATCTCTTCATTTTACCCTGTGCAACATTCAAACACACAAAGACACCCTCATCCCAGTCCCTGTCAAACTCAAGGCAGTAGATGCGTAATAATAATGCATTTATTTATAAAGCACTTTAAATTCTTGCACATCTCAGAGTGCTACAGGGGTTTAAAAGCATGGCATAAAAACAGCCAGAAACCAACAATTATACATAGGACCCAACTAGGCTAGACTAAAAGGGTTAAATTAAAAGAAAAGGCCCAAGATAAAAAGGTACGTTTTTAGTCAATATTTTTAAATATCAGTGGACTGTGGTGCTCTCAGGTGATCAGGCAGGGAATTCCACAGACATGGGGCTGTACAGCAGAAGGCCCGGTCGCCCATGGTACGGAGCTTGGTGTTGGGGACAAGGAGAAGGTTAGTGTTGGAAGAGCGAAGGCTTCGAGTGGCGGGTTTTGGGGTGAGGAGTTCTTTGAGGTAGGGGGGGGCATTGCCTTAGATGCACTGATGTGTGAGAAGGGAAATCTTGTATTCAGTCCTGAAGGTGATGGGGAGCCTGAAGTGAACGGAGGATGGGTGTAATATGGTCGTATTTTCGCCTATGGAAACGCTCGATGGCTCCCTGACTGATAGGTGCTCGAACACAAATGAGTGATTGTACAATTTTCTGTAGGCCGAAAGAGAAAATCCAATTGAGTCACAAAAGTGGCTCAAGAATGGAGACCCTAACATAAATAATAGGTCACCACAAAATGGAACGTTTTAAGGGGTTTTATTATACATCTCCCACAGAATAAACTTAAATCATTGAGGGAAAACAAATGAAACTCAATGAAAATACATTACCAAAAGGAGAACTCAGGAAACCAAAAAGGGCCTGGAAATGTCGGTCAAAATCAACAGAATGGAGGGGGGACCAGGCCACCCCCTATAGGGCTGTTGAAGCTGCTCCCCCTCCCTAACTGCAAGAATCAAGCTCTAACTAAACTATAAACAAAATGGTAGAACTACCGGCCATCTCCAGGCCAAACTAATTCAAATGAAATAACTGAAAAGAAGAGGCTTTCTAGGCCTAAATAAGCATCGAGCATGAGATGGATCGAGCTGACTGACTTTTAAACAGGGCTGTTAATTGGGCCTGCAGGGTCTGCTGCAGGTGTGCCAGCCTGATGAGAGAGGAGACAGTGGGGGTTAGGCACAGCCACTTGAATGTGAGAGAGTGAGTGAGTGAGTGAGTGAGTGAGTGAGTGATGTCAAGGCCTCACGCAACAGTAGGAGCCAGGGAGTGTGTGTGTGTGTGTGTGTGTGTGTGTGTGTGTGTGTGTGTGTGTGTGTGTGTGTGTGTGTGTGTGTGTGTGTGTGTGTGTGTGTGTGTGTGTGTGTGTGTGTGTGTGTGTGTGTGTGCGTGTGCGTGCGTGCGTGCGTGTGTGTGTGTACTGGGAGGACGGGTGGGGGGAGGGAAATAATGTCTTCATGACATAGGCCTACTATTTGTTTCTAATGTATTTGTTACTGATTTATAAAAAAAGAAAACAAGCAGGCCTACCCGTAAATCCTCTAATAGTGACCAGGGCTTTTATTTGTTTCAACTGTAGCGGGTACCAGGTTTTTATTGAAAGGAGGCATATATAAGAGAGAGGCCTATATTTCTCTCTCTCTCTCTCTCTCTCTCTCTCTCTCTCTCTCTCTCTCTCTCTCTCTCTCTCTCTCTCTCTCTCTCTCTCTCTCTCTCTCTCTCTCTCTCTCTCTCTCTCTCTCTCTCTCTCTCTCTCTCTCTCTCTCTCTCTCTCTCTCTATATATATATATATATAAAAAAGAGGCTTGTATCAGAAGAGAGGCTTTTAATTGCTTGTTTCAACAACGCCCCCGGCCATTAATGGAGAGCCGGTTTTTAATTGAATAGAGGTCACTATTAGAGGATTTACGGTATGTTTGTTATTATTTTAAATGTGTGTGCATGTGCGAGCGTGCACGTGCAAGCTTGTGTGTGTGCATGTTTTAATGAAGGGCATCTGCTCATCTACAGTATTTGACCCATTGAGGAACAGAAATCTGCTCTCTCCTGCCACCCAATGCAGAATCTGTGCGCAGACATACATTATGGTGTACGTACATGCAGTTACATACAGTACTGTAAAACTAAACAAGGTGACAGAGTGTGTTCAGTGCCAAAAATCCACCTTCAGTACCTGGACCTGCCTTGTTATGCCTTTTAGACATAATGTTTCCTCTCTCCTGACTGTTTGAAACCAATTTGAGCCAAATGCATAGCTAGCCCTCTTGTAATGCAGATTTATTTTTCTTCTTCCAAGGTATTTCAAAAATAATGTTTCAAAAAAGGTCATTGCTTAAATCAAGTAAACAGTCTAGTGGTCTGACTCTGTATTTTAGGGCAGAGCTCTCCAGTAGCATTCTGCCCCTGTTCACTCTCTCCTGGCTGAGACAAGAATGAATCAAATATAGACTGGGCCTCTCATTGTTGGCACAAACCAACTGTCCTTAGCAAAGGAATGATAAACAACTTCACCTACACTTCATTTGACAATAAACCAAGAAAAACATTTCAAAACCACAGAGTACATTATCTTCCTGCACAAGACAAGTATTCTTCATGTTTTTAGCAACACAACTCCTTGTATGGACAATATATAATTTCATTCACCATGAAAACTCCCCTGACAAGTGGTATGTTCCAATTACCTTCCCTCCCTATAAAAGGAGCACTGGTGTCACATGTGTTTTTTTTAGGAGGATCAGACCAATAACAGGAAGTGGCAAGTATGTGTTTGTTTAGCAGTGAGCTTTGGACATCTGTTAAATGAATAAATGTGTATGTTTCAAACAACTATTCTGTGTGTCATTTTAACCTGAAGGAAATGGAATGATGAAATGAAAAATCTACTATGAAAAATGGGTCAAGATGTGAAACACAAACTCCCTGAATACACACACAGCTAGCATTGTAGCATTCAAAATGTTTGGTGCTGACCATGAGGCTGTAACTAAGGTAATGGTGATATCTGTAAAAAGGTCATGATTGATGAATATACTGCAACATAAAATCATGGTAATGAGTAGAATGATGAGACTGTATATGATAATCAGAGAATAATTGAATCAGGAAAAACAACATAATTGAACATGTGAGGCTGAAAATATATAAGTGGGAATGGCAGTCTGTCTTTACCACAGTCCTATTAATCTCCACAGGCAGTGCCTTTTGGTCAGTGGTTGTAGACGACCGGAAATTGCAGTTTTGTTGAGATTTTTTTAAAGGAGATATGCATGGCTGTCGAGGCTGTCAGTCAGCTGCCCTAATACATACAGAACACAGCCAGGAATAGAGAACATGCTGTCCCAAAAAGACACGGCATGCATCTGGCTGAAGTTGTTAGTTGTTGCATTAGCAGCACAACAATGCCCAAATGCAAAAGTTGTTGCTTGCTGCATACTGTGAGTATTTCAGGGGGACCCTTTCAGTGTGTACATTCAGGACAAATGTTGGACATGATAGCTTGGGGTTGGCAACTTGGCATGTCAAATTGGGGACAACATTTGTGTCCCCAGACTCTCCAACTACATTTTACTGAATGAGGGGGTTAGGATGGGTTAAGACCAGGGGATATGGAATTAACATGTCAATGCAATATCCCCATATATCCCCCAAAGATTTCAAAACCTGCGTGTTTGCATGCGTAGTGTCAGTGTGTACAGTGATCCTGCACTTTCAACCTGGCGTCTCTATTTTAGACATGTCATTATAGGCAAAAAATAATGTTAAATAATGGTACAAGCTCAAAGCGCAACAAGATGCAACGCATGGTGAGCTTGTAGATGGACTATTTTTGCTATTTGTCGAACGACAAAGTATATGGTTTTCATGCAGGCCATTTGTAGGTTTCCATTTCAGGTTAAAAACGACAGAGGGACAAGCATGGTAGGGTGCATAAGGCATACCTTAGTACTCTGTGATGTAAGCAACATAGCTATTCATGCCCTTTAACAATTGTGTCAGTGTTCGGCAATTAGGCCTACTTCTTGCAGTAGTAGTCAGATTGACAGAATGGACAGCATGATATGGGTACAGTAAATAGAAGCATGAGTAAGACAAGAGTCGGTAGTACTAGCTAGTCAATAGTTAACAGTTCTTAAGTTGGTCCAGCTTTGGCTCAAACTTTGGTAGTGGAGCCTGATGTTTGCAGGCACAGAGGACTGGACAAGTTGTTTCGTAGTGTTTGTGCAGTGACTTGGCATTTTACTACACATGTTATTACAGACTGGTAGAACATCTGCAGCAGCCTAATACACACATTAAAGGGATAGAAAAAAAGTCATTTTGGGGGTGAACTATCGATTACACACCCCATGGAGACTTAAATTAATGGAGATTTATTTCATTTTTGTCGCAATAATTTGATGGGCGGCTCCGGTAGGAGACTCAAAGTGTCAACTTTGACCACCGGTCATCAAATTATTGGCTTAGGAATGCGACAAAAACAAAAACATCTCCATGAATTCAAGGCTTCATGGGTGACTAATTGATAGAAAATTAGTACTTTTGTGGGTGAACTATCCCTTTAAAAGACCTTGGCCTACTCTGGAAGAACGGCTTGCTCTGTCCCTTCCTGTAGAGGGCCTCAGTGTTCTCAGACCAATCCAATGTATTGTTCATGTGTACTCCCCAAGAACGTGTAGGTGTCCCACCATCTCCACCTCCTCCCCCAGATGGTAGCAGGAGTCAGGGGTCTCCCCAATGTTGAGCTGGAGGTGATTGCTATCGCACCACCTACGAAGCTCTCAGCGTTATACTGAATAATTGAGTCAATGATAACTAAAAATCATAAAGCGGTTAATAAGTCATGCACGTTTCAATTTAGTTGGTAAATCTGAGCCTCAGGCTGAGAGCCGAGGGACCACTGGCCCCTTTGGAGACCAGGCTAAGGACATTATTCTAGCATAGGTGCTGTACTACTACGTCAAGTCCACTGGGGTTACTCTGGCTCTTGAGATGTCACCTCAGTCTCCACACATTCTGTTCCAGCATGCCAGAGCGTAGTTTGTCAGCGCCAGTATAGCCAGCGACATTGCCCTTCAGTATCCACTTATGTTATCCTCTCTGGTCTCTGTTTGGCTTTACCGTGCATGGGTTCCCATCAGGAAAAGTTTTGAAGCAATGAGGTCATGATGGCGCATGCAATGGCTGGTGAGCCTAAACCACTTAAGCCCTGCATACTTTTTCATGCGATGAATTGCAAAAATAGCCAGTCTAAGCTCACAACTTGAACATGTTACCTGACATGCCCAAAATAGGGATGCCAGCTTGAAAGTCGATCATCTCCTTATTAACATATCTTTGTGCTCACTAACGGTAGATCAGCGTAGACCATCCGCGAGACATCCTGGGCCATACGGAGCATCCTGATGGAACACCCCTGTCAAGTTATCTCTCCTGGGTAGTGGTGAGTGTCCAAGTTTCTCCCTCTTACAGCAGGATAGACTAAACAAAAAGGGTCATGGTACCGATAAAAAGGAACTTGAAGTATACTAACTTAGTTTCATTGATCCAAGCTGGAACCAGTGTTGTGTTCTAGGTTTTTTCGGAGGGTATACGCTACGATGCGCGTGGCCGTGGGTATACACTCTCGCGTTTTCAATGGATGAAATGGTTATTAGACTGTATACGCTTCTTCCCAAAATAATCTGGACTGTGTACGGCGTATACAGCGTCAGACGGTAGAACACGCCACTGGCTGGAACACAATCGATTGATTGATCATTAAAATAAACATGTTCTGAAAATGCACGTGGCCCACCCATCTGACCACTTAACATGGCTGCCGTTAAGTGGTCAGATGGGTGGGCCGCGAAGACTTTTGAGATGTTCAAGTGGACCCTGATCCAGAAAATGTTGGGAACCACTGCTGTACAGGAACATCAAAACTACAGCTTACTGTAGCTATCAAACCTGTTGGATCTTTAAATGCACCACTGAGAGTAATTGACTGCCCAAGGTAGATTAGCATTCATAGGGTTTGTACTCAAGCATGTCTGTCCCATCCATCCATTTGCGGTCTCTTAGTAATTGCCCTGCAACCGGGAACCTGACAAGGATCCCACTGTCCGCTGTTACCGGAAACGCAGATAAATAAACCTGATAGACTGTCCCATTGATTACTCGTCACGCCTTTGTTATAGGGACTCTTGCAGGGGCAACATCAATTGAAAGTGATGGGGAAGATTCTGTATCCCAGGTTGTGTGTGTGTGTGTGTGTGTGTGTGTGTGTGTGTGTGTGAGTGTGTGTGACAGACCCCATGCATCGTGAGGCGGCCAGGGCTCAGAGATAAATGAGTGCTTAAAGACAGCCTAACCACACCAGCCTTATAAATTCACCTTCCAAGATTGTCTCAGTGGTGCATCGTAATCTGTCTCCCTCTCTGGATACTGAGTCCGGGAATGGCTGTTAAAATGCACTTTACCTCAGGACCTGACATGCCAGGTTGTAAATCTGTCACATGTTACCTTATGCCTTTGATTCATTCATTGAACTTTTGAAATGTATATTGCATCCCAAAATGGTTCACGTCAATCAAGGGGAAAGTCAAAAAATAAAATGACCTCTAGAGCAGTCGATATTTCTAAAATAATGAGGATACGGCCTGTAAATGTGTTGCTGTTTTGGCAGCCAAGAATTTGCTTTAATTTCATGGTATTGATTGCTTTGCTAGATAAAGTGCCTCTTTTATCAAATAGTGGCTTTTTAAATTGGGAACAAAACACTTCATTAACTGTGCTATTTAGAATACGGGAGTTGGGTCCTCACCAGTGTACTGAGACAAGAAATATAATTGTTTCATTGACATTTTCTACATTGCTATCACCCGCAGTAGGCTATTTCCACATTCTGTAATTGATCAAACAGATGCCTTTTCAAACCCCTCAGATACCTTTACATTTGAGGAAAACGTGATACACTGAACTGGCTGATATAACAGATAAATAAATACATAAATGAATAAATATTTCTATCAGTAATGATTTTTAAGTCGAAAAGCTTTTATTTGAATAAAATCTCAACTGTGTGATATAACAAACACTAGAGGGCGGTGTAGCATTAATGATCTCTTCAGGGGGCTTCAACGTTTTTCAGGCCAGGGACCCCTTAGCTGAGAGAGAGAGATGAAGCAGGCAGTCAGGGACCCCCACTACATATTGAATAAAATTGTGTTGCAGATGACCTACTTTTTTTCATAGATGTCATAGATAGGTTCATAGACCTGACATATTATCTGTACTATACATTTGTTGTATTCGTGTTAATGTGTATTTTCAGACAGTTAACTTTTTAAACCCTCAATATTTATTCAACTTGACTGTTGGCCCTGTACTTGGTCTGCTCTTTATTCCCCTCTACACCAACTCTCCAAAAATAGCAGATCTACAAGCTTTTCGGCTAATGTTCCCCATCACACAAAGAGTTGGCGGACCCCTTGTAGTTACTCTGAGGACCCCCTGGGTGTACCAGACCCCCTGTTGAAGACCCATGATCTCCATGCTTCAGGGGAACGGCTTTCGAGAACATGTAGAGAACCGCTGCTTTTCAGTGGAAGCAGTTGAGTAGATTCCATGTAAATGAAAACGGTGTAAATATGACCTTCTTGAAAGGCTGAAATTTGCAGCATTTTAACTGCAGTCTGAATGTAATTCTGGACCAGTGCAGCTGATCCAAAACTCATGATATTGCTTTTAGAGATTTAAAATAAATGCTGCACTCAAAATACATTTCTAATATAACGCATATTTGATAGGCCTGTTCGCTTTAAAAGTGTATTGCTTCAACGATATGCGATATTTATTTCTATCTTTCTGTCTTTCTTTCTTTAACCCTTACTTCCCAGCGGTGAAATGCTGAAAAATCTGCATTTATGTCAAAACGAATTGAGTTAATATTACATGATGATGATTATTATTATTAATAATAATTATAATAATCATAATAATCATAATAATCATAAATATAATAATAATAATAAAACATGAAAGTGGACACTTTAGTCCCGTTTTCTCTCTTTTTATCTATTTGGGAGCATATATTAAATTAGCTCTATTGTTCTAATATCGAACTTTTTCGAAGGAAGATAGTGCTTATTGGCCCATGATGACCACCCAACACAGTGTGTGTGTGTGTGTGTGTTGTTCACCACACAGGGGCAGTGCGCTCCGGGCCGCTTATAGCCGCCTGTCACTGACTTCTTCAAAATGTCCAGATTTGACACCAGGCACTGCTAAAATACCACATGAACAGGCAATTTTACAACACGATTACACCATATTCGAAATGAAATGTAGCACAAATAAAGCAAAGATGATTTTTTTTTCTTCCAAAGAATAGGCCTACACATTATAGACGAGTTACACAGGTAAAACTATATAGGCTATACTTTGCAGCATTGAAATGAGAAGTTTAGACTATAATGGTGCAGGACAGTGAATATTGTAAAATTGTAAGGGGAATCGGAATAGTTAAGGAATACACAAAATAACCTAAATGCATGGCTGGGAATGTATTTGATAAAGAAAAAAAAATGTCACATGTAAAATTAATAAAAACAACTTATTTTCTCTTCCATGCAGGCCTTTAACTGTGCGCGTGTCGTTTCTCTGCCACTGAATTATTTGTTTTAAATTGTATCTACTATTGCTGTGGAACTTGTGGCGTTATCATGTGTATTTATTATGCATATACATGTGTTTTTTTATGGAATCAAGTGAAACCTTTTTTTTTATTTCTATGAAATGATCATCTTTAAAATAAGTTCAGTGGAACGCTTCATAATAAACCACAATACTAAAAGCTAAATGCATTCCCTTTGAAGGCATTTCTGTATATTCTCGGTATCCTCATTTTGCATCTTTTATTTGGTTTGTGAAGCAGGTTCGCCATGCAGGACACAGCAGTGATAAATATCCCTGTTGATCACTTGATTGATTGCCTTGCTCAAAGGTCACGCGGGCGCTGGTAATTTCCTAGCGCCCGAGGCACCCTTTTCACTTTTAGTCTATATAATAGCTCGACAGCCTCCTACACAGATTATGTTTTTATTTTAACCCTTTAACAACCCCCGGTGCCGAATCGTGGTGTAATAAACCGGTGGTTTTCAACCTTTTTCCATATCAAGGTCCATTATTTATTCCGCATTTGAGCTGCGGATTTCACCGTTTGATGAGACTTAGCCTCTCAGACCCAAGACTTGGAATATTTTGTTATGTTGGATTTTGTTTTGTCCACAATTCCATGCTGTATTGATGTTGGTATAAGGAGAGACAACAGGCAAACGTTGATCAAAATAACAATAATTTAATTAAGTAATGTATATTTAACAATAATTTAACTCTTGAGAGTGTAAAATGAAATGGACCCTGAAATGGACCCTGAAATGGACCCAAATGGGTCCATTTGGTTTCATTTTACACTCTAAAGAAGAGCTAAAGATCTATAAGGGTCCATTTGGTTACCAACTCTCCATCATTTAGCTGGGGACCACTTGGAACCCCCTCAAGGACCTCTGGTGGTCCCCGGACCACTGGTTGTAACCCATGCTATTCCATTTTCTGTGGAAATCATTGGCCACAAACCATTTTTTTCCCAGTTGTGTAAAAATATTTAATTAGTCCGTTTGTTCACAGATCCACCCGGTGTGAAGGAAGTATTGGTCGTTTTTTTAAATGGTATTTATGGACATAATGGACGTGTGAGCCAATATATTTTTTTTGCTATACTTGCAACTTTAGGGGTCTCGAACCCAATTAGTTTCCAATAATTACAACCCACGGGGCTGTGGGGGGATGTCTGGTGGTCTCTTCCCCGGGTCCTGCCACCCCGTGCCACCGAGGTCAGTGTGTATCATAATAAAATATGTGTATATCATAATAAAATATGTATTGAACGGCTTGGTCCTGGAGAACAGAAGAGGAGAGAGAACAGTGAGTTATTGCACTGAATGAAAACTGTTTCCATTTAGGCTAATTGAGCAGCGCGCTGAACTCGCCGCTGCATGCCTCAAGCTGTGTGTGTGTGTGTGTGTGTGTGTGTGTGTGTGTGTGTGTGTGTGTGTGTGTGTGTGTGTGTGTGTGTGTGTGTGTGTGTGTGTGTGTGTGTGTGTGTGTGTGTGTGTGTGTGTGTGTGTGTGTGTGTGCGCGCGTGCGCGCGGGGGCTGTGCAGTTGTGTAAAGTAACTAAGTACATTTACTCAAGGACTGTCCTTGAGGTATTTTTTACTTCACTGGAGTATTTCCAATTTTCTATACTTTTACTTCTCCACTACATCTCAGAGGCTAATATTGTACTTTTACTCCGCTGCAATTATCTGAAAACGTTAGTTACTATAGTTACTTTATAGATTTTGATTATTATTATTACAAAACATACATTACCCACATTCTGCCCTATATATAGTTTGGCCATTTGAAAACAGCCGAGCTACAAGCTCACAATGTGTATAGCATCACTACCATTGTGAGCTTGTAGATCTGCTATTTTCCCCAAAAAAAATTAATACATTTTACACATTTGAAAACTTGTGAAACTTGTGCATAATGAGTAGACTACTTTCTATTTTGGTAATTTAGGTACATTTTGATACCAATACTTTTGTACTTCTATAAAGCACATTTTGAATTCCGGACTTTTACTTGTAACGGAGTATTTCTACATTGCAGTATTGATACTTTTACTTAAGTATCAATACTTACTTTTTCCACGTGTGTGTGTGTGTGTGTGTGTGTGTGTGTGTGTGTGTGTGTGTGTGTGTGTGTGTGTGTGTGTGTGTGTGTGTGTGTGTGTGTGTGTGTGTGTGTGTGTGTGTGTGTGTGTGTGTGTGTTGCGCGCCACCCTCTCAGGAGCGGTGTGTATAGGCAGCCCACTTAATAGCACCATTTATGTCATTACTGTAGAGGTAGGCTGAGGTATTATAACCACAATAAAGAATCAGTATTAACCTCTCTTGACTTGGTGAATTAGATGACAAACGGCCATTTCTTTCCGCGTTCAAACATGCAATCAACTATCTGAGGGTCGTTGAAATAGCACAATGTTTATATGATTATTTTTTTTACATAGTATTGTATATTTGTCTAATGGAAACAAGTGCTTTCTTGGGTTTTAATCCTTTTAGCATCATTTTGTATAGAACTGTACCTTCTGTGCTTTTTTTTTTGCAAACTGTTAATAAACCAATCAATCAATCAATCAATCAATGAAGCTCATTATGACAACGCAAGAGAGATAGAAGTGGATAATATTTCCATCCCTTGGACTTTAATTCTCCTCTGCAATCCTTCGTTTTTTATCAGCCCAAATATTTGGCTTGGATTTTCCCTTTTCTTCTTCCATTGCGTGATGTCACGAGTCACAACAGTCAATTTCAACTTTGGAATCAATAGCACGAGTTCACAGCCCATTAAAGGGTTCATGTGCAAGGTCAGCATGATCTCATTGTGGATCTAATTAATTGGCAATTACCTTAATTATATGTCTCAACTCATGGTTAAATAGACCGCACCTTTTGCATTTAAAAAAAAGTGCAGTAGCCATGGACCAGTGTCATAAATGAATAAGAAAAGGCTGCAGGTGTTCTTGGTTGTTGGGGAGATACAACTCGATAAGCTCTGACGGTTCTTTTTTGTATTTTTCCTCGGGTATCATCTCCTATATTTTGTTTGTTTTGATACATTTGTGAATGTATCAAAACGGCAATCTTAAAATATTATTGTACTATATAGGCTATGTATTAGCTTGTAGGAATGGTGTGGCAGTGCATGGCATGACCCTTTCCTCAGATTTGGCGGATAAGATTATTACATAAAAAAATGTTTTATTATTAAACTCAAGTTCAACTACTAAACTTAAAATGATAAAATGATTTTCTCCCAAGTTTTTTCACGTGAAACATTATTTAGAAGCTATACAGCAATTAAAGTGATTGAATGTGTAGCTTAGACTTGGCGAAGGGGGAAAAACTCAAAAGGCATTAATATTAAGTCATATTTAACATATTAATAATTGTCATAAGAGCTGTCAGTCGAGTGCTCAAGCGGGAGGGGGGGGAGGGGGGAAGCTTTTCATTCATTTCCCACATTTCGTTATAATGGTCAAAACACAATTAAAATGTATAAAACACTTAATGAATACATTCAACATTGGTAATTTAAGTGAACATTGATTAATGGGACTTCAGTTAAACACAAAAGGTGCGCATTGTAAAGGATTGGGGAATAAGGATCGTTGTAATTAATGTGTTCGGCTCTACCCCTCTCTCTCTCTCTCTCTCTCTCTCTCTCTCTCTCTCTCTCTCTCTCTCTCTCTCTCTCTCGCTGACTTGCCCCGTGTTCTGACTCAGTGATCTTTGAAGATCTGACACGAAAGGATCTCTCTGCGATCTGATCTGCCATCTGACCAGATCAGTCATATGATCAAGTGATAAATCGTCCCAAACTTTTTCTGGCAGCGCTGGCTGGCAGTTGTGGCTATGCGCATGTGCGAAGGTGTCCAAACTGACAATGCTGGAGAGATAGCGAGTCTGGATTGAGAAACACTGAGAAAAGGACAGAGAAAAAAGAAAAAGGAGGAAAAAGATCCAAGAAACATTTTCAAACAAACCCATCACGCCGAAAGATCTGGCACCATGAGGTCCAAAGGCAGGGCACGGAAACTGGCCACGAGTAGGTGCAACATCCCTTTATATTTGCCTTTTGAAACTGCCATCTTATACCTATAGGCTGCCTCAGTTATCACCGTGTTCGCATCTATTAATAGTTATGCTTTCCTTGTATCCGAAGAGAACGACCACTTTCACCTAGAATCTGTTTTGTCGTATTTTTAGATGTTGTTGTTGTTGTCGGTCCCGTTTCGTTCCGCGGATGCAGGAAAAAAGTGTCGGTTGATGGAAAGTAGCGTAACTTCAAAGTTGTGTTGAACGATGTTGGAACTTTGTGCGGCATTGGTCCAGTTACTGTGGGAATGGCCGTTGCATGTAGTGGGCGCTGTGGTGTCGGCTGTACTGTCAGTCCTGTGCTGCTGTACAGACACTGTTCCTATTGCTGCTACACACTGGGGCTGCTGGTCACTTCAATTTGCAGAAGCAACTTTGAAAAGGCAGGTTGACTGTTGTTGTCGCACAGCGGAGCGAAACTATGAGAAAACGTGGATTTAGGCGTTTAGATTTAATCGGGCACCACTGACGCTGGCAAGCCTGGCATGGTAAATGTGCCGGGAAAGAAGAATGATTGCGCATTATTGCTCGCGGCAAGAATCTGTGTGTTTGTATTTCTGTCATGGCATGCATGTTAGTCTGAGCACGTACGTTATTAATCTGCAATGCATCATCGGTTTATTAACGTGATGTTTGAAGGGGAAAAAAGTATGGATGCTAGAATTCATGTGAATGTTGTGGTTTAGGACTAGGCTACATCATTATTGGGGTAAAAGGCTTCCTTATCCTTCACGTAACCTAATATTGTATGGTTGACATTTTTTGCTTGCAGTTTTTTTTACTGATGTTCAATTAGGATAAAAGGGTGAATTTAAATATTGAATAGCCTACGTTTGATTGATTTAAAAGCCATAATATAATATCGCATCAAAACACTCTGGCATCAAATCGATTTATTTAGCCTACTTCGATGTAATCAATTAGGTCTAGGAATGTATGCAAGGCAATGATTGATACAGCTATTCTTGTATCGATTTGCTTCAATAAATTATATATATTTTTGTGGCAATGATGTCTGCTATCAAAGGCTATTTCAATAAAGCTTCAAGTTCATAGACCAGCCAATATAGGCCTATTTGTAGTGCATTTTATCTGTTGCGTTTTTATTTCTGACTTGCTGATTTCTGTCTTGAAAACATGCGCGTTTAATTAGGAAAAAATGTTTATGGATTTATGATACCTTATTCTTACAGGGGAGAATCAAACCCAAGCCTGTAGACCCATCTCACTTAAGTGCTGCTGGGGGGGAATATATATATCCAAGTTGAAGGACGTTTATGAGTGTCCAAGAGTCAAGGGTCGAGGTTGCTCTCCGTTCAATGAGCCACCACTGACCTATCTGCTCATACTTCTATATGTCGTGTTATAGACCACTGTCTACAATCATTTCAACTGAAAAATACCTTGAACTAAATAACAATAATGGACATGGCGCTAGTGATATGCCTATTCGTAAATTGCAATGCTGTTTATATACATTTGAGGATATGGTTAGAGAACAAATTATTATTCGACTTGTAATGTTGTGACCCTGCATTTTTATGTACAGAGATTCTTAGTAAATAAAGGCTTATAGGCCTACTACACATCTGTTGAGTCTCAGTCAAATGTGTACTTTTATGAGTAAAGCGGGAAATGATTTATACCAAAATAATACAGTCAGGGGGTGTTCTCACACATAAACGCGCGCGCGCACACACACACACACACACACACACACACACACACACACACACACACACACACACACACACACACACACACACACACACACACACACACACACACACACACACACACACACAGTTTAACAATTTATTTATGTCCACACACACACAGGGAAAGCATACGATACGGGGACACAAATATTTTAGGTGCAGTAAAGTTATACATTTACGCACGCACGCACACACACACACACACACACACACACACACACACACACACACACACACACACACACACACACACACACACACACACACACACACACACACACACACACACACACACTTAAACGAACGGTCCCCCTGTTTGTCATATATGCTCTATAACGCTCTATAACGCGGAATGCACAATCAGCAACTGTCTGACCTGCAGTGAACATAATAATAGTTCCGAGCCATTAGCGACAGTCTGAGAATGAGGGGGGCTAAGGGGGGGGGGGGGGTTATAGCCTACTAGGCTATAATTCGAGGAGTATTTAAAGATTATTATTTACTCAAGATGTGAGAGGAAGATTTCTCTACCTCTTAAGTCAGAGGGAGAGAATGTTCTGAACGGTGCTCACGGGGGTCCCAGAGGACCAGGGCCCAGCTCTGGCCTCCAGCCAGCTCTGCACAATGTCAACAGTGAATATTTAAATTCCCAGACCCCTCATAAGGGCTCTGTCGGTAAATGTGTTCAATCTGTGCCTGCCTGCATGCCTGTTGTCCCAAGAAGTCGTGTTAAAAAATGGACATGTAGCCGTGCACCCTATGAGCAGTGGTTCTCAACCTGTGGGTTGGGATCCCCGATCTTCTTTTTGAAAAAAAAGAGAGAGAAAAAAGAAAACAAATGACTGCAAAAAAAGTTATCAACAAACTATGTAATAGAAACTGGTCAAACATCGGCCAAATTGTCAAATAATATAAGAAAGAGGCAACAGTTGATCTACAAGCCTGTGCGGCATTGTGAGCTTGTAGATCTGCGATTTTCACAATATTTATCTGTGGGACCGAGTCAAACACAATGTAATGCCTGGCAACTCCTACAATTTCAATTGCTTGTCAAGGTTGGGGGTCCCCACTCTCCACCCAGTTCAAATATGATTATTTTGGGGGCCGTGGCCTGAAAAGGTTGAGAACCACTGGTGTAGAGAACATGAGTGTGATAAAAAAAAAAGGGGGGGGATGCATGTACCGGAGGAGGTGACGGAGAGGTAGTAAATGCAGAGTGATTGATGGAGTCTGGCTGATTATCCCACATGTGCCCAGATGTGATGTGGTGGTGCGCCACAAAAACTCGCTTTTTTGCTTCCCAACTTTAACTATAGCCAAGGCCTGTTTAGGCCTCGCCCTCTCGTGAATTGCAGACTGGATCTGTACAAAGAGAGGTGAGAGGGGAAACTTTGATGAGCTGAGCGTGGCAGGCCTAATTATAGGCACACCCGCGCGCGCGCGCGCGCACACACACGCACGCACGGCGCGCATACAGGCAGGCACCCTTCCCACCCATCCTTGTTTCCCAGTAAAACTAGTTAATTTATTGAATATTCGTTTAGATATTTTGTAATTTGTCCGGAACTTCGATTGTCCTTAAACAAATGTTATGCTATATGTTTTATTTTACTACTATACACATTGATTATTAGCAGCTGTAATTAATGGCCTGTATTAACAATTAATTATAGTCTATCCTTAGTTCTCCTTATTTTCTATTGGTGTGTGTGTGTGTGTGTGTGTGTGTGTGTGTGTGTGTGTGTGTGTGTGTGTGTGTGTGTGTGTGTGTGTGTGTGTGTGTGTGTGTGTGTGTGTGAGAGAGCGAGAGCGTGCGTGCTGTGGGTCTGAGCGCCTGCCGGCTCTGCCTGTCAGCGCCTCTTCATTCGCGAGCTGCGGAGTGCGTCGTCCTCGCATTGTGCAATGGGCCATGCATCTCGCGTTTGTCTGGTGGAGCTCATTAAAACGGTTAATGGATCGGCCCATTTAAAAGGTGAGAGGGAGCGGGCTGGCGCGAGGACCGATACCCCATTTAACAGCCCTTGTTGTCCCGTAGCGCCGTCTCTTTACATGCGCTCCGCCTGTTGCCAGACCTCGGTATACAAATGTTCCGTATCTCCCCAAAGCAGTGGACTGGGGTCAAGCGTCGTAGCCTACACGGTGGAAAGAATTCTCCATCTTCCATAGCAACATTCTGAACGCCGTTTCAGTATTTATTTGACTTTTTTTCAATAATTTCATATTACAGGCTCAGTGAGTGCTGCTCATTTTAATATAAATAGCCTACCGATGTTCTTCCCGTTTATATGATGTTTTTGCATAGTAGGCCTAGTGTATAGTTGTCTGTCATTAAATGTTTCGATGATTTGAGTATAAAGGACCCAATGGAAACAAGCCATAGTGCTTTCTTGAGTTTAAATTCCTCTTAACAGACTATATTGAACTGTAGGCCTACTTGCCTTTGCAAAGTGTTAACAAAGTATTCAATCAATCAATTAAATCATCATTTGATGACCTTCTTTCAAGCAGACATTCGAATTAATTAACCAGCAGATTATGAGACTCATATCTCAATCTCATCCATGTCCTGAAATGCTAAAGATGATCATTCGGGTTTCAAAGTCATAACGAGGCAGTGATGACATTATTCTGTCTTTAAAGTGCTAAATTAACATGATTGTGATGTGTCTGAATGGTGCTTGCATGCATGGTCTTAGGAAAACTCAGGTGTATTGGTTAGAATTGTGCTTCAACACACACACACACACACACACACACACACACACACACACACACACACACACACACACACACACACACACACACACACACACACACACACACAGTGCTGTGCTTTTGCTCATGCGTGGGTGCCCAAATGTGCCTTTGTGGATGTATTAGCGTGGTAATGTGTATTGGGGTCCTGGTGCAGGGGGGTGTAGGGTGACTGTGACACAGGCCCTCCCATCCATCAACGCCCCCATCTGTTTGACTTGTCGGCCACTTTCCTCTCCCCTTGTGATGGGAGAAGCCCCCCCCCCCTCCCCAATTCTCTCTCTCTCTCTCTCTCTCTCTCTCTCTCTCTCTCTCTCTCTCTCTCTCTCTCTCTCTCTCTCTCTCCCCTGCCTCCCTCTCCGAAAATGGCCCTTCAGAAGGTCCCTGATGTTAATGAGTCGTCCAGGACTGGGTCTCAGGGCTGTAAACAGAGAGCCACGGCGACGAGGTTAGTGGTTTGTTTATGCGCTGTTGTCACCCGCTTGAAGGATGGCCCTTGTCCCCGGCAACTAGGGAGCTTCCAGGCCCTGTCACGGTCCTCCCAGGGGCCCTAACTGAGTGGCCTGCCCAAGGGACTTCTCTCCCCTTTTACTCTCGTCCCTCCTTTCCCCGACAACATTCCCCTGGCTCCTCCGTCTCAATCCATCTATGCGCAGAATTCCACGTCTCTGGCATCTTAAATTACTCTTCTGAAAGAAAAGGAAAAAAGACAAACAAAGTGTTAGGGCTGTTCGGACAGCAACTCGTTTCGGCGGCTGCGTTTTAGCTCAGCGTGGCCATGTTGTAGCTATAGGTGTAGCGGCGTTGAGGGTTTACGGGGAGCGCGGCAGGGCGGTATGAGTGTGTGTACGTATATCTGTGTGCATGTGTTTGTAGGGGTGGGGAGGGAGGTGAGGTGGTGGGGTGGTGTGTGTGTGGCGCATTGACCCAGACAGGGCTGTGTGGGAACACTGAGGGAGGGTGTGGGGTGGGGCTGGGGGGTGGTAGCAACATGTCAAGCCTGGGAACCGCTGTGTGTTTACCGCAGGGAAGCCGTACCAACACAGAACAATGAGCTAGCCTTACCCTTCTAAATAAAAAAAAAAGGAATTTCTGCTTTCTTCCCCACCGAAAGGTCATGGAGTTAAGAGATAGGGAGGCCACACAAAGGCCTCCAGTCTGTCGACAGTCTGGCCTGGCCCACTCCGGTGCCAAGGCTGAGGTCATTATCAACAGTGCACTCCCAAGCTAAGCATATTTTTATAGATTATGTGTGTGTGCGTGAGTGCTTGTGTGTGCATGTGCGCGTGTGTGCGTGCACTGCGTGCGTGCGTGTGTTTCTGTATTTAGCAGTGAGATGATTACCGGTATGTGGTCATTTGCTAAGGGGTTGTGTTTGTGTGTTTGCGCTTGCAACACGCAAGCATGTACACACACACAAGACAAAAGACGATGCAGAACTGCAGACTAGTTGTCTAACGCTGCGAGACACCGCCACCATTTTGTCACCGCGGGCTGCTCTGAGATGAATGACATTTTGCTGAGCTGAAAAGTTTTCCTCAAACATCAAACTGATTTGTGTGTAGTTATGATTTCTGAGTAGTTAGAATGTCAACAGTTTGCTGATGGTGCGGTTCGCTGTAGCCCATTAATGAGGCAGTGTAAAGTTAACACTCCCTGGCACGCTTGAGGAACGATGTCTGTTAGCTAATTAAAGAATTTCAATCATTTTATAGTCCAATCAATTACCTGGAGCAGGT
>NC_139945.1:36141101-36178601 GCF_963454915.1 Gymnoscopelus microlampas
GCTTGTATGAATCAGGCTTCATGGCTAGGTTTAAAAATGTCCAAAGACATTTTAAACAAATTTATAAAATTGCGATTCTAAAATGTTGATGTCCTCACAAGTTTAGTAATATCAACACGTGTGTGTGTGTTTGTGCGCGTGCACACGTGCGTGTTTTGTACGCGTGTATGTCGGTCAGCCAGGGTCGCGGGCGGAGTAAAGAATGCGGCTCTGGGGAGAGGAATGCAGGGGTGATTAGTGCCGGGTACCTGTAAGTGAACTGGACGTGCCGCCGTGTGATGAGACCGAGGAAACAAGGGAACAATAGGACAGTGGAGATTCCTTTCCACGGCGCATTCCAGTGATGGCGCAGCCTGGGCCCCCCGCTCCGCGCTTTGATGAGCCCTTTCTCGCAGCTTCCTGGGATTGTCGCTCCTCCGCAAACACAAAAACATAAAGCGGTCGGCGAACAGGGCCGGGGGGGGGGGGGGGGGTGGGGGGTGTGGAGAGGGGGGGGGGCGCACACAGCCCTCCTCAGGATGTCCTGTTTTGATTAGCGTTAGCATCCTAAAGCACCCGCAGAAATATTATTCTAACACGGAGAAGAGCTTAGCGGTGACACATCCACTTCTTTCCACTGGCTGACCCCCGGGGGTCAAATAGACTACAATGAGCCAGGAATCAAAGGTGTGCTCCTCACCCGGAGCTCTCCGTCGAGAGGAAGTCATGTGAGGGAAAACAAGATAAGGGAACCGGAGTGAAGATTTTCATGCATGTCGGGTCTACAACAGGTGGAGGAGGGTGGTCGCACACCGGACTGCTTGGGATGTTCCGGCCCTGAATTGTTTTCTGTGAATGCTTCATTTCACAGCAGGTTTCCTGGAATGTTGCAAAGCCATTTAGAGTGGGTTAACCACATGAACCTACAACATCCCTATCCTGGGCATGTTGTAATACTGTAGAATAATATTCAGCATACAGCCTTGGGAGACCTCGGTCAACAAAGTAGGCTATACAGGGTTTAAAGTTGATCAAAATTGTTGGTCCCTGGTTATTAAAGTGACCTCCTGAAGAATTGTATTAATTTCTGAAAAAGGTTCAGTGACAGGGAAATAGACAGTGAAATATAATAACACAGCCATCTATCACATGCTGATATGTCATTGTGTATTCATAATATTTACCAGATGATAGGCCTCTAAGTTTGTCACTTTCGTGTGAGCATAATGTTCTAAGACTAAGTGAATTCATTTGTTTTAATATGAAAGAAAGTATTTCATGCAAGGAAGCAGCTCTGCTTTTGAGGTCCGTGTCTTTGGTCTGAGTATCCTCTTCCATCCGCCCACACTATATCTTTACAGTGTCTCTTGTGGAATCAGAGAGCAGTGAAGCATTGCAGCATGGTTTGTTGTTTTGCTGGTGCTTGAGGGCTTTAGTTTGACAGGAGGGCACCACTTTGTTCACCTCAGTGTTCAGAGGGGGCCCCTGAGGGCCCAGGGGCCTGGACGTCTCTGTCAGTACTATGGCAGGACTGGGAGCGACTGAGGCCCCCTCCGCTCACCGGGTCAGTGGACAAGCTAATCGATTTTATCTCCGTTTCACACACCGAACCAGACCCCTACAGGCCTGATATTCACATGTTCACCATCCAGAGGATTAGGCTACTTCCATCGTCTCCCCTCTCTCTGTCTCCCTCTTTTTCCGTTCGGTCTCCCTTTCTCCTTCCAGCCCCCCCCCCCCCTCCCCTTTTCTCCATATCTCTTCTCTTTCACATCCAACATCTCTTTCACTGTTTCTGTCCCCCCCCCGCCCCCCGCCCCCCATGCAAGAGGGACCGTTATAAATTTAGCCTTCATGCCCGCCTCAGTGCCGGTCCTCCCCCTAGAGGGAGGCTGGTGGGCAGGCAGAGGAGGCCTTGTTTTCTTGGCCCGTTCCTCTATAGATGAAGCATCGGAGCGAGGGAATGAAGGCTTTGGGAAAGGTCTGGAAACTTCCCATTCATCAGTGTAAGGAGATACTGCGCTGACAGTTAGCAGACGGCCAGCCAAGCACAACACGGGAGGGCCGCGTGGGCCTTCAGTGCTCAGCCCCAACTGGCAGACAGACAGACAGACAGACAGACAGACAGACGGGGAGAGGGAGACCAGACACCCTGCGCATCTCTGCTCTGGGAAATAACATATGTTGAAACATTTTAGGCATTCACGCAAATGGTCTTATGCGCGGGACCATTTAAGTTCAAACTGTGGAGTGAGTGATAAGCTAATTCACGGTTGCTGAGGCAGCCAAGTACTGTAATGAAGAAGTGCAAGAAAGATGATGTTTTGTTAGCTCTGCTAGAAGGGTCATATTCATTACGTAATGTTACTGAAGTAGTTCACCAAACCGTCTGTTTGCACATTCTTTATTCCTCTGGATAGATATTTTGTTAAAAATGACGGCTTATGTCAGAAGTTGCAGAATATTGCGTGCTCTTTGTAAATGCATGTAGAGTAATGAGTGTCCGTGGGACAGCTGCTTACTTAATGTACTCAATTCTCGTCATTTTGTATTCAACATTCACCCCATACTGAGTGTATTCTCCACATCCACCTTCTTGCTGGTGTTAATTTAACTCGTCTCTCAGGGTTAAATGAACACTCAGAATGTACTTTGCAGTACATTCTCCCCCATCTCCTCTTCTCCCCCAAGTCTGACTCCCAGCTGCAGCAGGTCAGAACGCCCCTGGGCCAGTAAGCTCCGGCAATCACAGACATGCATGCATGGACACACTTTCACGTGCAAACATACTTGCACGTACAGCCACACAGTAAAATGTTCATTTAACTCAGTGGTTTTCAACCTTTTCCAGCCGCGACCCCCCAAAATA
The DNA here is from genome assembly GCF_963454915.1 of Gymnoscopelus microlampas. Lineage (NCBI taxonomy): Eukaryota > Metazoa > Chordata > Actinopteri > Myctophiformes > Myctophidae > Gymnoscopelus > Gymnoscopelus microlampas. The sequence goes on from NC_139945.1 coordinate 36,143,950, forward strand.
ATCATTATTTGAACTGGGGACCCCCAACCCTGACAAGCACTTGGAATTGTAGGAGTTGGGGCATTATATTTACTTTCACTCGGTTCCACAGATAAATATTGTGAAAATAGCAGATCTTCAAGGCGAAGATGTGAGGCGTTTAACCCTATGTTCATGCCTCTTTCTTATATTATTTGACAATTTGGCCAATGTTTGACCAGTTTTTATAGTATAGTTTGTTGATTACTTTTGATGCAGTAATGTTCTGGGTCCCGACCCACAGGTCGAGAACCACCGGATTTAACTCCGAGAGTGTACATGCACTCACACACACGTACATAATGTTCAGACACAGACATGCATCTGTTTTTTGATGTCCATCTATACCACAAACGCACAATCACAAGCACACACTGACTTCAATTAGAATATTTTCTAAGAAACACGGAAGAATACGCATGCGTGCATGCACATGCGACGTGCGTGCGTGTGTGCACACCTGTGCAGCAGGATGAGCAGTGGTGGGACAGAGTAAAGTAGGGCGGGACGAGGTGGGGCATTGCAGGTGTGTGTCTGCGTCCGGCTGCCCGCACATTAATCGCTGCCAGCTGACAGTTCAATCTAAGAGGGGCCGAGTGGAGCAGCCGGCCGCTAGCCAGGGCAGGTCATTACTGAGCATGGGGGCAGCCAATCGCATCAGCGATCAATGACAAAGGCTGCAGAGACAGAAAGAGGGAGAGAGAGAGAAAAAGAGAGAGAGAAACAGAGAGATGGGGGGAGAGGGAGAAAGAAGGGGAAGGGTGGAAGAGGGTGAGAGAGATGGAGAGCAAGAGAATGAGAGAGAGAGAGAGAGAGAGAGAGAAGGAGGGGGAGGTAAAGCAGGACAGACGCAGTTATGGCACTGAAGGTCAGTTCTTGGTTGGTGACAAACAGGCTGTCAACCACTGAGAGATGGAGATATTCCTCTGAATGCTGTGCAACCAGAAATATGGCCTCCACTGCCCCCACACACGCACACACGCACACACGCGCGCACACACACACACACACACACACACACACACACACACACACACACACACACACACACACACACACACACACACACACACACACACACACACACACACACACACACACACACACACACACACACACACACACAGAGACATAAATACTCACACCCTCATTGCCATAGCAGCTTGAGTGAGAATGCATTCAGGGAATTTAATGCGAGGCATTGTTTTACGGATTCCATGTACACGGTTTTGGCAGCGTGTGGACGGCCCTCTTAGCGGTCAGTCCCGGCTCCGCTGCAGTAAAAGTAATGGCTGGTTATGAATAAAAAGCCCAGTTCATGAAAACGCCACAATTCCCCTTTGGCCCCACCCACTGTTGCCCAGCGCGTTGCCAAGGTAACGGGCGCCTCGGCGAGCTCCATCCCTCGGTGTTTACCCAGCAGCCCCCCCCCCCCCAAAGTAAAATGTAGTCTCTCGCTAGCAGAAGGAATTCAACACACTTTACGACACTTATTATATTTCATAACCCAATGAATGTCATTTTCACCTCTTCACCCATGTTTTCCCTCCGACATACATATTTTTTTCCTTCTTCAAACGTTGATGAATGAATGAATTGACATTCGCGGTGACATGCTTTTGGCCAGGGCTCTGATAGAACAACATGGAGATCTCTCGTCTTCCCCTCCAGGGGCCCTCGCCGTTAGGAGCCGCTCGTTTATCCTGTGCTATCTCTCAGCAGATCCACTGGCCCTGTCTCCCCTGACACGCACGCACACACACACAGGCCCCGCACGCCCCCCATGTTCGCGCGCATGCACACACACACACACACAGACAGGCCGCACCGCCGCAGACACCTCTGAGTGATGATGACTCATTATAGAGAGGTTACCCTTCGACCTCCCCCAGTCTTTATGGATCAGTCTCTGGCAGAATCATATTCCCCAATGCCAAGTTGCTGTCCATATGACTGGCTGTCTGTCAGACAGTCAGCCCCCCTTTAGTCTCCTCTCTGGGTCTCTCTGTCTTTCTTTCTCTTTCTCTCGCGCGCGGTCTCCCCCGGGGTTCACACATCAGTTCATCCCAGACATCTTCGGCTCTGTTTATTTTCATAACAAACAGGAAAAATAGATCCCTTTTCCCATTACCGAATGGGGAGGACATTCGAACCTGATAGGTTGTACGCTAGTTTTTCAACGAGATGTGTGTACATTTTGTACCTCGTATAATGATTTTCTTCTCAGAATTCCTTTTTTTTTTACGCGTACATCTGAGAAGAACAGGCCTTTAACAGAAGTTGTCTGTCATTCAAAGGAGTCGTGCTGTGTTAAAGCTCTCTAACAGCATCCATTCATCTTAACCTAGTGTGTTCTTCTCTGTTGCGATTGGCATGCAACGTCTGTGCAGCTGAATTCACAGTAATCCAATACATCTCTTTAAGTGTTTTTTTCCACCGTCGCCACCACCACCACCTCCACCCTCCTTCCTATTCCTCACTTGCATACGATCTTTGTAATTTCTCAGCGCACAGAGTAGCAGAGCAGTGCTGGGGGGGGGGGGGGGGGGTGTGTGCAGAGGGACAAAGTCAGCTTACATTTCTACACATCCCCTTCGACTTATTCGATGTTTCTTCGTTAATCCAATACCGCCGCTACACCGCGGGCATCTCGCCTGGATAGGGGAACGCTAATATGTTTGTTGTGGGCGTTCGCATTTGATCATCCTCGCGACAAATGCAATTTCTTTTGGGCCTGATTTGATCAGTTCCAGGAGCGGGGTTCAGCGCAGACAGGCGCATGTAAAGCCTGCTAGACAAAAAGGAGTTTAAGTGTTTATAAAAAGCCAAACAGGGTTGGGTCTGCGTGAGGGAAAACTCCATTACAGGTGTCCCGGACCGTGGGGCCCAGCTGGCTCTGATGAAATGCTGTGCTGATGTTAATGTAATTCTGATCTGGCCTGGCCTGGAGACCGGCCACCTCAGGGGACTCAGTACTAGCTCCCTGGCTCAGTAAGTGAAAGGGTGAGGGCACTGTGTCTATACTGTATATCCACAGTCAGTATTAGAATGGCACATAGGTGATTTCCATGCGTAATGCGATATTCTCTGTTCACTCTCCGAATATGGACTCCATATCATTCCGATAAGGTTGTTATGAGAATGCATGAAAAAAGTTGGTTTGTTGACATCAGCATTGATAAAGCAGGAAAAACTCTCTCTCTCTCTATCTCTCTCTCTCTCTCTCTCTCTCTCTCTCTCTCTCTCTCTCTCTCTCTCTCTCTCTCTCTCTCTCTCTCTCTCTCTCTCTCTCTCTCTCTCTCACACGCACATTTAACATCTTTATTTGTGTTCACATTTAACAAGAAATTCCACAAACAATAGTAGATGCACAAGTTTGGGAAACTCAACAAGTGTTTCAGGATTCAGATCACGGATATAGAAAGCATTGTGTCCTTCATACTGTGTGTGGTGACTGGCGACTACCAATTATCACAGATACTGAACAGAATTTAGTTCTTGGCTTGGCATTCCTGCAATCTGCAGGCCTCTCACAACTATGTATTGCCGAGGCTTCCAAATGTGAACACACACAGTTTACATTTCTAACCAAGCTGTATAATAGCATCCTTCCAAAATGGTCACTTCTCTACCGTCCTCATCAACAAAAAACGCACGCACGCACGCGTCGCACGCACGCACGCACGCACGAACGCACGCACTCACTCTCTTTCTACGTATCTCTATCTTTCTCACAGGGGAACAAGGGATTTGAACATGATACCTTGGGCTCGTGGGGATTTGCAGGGAATGTGGAGTCAGGGACCCAGCAAGACCCTTGGGGGTTCAGGGGCCACTAGGGGGCCTATGCTAGCTGTCACATGGTCAGCTAGCCCAGAGCCCCGCAGATCAAATATAGGTATGATTTATGTGTGCTATACCCACCAGGCTGTCGCAACCGTCACACAACAGGTTCCCCTACATTGATTTTGTGGACAACGCTATGTGCCTCATCACGTGTAGGAGGTGAGAAGCAAAGGTCAGAAGGATGAAAATGACCAGACCTCACTTAATTGTTGCACCTTTTTCTGGTTTGAGACAGGATGTCGGTCTGAATGTCTGTCTATCTGGATGTCTGTCTGTGTGTCTGGTGGTCAGGTCTCGCTTCTGTCATGGCGCCCCGGTTCGTGTCAGTGGGTCGCGACCCTGTGACCGCACTTAGCTATCGCGGGTGCTGATCGGATCCATTCAGCTTGCTGGGCTCATCTCGGATATCTGGATCTGATAGCATCATTATCACAATAAACAGCCTTATTGAAAGATACTTTGAGAGGGCCCTGTTTTCACTGCATTTTTCTCTTGTTTCACTGGCCCCTCAACTATTTACCATGTCGACATTATGTTTACAAAGGCACAAATTGGTTTACCTTTACTAAGAAATAAATGGCCATTTGGTGTTTTTTTTTAAAAGTGTGTGATTACCACTGATAATTTTAGACCAGGTTTTTGAGCGTACAACTTTGAACGACCAACACCTGAAAAAATGTTGGCTTAGTGTTTTTGGCTCCTCTTCCATTGCCAGCTTGGCACATCTGACAAGGATAAGCCTGCGAAATGTGGAGGTAAATGCTTCCTGTGTGTGATTACATTTATCATGTGTAATTAGGAAATTCTGCTCTGTGTACAGACGCTGACCGTTGACCTTCAGGTCTCTGTTGAGTGTGACAGTTGTAGCCTGGTGTTACTAGACGGCCAAATCCTGCTTCTACTACTAAATCTACTACCCCCAAATCTGGTTTCCGTTACAGGAACAAACAGGCCAACACAGGGGTTACTCTTTACCCACGCCACTCACTTTCAAAACAATAGTTGTGTGGTTCCTCTTAAGCTCTAAGTATATACAGTATAGGTCTAGATACCTCTCCTTTAATAATGTGTGCTTACATAATGTGCTGATAATGGCAACAAAGCATTCAAATTGGTTGAACTGACGACGCCTATGATCTTTCTTTCTTTCTTTCTTTCTTTTGTCCGCAAGTTTGAAGAAATCTTTTCAGACAGGGCACATGTGTTGCTAACCATCGCGCAAAGCCAAAATACCCTGGAGAATGTTCTTCACTGTGATTATACTTGTTTTCATTTTGGTTATGCTAACGGTAGCCTACTCATCTGTGCCTTGTACCTAGCCACATCCATGTCATACATACCCATAATCACAGTAAAGAACAGCATGATGGGGATCACCGCTGTGTGAATACACACCGCTAATCGTCGTCAGGCGGAAACGTTGTATGTTCAAAACTGTTACTTTCCAGGAAAAGGAAAAAAGTATAAACTGTGTTCCAATGAGATACATGTATTATTTACTCTTGTTAATACTTAACATTGGTAAAATATTTACAAAACCCACAAAGACACTTCACCATGTTCAAAGTCCCTATGTCCCTGTTTTGGCATTATCCTTATATAGACATTTTCCAACCGGTTCAAAATACGCCTTGTGAGCTTGAAGTTCGTTACTTTTGCATGTCACTGTCATATAACAAAATATTAAATATTTAAAAAACCCGAAACATAAAAAGGTGATGCAAGGTTTCTGCCCGACAGTAACGTAATGCGTTTACTGAATCCACAGCCCTCTGCTGGCTGGGCCAATACTACCTTTCTATTCACTTCAACTTTCATTTAAATCTCAGTCTCGCTTTGTTGCTATTTTTTCCTTTCCCTCTCTCTTGTTTTTTCCCCTCTTCATTTCTCTGTCATTTGTCCTTCCCTTTCCTTTGCGTTTGTACATTCTTTTTTGTGTGTTATAATTCCCACCTATTATTTCTGTCCTGAGCCATCATTAGTCATGTCCCTGTCAGCCACCAGCTGCAGAGTGAAAAACACACACACACACACACACACACACACACACACACACACACACACACACACACACACACACACACACACACACACACACACACACACACACACACACACACACACAGTTGAACATGCACAGGTATGGAAGTCATCAAGTGAGGGGGTCAAAGGGCTGCCTCATTACCCAGCTCCAGTGAAAACTTTCAGCATGTTTTATGCACTGGTATCAGAGAGAGAGAGAGCGAGTGAGCGCGAGAGCACGAGAGAGAGGGGATAATTCAATAAAGAAATATTTTATTATAGTGCTAAATCACAACAAGTTGTCTCAAGACACTTTACATATAGAGCAGACATTGTCCCACCCTGAGCAAGCAATGTTTGCAACAGTGGTAACGAAAAACTCCCTCTTAACTGGACAGAAGGAGAGCGGAGATCAGAGCACAGAGGGACAGGGCAACAAAGAAAGAGAGGTGCATCAACAACTCATCGCGAAGGGAAGAGAGAGAGCGATGTTTAATCCTGTATACTCCTTTTTTAAGATACATTTTTGGTCTTTTTGCCTTTATTTTGGTACAGTGGAGAGAGACAGGAAACAGAGGAGAGAGTCGGGAAGTGACACGCAGCAAATCCGCCATCAGGCTTGGGAATCGAACCCGGGACACACTGTCAGGCATCAAAGCCTATGTGGTACATGCCTTAACCACTTGGCCAAGGCAACCCGAATTCTGTATACCTTGCTGTATGCCTAACAGCAAAAATAGCTGATCCACAACCTCATTGTGAGCTTGTGGATCAGCTATTTTCACCGTATGTGCTCCTATTTTCTCAGAATGTTCACCTATTTTTGCATAATGCTCACCTATTATATGACATGACCTGAATATGGATACTAAGGTTCATTTGACTAAGGGGAAAAGAGAGAGAGAGGGAGCGAGAGAAGGGTTTGGAGGTACATAGAAGACATATGATGGGAGTGGTGGGTGGGGGGGTCGAGCAAAAGAGAACCCCTCTTCACCTTCAGCACCCTTGCACCTCCACCCCGCCTCATACACGACCTTGTAAACCAGATCAAGATGGCCCTCAAATGAGGTGTGTGTGTGTGTGCGTGTGTGTGTGTGTGCGTGCGTGCGTGCGTGCGTGCGTGCGTGCGTGCGTGCGTGCGTGCGTGAATGAATGGGGCTCTGAGGACCGGACAGTGCCTCACATGCGCTCACACTGGAGGCCGCTGGTGGAGTACATGACTGGTGTTTCCTGACGTTAAACACAACATCTCTAAATAAAGTCATTAGGAGCGCTCAAACAGAAGCCCATTCATTCATTCATACCCCCCCCTCTCCCTCTCCTCCTCACTCCTATCATCTTCTGCCTGCTAGTTCATCACACGTGCATGTACCACACACACAGACATAGTCTCACACGTGCGCACACCGGAGGAGTCTGCGTGGGCCATGATATGCTGACAAATGACAGAAAGCAAAGCATGACCGTGTGTGTGTGTGTGTGTGTGTGTGTGTGTGTGTGTGTGTGTGTGTGTGTGTGTGTGTGTGTGTGTGTGTGTGTGTGTGTGTGTGTGTGTGTGTGTGTGTGTGTGAGAGTGTGTGTGTGTGAGAGTGTGTGTGTGTGTGTTCAAAGGCAGCCTGGGAGGTCAGGCGGAGCTGTGTGTGTGTGAGCGAGAGAAAGAGTGTGTATGTGTATGTAGGGGTCAGCTGGGAGCAGTCAGGGGGACACTGCTGATGGGGACTGACGGGGACATAAACACAGAGGGCCGCAGTGAAGGGGCCCATTGTCGACGGCCTCCATGTCTGTGTCTCAGTGTAATGGAACGATCTCTCCCTCTGTACGCATGTCTAATTGCCCAATCTGTCTTCCTGTCTGTCTGTCTGTCTGTCTGTCTGTCTGTCTGTCTGTCTGTCTCTCTGTGTGCTGGTGGCGTGTCTGACTTGCCACGTCCGTCTGTGCTGTCAGCCTCTGTTGGCCGTCCGCTCACGTCAGGTATTTTGCCGAATCTCCAACGTTTTGTGTACCTTGAGCAAGTTTACAATAAGTGCAGCTGTTGGAATAGGTTTGAATTCTTGGGTCTGAGTGGTAATTAAACCCAGAGAGAGTCAGGGTCTTACTCACAGAAAATCCTCAGTGTTCATTTATCCATTTGTGACTCAGAGAGTGAACAAATGGAAGCAAATGGACCCTTCCGGGTCAATTTGATTCCATTTGTGCACTCCCAGAGTTAAATGAACACTTAGAACTATACAGTGTGTATGTCTTAAGTTATAGGCTTAGCCTGGTTAGCTAAGGTACTGTCTGCCTGACGACTAACGTCATCTGTCTGTCTATCAGCCTGTATGGTTTATTCTGTCATAAGCATGAGCACCTAAGGCAGTGGTTTTCAACCTTTTTCATGCCAAGGACCCCTAAATTGATATAAATTAGGCCGCAAACCCCTATCTGAAAAGGTAGATATACAAGCTCATAGCACGGCACTCTGTGCCGTGCTATGAGCTTGTATATCTTCTATTTTTGAATAGCCAAAGCTAAGTGGTTAAAATGATTGTGACGCTATGTTAACACATTTCACTGGGGACCCCCTGGTACCCCCCCCCCCCCAAGGACCACTGGTGGTCCCCGCACCACTGGTTGAGAACCACTGACCTAAGGCATTGTGTGTAATGTGTTTACCTGTGTATGCCTCCCTGCCTGCCTATCTGACAGTGTCTTTTCTGTCTTTCTCTATAAAGACGGTGGCGAAGGGGGCCGTGCACTAAGTGGCAGGTGGTGTCATTAGTGGGTCGCTCTAAAATGGCTGGGGAGACAGAACAAGGAAAAGAGTCATTAGTTGAGGGACTTTGTTGCCAAAGCCACACAGACAGGAGGTGAAACGTGTGCGGAGGATATGAGAGCTTTGGGGTTAAAGCTCCGAGGTCTGCGAGAAGGTGTGTGAGATTAATGGAGGGTGCTGGGGAGACGGTGAATGGCTCTTGTTTGTGTTTTACGCGCGTGCTTGTGTGAGTGTGCGTGCGTGCGTGCGTGTGTGTGTGTGTGTGTGTGAGAGTGAGAGAGAGAAAGAGAGAGAGAGAGAGAGAGAGTTACATGTGTGCTTATAAGCCTGCATGCCTTAGTTAGCATGCATGTGCTGTCTCTCCCTGTAAATGTGTTTATAAGTGACTGTTTACATGTTTACACCTATGGTAATGAATGAATGTGCACATGGACTGTGTGTACGTTTGTGCGTGTGTGTGTGTGTGTGTGTGTGTGTGTGTGTGTGTGTGCGTGCGTGCGTGCGTGCGTGCGTGCGTGCGTGCGTGCGCGTGGCTGGGCAGAAGGGCGAACGGGCAGATAGATAGATAACGTAGATATTAATAGACAGACATGCACTAGATATTGATAGATGGAGGCACAGTAGACACAGAGGAACAGTAGACACAGAAGTATACAGTAGATGGAAAAAGATAGAGATGTCAGCAGTGTGGACTTGTGGACTTGTGGTTTATGGGAGGTATGGATGTGGTTAGGGAAGGTGAAAGTTCATCCACGTCTCTGGGTTGATTTACCAGCCTGCTGCCTTTCTCAGCGCACAGAGGTTGAAAGCTACCATCTTTTGTCAGCTACGTTTTTATTAATTCAATAAATGTAAATCGTTTTAAAAGACGACAGACATTGGAGATCTTCATTTCACTAGGACTCCCCCCTCTCTCACTCCCCTTTTTCTCTCTCCCTCTCTCTCCCTCTCTCTCTCTCTCACCCATAGCTTGAGTTACCAGCATAGCTCGTTTAGTACAAGAGCAGCCATACACTGGGCTAAACTGTAGTAATACGCCAATTAGAGTAATAAGCACTCAGGTGATTGACACTTCAGTCAAACATTGAAGGGGCTTTCTGGTCATGTTTCCTGAAGGACATGTTTCCGGATGTCGGCCTCCTGTTCTCTCAAACACACACACACACACACACACACACACACACACACACAGACACAAGCACACGCACGCACGCACGCACGCACGCGCGCGCGCGTGTGTGTGTGTGTGTGTGTTTGCGTGTTCATGTGCGCACATACACACACATGGACGCACAGCTATATTCAAATGAATTAGCATAGACATACTCTCGCTCATTCTCTCTCTCTCTCTCTCTCTCTGCGCTGAGCTGTGTCTGTTTATTGTAGAAGAGGTGTGGATGTTTATACTCTCCACAGAGCCAAACAAACCAGGCCGAAGTGTGAGGTGATTCTAAAATAATCCACCCAGCTTCTTGGCACATCAACACCATGTTCTCCCACCATGTCTGGTTTGTAAAGCTCGCCTCTGATTACTTACTTACTTACTTTCTTGTTTATTTCTCTTGTTCTCTTGTTATGTGTGGGATGGAGCCAAAATTAGCATACATCCACTCCCGTATCGAAAACTCTCCTGCCAAATGCAACCACTTGCATGAAAAAAAAAATAAGAAAAGACACAGTTTCAACATAATCCAGTGTCTCACTAAAAACTCCTTTGCTGTTATGTGTAACTGACAACTGACATACACCATTGCAGGACTTGATTAATAATCCTGGGAACAGTTGAAGTCACTGGAATGTTAGTGCATAAGGTCCAAACTTATCTTGGCCACCGGTCGGAAAAATAACCACTTATTTTCAAATTGACTTTTATTATTTTTGATACTGACACAATTTCTCTGCAGAAAAACAAGATGATGGCGATCCAATGGCGCTATCAAACCCATGTCTTGTTTGGATGTCTTTCTGCAGAGTGTCAGGGTTTTCGCTGGTCCAGGTGCCTCTCCATTGTACGGTATAGAGAGGGCTGTTGATACATAAATACATCAGAAAGTTGCGTACTCCGGGAGCCGTGGCCGCGGACGGACGCCGCAAATACCCGCGGTGGCGAGGAGATAAGGCTGACAATGCTCCAATGGCGAACCACGTCACCAGCAGGCCTCTCACCTGCCTGTCTGTCACACAGGCCCGCTCAACCATCACTGAGCAATTGTGTTTGTGCATGCGTGTGTGTGTCTCTGTGTGTGTGTGTGTGTGTGTGTCTCTGTGTGCGTGTGTGTGTGAGTGATTGATGCCTTTTGCCTTCCCCACCACTACAGTACTCCCACACACACCGCCCCTCCGTCCCGCGCTTCCCTCATCCCGCTCCTTCCCTCCCTTCTCTTCCCACCTCGGTTTTGGAACGTCAAGGAAACGCGAGGCCTTGGGAGATAGCAGTTACACCAATGCCCCCCCCTCGCCCCTCTCTGTGTGTCTCTCTCTCTCTCTCTCTCTCTCTCTCTCTCTCTCTCTCTATGTCTGTCTTCCTCCCGCCAGTCACCTACTGCTGTGGGAAAAGGAGAGGAGATGAGGCCTTAAAAAACAGATCATTGTCCGCCTACTAGATTAAAACCAGAGAATGCGGCATTGTCCGCTGAATGGCTAAACCTTCCTGCTGTCACTCAAACGCCGCTCTGAGCACTACTTCATGTCTAAGAGGCTTATCTGCTCTGAAAGGCCCCTGGCTGCTCCAGGGAGAGAGGACGTAATGAAGCGTGTTTTTTTTTTTTTTTGCCTTGCCTGGCCTTGCCTCTGAAGGGACAAACCTGCCTGTTGGGGTGGGGTGGGGTGGGGGGGGGGGGGGGGGGGGGTATGGCCAACAGGACAGCTGCAGTGCAGGCCCCCCCCCTCTCTCTCTCTCTCTCTCTCTCTCTTTCTCTCACTCGCTCGCTCCGTCTCCCTTTAAACGCCCACCCCAAAAAAAAGAAGGAATTGTCATTTATCTAGTCTCGCGTAAGAGCGAGCATTGCATATGGTGACGTCTGGGCCCTGCCGGGGGCCCCCAGTGATGGGGGGCGGGGGCGGCGGCGGCGGTGGTGATGGGGGTGAGATGGGACAGGACGGTACGGGACGTTGTGTGCGGACGTGCGCGGGGGGACCTGGCCCGTTGTCCTGGCTCAGCCGTCTGTGGGGATGATCGGCAGCTCACTGATGTGGTTCCCCCGCTTTGTGCTCCCGTGTTTGAAAAGGGGAAAGTTTAAGTGCTGCTCGCATTCAGGGGATGAGGACCAGCCAGGCTGGGGAGGGTTAGCTATAAGCCCAGAGGCCTCTGTGTGTGTGTGTGTGTGTGTGTGTGTGTGTGTGTGTGTGTGTGTGTGTGTGTGTGTGTGTGTGTGTGTGTGTGTGTGTGTGTGCACACACACACACACACACACACACATTGTATAGATATACAATATCCTATAGAGGGCATAGAAAAGACTGTACGTTGTTCCTCTCTCAGACGTGGTGTATAGTTTAACCTGGTGATCGTTAGCATAGTGCGTGTGTGCGTGTGCGTGCGTGTGTGTGTTCACTGCAGCAGCAGACCACTCTGCGTTATATGACATATATCTCTACTGTCCTGCAGACTAATTCTTAATTGAATGAACAGTTGCAGTTGGTTTGCTTATCTACGTATTAGGGCAGTGGATGCAACTGTGGGTCACGACCCAAACTTGGGTCACATATGTTATCTATTTGGTGGCTGAATTGTGTACAGCAAGAATGGCAATGCAATTACGTACAGGAGCCTATAGTAATGAAGGAAATACCTTTAGTTAAATCTCTATGTATACATTCATTTTATTTTTGTAAACATTCTAGTAATTTCTTTCTTCTTCTTGTTCTTCTTCTTTAAGTTTTTTTAGTTTTTACTGAATTTGCTGCAAATCATGTTGATTACTGGTATGTGTTGTGCATTTATTTATTCTTAAGAGCAGGCTTTGGCATGCCTACAAAAACAGTTTGTCAGTCTTTAGTCAAAACATGTTGCTTGTTTATCCTGAGTGAACTGGAAGGAAAATGTGAAATAAAATTCACTAGGGCTTTTTTGAGTGCACACATGCTTTATTCACTTCTTTAGCTTTGAATCATTAAAAGCATGGCTGTGCAATCATTTAATTAGCATGAATAAATAGTACATTGGGTTGCGTTGACAGAAGTGTGGATTGATATTTCTCGGTTATTGCTGAAAGATGTTGTGGACCAATCTTGACTGACATGACGGCCTCTTAATTAGAGGAAAAACTCCAATAAACACTAATAAACTTAGCAAGATTATGAATATAATTTGTTGAAGATACTGACAACACGTACACACTGTGCATTTCTTTTAGCTATAGTATAGTCGTTTTCAAACTTTGTGTGCCAAAGGCACATCAATGGCAATGGGCAAGTTAAAATCTCACGACACACCTGTATTCATAGCAAAAATAGCCGATCTGCAAGCTCATAACGCATCACAATGTAACGGGTTGTGAGCTTGTAGATGGGCTATTTTTGAAAAAAAGGAAATGTAAACTTGCCTATAACGACATGCCCAAAATAGGGATCATGGCATGTTGAAAGTGGTTTAGAAAAATAATACATAAAACTGTGGGTATATGATTTGCCTCTGCATTGGGAAAGGAGTGCACACAAAGCACTGATATAGTAAATTAAAACATTATTGTGTGGTTGTAAAAAAAAATCCAAAGGCCACCTGACACAACCGTTTGTGAACCACTTACTCCAGTAGACGTTGAACTCCTAACCTTGCCACTCTTTGTGCATGGTGCTCCAGTTGCTGAGCTGCGGAATATCCGCCATGATCTCTTGCCCCGTGATGAGGCATGGCACACGCTGGTTCCTCCGCTGGGGGCTACTCATCATCGTCTGTCTGGTTAACAGTAGCTGTCACCCTCCGTGCCCCGCACGTCCTGTCCTGTCCTGGCCTGTCCCGGCCCGGCTGCCCTCTGCAGCTCCGCATGTCCGCCTCCGCGGAGTGACGGACACACCTGTATCCTCTGTGATCCACTCTGGGCCCTGTCCACTTCCTCTCCACAAGCAGCGCTGGTAGCAGTGATGGAAGAAGTACTCACAATTTGTTTACTTAAGGAAAAGTATCAATACCCTATTGTAGAGATAGTCTGTTACAAAGTTCGGTATTCAAAATTTACTTGAGTAAAAGTACAAAAGTATTGGCATCACAAGTAGGCTGCTTAAAGTACCAAAAGTAAAAGTGCTCAAAATGCTAAATGTCCTGTTTCACATTTTCAAAATGAATGAAAATCTTTTGAAAATAGCAATAAATCTACAGAGTAACTAGTAACTAAAGTTTTAAAATAATTGTTGTGGAGTAAAAAGTACAATATTTGCCTCTGAGATGTAGTGGAGTAGAAGTAAAAGTACTGAAACTTGGAAATACTCCAGTAAAGTAAAAATACCTCAAACTTTAGTACATGTTACTTTACACCACTGGCTGTTAGTGACATGCAGTGTCATACTGTAAGCGCTGAGCCGCAGCTGCACAGTCCTCTGTTTACATTTTTACTCTGAAGACTGTACAAATGGAACCAGTTAAATTTGCACTCAGAATTTACAGTGTGGGCTGCTGGAAATAGCATACTACAGTGTGAATGGTCCAAAGCTGGGGAATGCAAGGTTTGACTGAATGAAATACACTGGATACATAAAATTAATTCAGCTATATCATTGTTTTTGTCTTTTTAATAGTTGCATGCAAGTACAAGAAAAACCCAGAGATTTTACGCAATTAAACTTTAACCAGTTCTTTTTAGTTAGGCTCCTTTCATATCAATATCACCGGCTAACTTTTCATTGTCCTGTAGCTTTCATCACCTTTCTTCGTTAACAAAGGGATGTTCACATGTTGCTGCTTGACAGAGTGATGCTCTTCAATGGCCGCTGGGATGGTATTTGCTCTCTCCTTTGCGTCGGACCGCGAGTCGCGCATCCACTCTCTCTCACTGTGACCTCTGACCGTGGCATCTTGTGGGGTTAGCTCTGCCTGTGCCTCGTCTGAGCTGTGTCGGGAGGTCGAGTGGGCCGGAGGCCCCGGAGCAAACCAGAGGGGCTGCCAGCTGTAAGGGGGGTGGGGTTGGGGGGGGCGGGGGGGCGAGGCGTTAAGTGGTGTGACCCTGCTGTGAGGGGCGGCCCACTGGTCCATTTGGAGCTCAAACACCATGCTGGGGTTTGGTACATCCGAAGGGAGCCATGGGAACCCACCCTGATGGCCGCCGTTTCTCTTTGACAAATGGCAAAGCCTGAAAGTCAAAATATGGGTACATCACTTGCACAAGATGTCAAAATGGAAGATACCAGTATCCTGTGGTGTTCTGTCATGTCCATGGATGTCAGCAACTACACATCTCCATTTAGGGTGAATATCTACTCTAAAGCATATGCTGGTTTAGCAGCAGAATCAAATGTAAAAGTTTGGTTTTATGTTAGTCTTTTGCCATTGATTGTGCTGTTGTTTGCTTTCGTCAAAGAAACGTCTTTAGGCATCATTGACTTAGCAGTTGAAAACATCTGCAAGACTTTGTAGTGGAGCCTAACAGTATTCAAACAACGTTCTTTCTCTTACAATTTCTTTCTTTCTTTTGTTCATCTCAAGAGGATGAACATTTCTTTTTAAATGTTAAATAGAAGTTGATTCATGGGAATGATCGCGAGATATCAGTGATTCCCATATAATACAATGTGTCCATGCACCCAAGAGCGATAGGTGCCACATTGTGCCGGAGATGGAGAGTGAATTTGAAGGCTCTTTTTCAGTAAACATTTAAAAGAGAGAAGTGAACAAAAGCGTTAAGAAGGAGCTGTTTTGTTGCCCCTTTTTTTAACCTAAATAGGCGGTCTGTCCGACCGAGGCCTTGGCTTCAAAGTATTATCCCCACACATGCAATTACCATTTCTATCAACTGGGGAGAAAGATTATGCTTTTTGGGTGTTCTTCTGCGTTTCTTCCAGTGGATTCACTTGGTGAATGTGACACGTTTTGTGTCTCCCACCCCCCTATTGAATTTAAAAAGTTCCCCATTCTCCGAGGGAGCCGAGGAGAGTCCTACACGCAGGCTGAATAGACACTAAATCTTTCAAGGTTAGGACTTAACCTTCTCCCTCTCTAATTCATCTTCAAACTTTAGTCTGAAACCAATCAATATCAGATGATTGGTAAACAATGTGCAGTGTCTGATAGGCAGGTACCGAGGGCCCTCAATGGGATTGCAAATGCTTTGTGCGGCCCGAGTCGCTTTTGCTCTAAAGCACTGTCACAAAAAGTGAAATTACCATTCGCTTGGAATGATGCCATTCATCTTTGTCAGAGCGCCAAGCCCAGCACGCAGGCCGGTCCCCTCAAATTAATTCCTTGTTTTGCATCAGCTGAATTTGCCCAAATCCAGGAGGATGGCTCCGGCTGCACCTCGCCTGCCTTCTTTAATGTGGCAATTCCAGCTGATTTCACTATATGCAGCACGGCCCCAGTGCCTTTACTTACCTCCTAATTCACAAAGAGAAAGGAAATAGATATGAAAATAAGTTGGGGGGAAAATGGGATAAATCTGGCTGCGAGATTTCACTGGCCACATTTCCAGCCCGGAGAGTGAGAGGAAGCACAATGCACAGAGCTGGCTCCTGGGAGCCGTGTGCCGTGCTTTTGACAATAATTGTTATTTGCTGTATAAAGGTAATGTCCTCCCAGCTGCTCTTATCAGTTCATTACAAAGGAGAAGTGTTAAAGAATGAATGTCTGAGGGATTCATTGTGTTGTCCTCTATGAGATACAACACAGAATATCAAAGTACGTTAGTAAGTTTAGAGAAATTCAGGAATAAAGGACTAAACAAGGTAGAGGGAAAACACGTAGTTGTTTATTATGTTGTTGTTGGTTTATAGTCAGTCAGTCTTTTGATGTCTTGTGTTCCCAAGTCACACATGCGCAGCACAGCGACGTACGACACTCGCTGTGCTGTCGTGAGAAAATGTTGTAAATTGTTTTCGCTGATGATGAACACGCATGTCATTGTTGTGAACATCTGTCAAGTGTTTGTGAGACAAGTCTCCCAGTTGATATTTTATTGGAAACCTAAACTCTTTGTTGGGGAGAGAGAGAGAGAGAGAGAGACAGAGAGAGAGACAGAGAGAGAGAGAGACAGAGAATTACTATCAGGCTCTTTAGGTTGAATCATGGCCGCTAGGGGGCTGTGACTCCTGGTTCTCCGTCACTCCACTTGAGTCACTCCCGCCCTGGCCTCCTAACCCAGCCTCGTTTTCGGAGGCCAACTGGCATTTCTAGCGGTCACGTCCTTGTTGTTCGCTCTCTCTCCGGCTCCTGCAGAAGATGCCGGCGCAGTTTCACGGCACTGAGATGCCATTGACAGCTCTGATGAGATTTTAAAGAGCAGCTTGTCTTCTCCCTCCACTGTCCTCTCCCTGCTGGTAACCTAAAGTCTAAAAATGATCTCCCCAGGCTAATTTATGGTTGCTGTGACCATGAGCGCTGATGTGTGTTCCTCTGTGTGTTTGTGTTTATGGAGCGGGGCTATTTTATTTTCTTCCTCTTATCTGACGGCAGATGGGCGACATGGCTGGACAGGGTTTATTTAGATGTTTTCTTTTTTTGTTTTCTTTTTCCAGCACAAAATATGATGGAGTGCAATTACCCGGAATGTCGAGTGAAGCCTGGGGAGGTCAAAGGCCTTTTCCTGTCTCCCTCCCTGGTATGAGCGTGCAGACCAGTGCCCCGTTGCCCAGTCTGTCTATAGGATGGACAAACATCTGTGGAATTGTTTTTGGCAACACAAAGGGAGCCGTATATGCCCGTTTCACGTTTGAGACGTTCAGAGTCGCGCTCATGCAAACCAACTTTGGTTATTGTGGCAACAGTTGAACCTGATTCATACTTAGTTGCACACTGGCGTCGCGCACCGAAAACAGCAGATCTACAAGCTCAGAGAATCATAAGTCAGTGCACAGCGGGCGCTTTGACCCATATCGATGAGTAAAAGTACACAGCAGTCTTAATTCAAATCTCAGAGCATAATGATGGACCCCCATGAAGTTCCCACTGTGTAGGAGAGGAGAGGAGAGGAGAGGAGAGGAGAGGAGAGGAGAGGAGAGGAGAGGAGAGGAGAGGAGCGGAGAGGACAGGACAGGGTAGAGTTGCCGGAGGGATAAGTGGGTCAGAACTGAGAAAGTGTTCTTCCCCCCAGACACCTGCGTCTCTCCATGGCTCCCTCATCAAGGACTCATTCTGTCCCCCGGCCGCACCATTGTCCTGTGAAGGGCCCTCCATGCAGTCTCTGCTCTGAATACACCCCTCTGCCAGTCCAAGAGGGCTCAGCCCGAGCTCTCCCCGAGTGGGAGACAAAAACAGCGGATTCCAAAGCGCCGGCCCTTCAGCATTCCCCTGGTCTTCGGAGATAAAGGGGGGGGGGGGGGGGGGATATTGAATCTGTCCACCGTTCTTTCTAAAAGCCCCCTCTTCTCCAACCACCACATATACCGGAAACCTTGTATGTACAAAAACCGTTACTTTTCAGGAGATGGAAAAAAGAACCTGTGTTCCAGTGGATCCAATGTAGTTAGTATTTAGTTACAGGCTTTTGTTAATACTTTTCATTGATTTCATTTTTTAATATTTTTTTTAACACAGAGAGACTTATAACCACTTTCAACCTTTGGGCATCATGGCATTATACAGTATAAGCTTTTTCAAAATCTTTCCAAAATAGCCAAACTACAACACCTCACAGTCACACCATGATGCATTGTGAGCTTGTAGATAACTGCTACTTGTACGTGACACTGTCTTACAACAGAGTATAAAATAGGGCTTACGTTATTAAAATGATGACCAATGGCATTCATTTATGAAAGAAAACATAAAAAGATGAAATATGGAGATACAAGGTTTCTATGTGATGATAATGATAATGATGATGGGGAGGAGGCCAGGGGGGTCAGCGGGGGGCATGGAGGAGTGGTCCCGGGTCATGGAGCGATTAGTGAGGAGCATAGGGCTGCTCCTGTTCTTCCTCCTCCTCCTCCTCCTCCTCCTCTGTGGCCGTTGAGAAATGACTTCCACTGGGCTTACTGGGGAGTGTGGGTGGAGGAGGAATTATTCCCCTCCGTCTATCTGTCTGTCTAGGCTATATTTAACCTGCCTGACCAGATGGATGTTTCCAGGGGAGTTCTCTCCTCTCGGCATAAATGGAGCCATTATGTCCACTGTGTTCTTTTCTCATAACATTATAAACTGTGGGTCTCTGATAAAATACAATAAGGACAGTCAGAACCCAGATGAAACACGGCAGAACCTCAGAGACGGGCAAACCCTGCAGACACGTGGAGTCCCCACACCCTACCGCGTTTTTAGAGTTTATGCACATGCATTTGTGCCTGAAGATACACACATACGTACATATGCACACATACCACACACATGTCATCCACCCCCCACACATATGCGCGGACACAACATAAAGATTATTTTTGCAATTAGTCTGCAAACGAGACTAAAGGCTAATTCATGATTGACGGTGAATGTGCAGCATCCACAGCCATATAATGCTACAGTATGGTGGCCTGCAGATACAGTATTCCAACATGGACGGTCTAAGTCATAGAGATAAAAAAATTAGAGAGGGCACCGGATATCGCCTCCCATCCACTTGCATTGAGTTGCTCACCCAGCGCATGAGGCGAATTCACCCCTTCTTCCGGGTTGTGAAGTGTGATGGCCGAGGCCTATTTGGGGCACTGTGACACGTTTTGTGTCACATCAGTGACGCATTTTGCATCACCTCGGTGCGCAGCCCCGTGCGCAAGCTTGTGCGCAAGCTCGTGAGTCGAGCCCATTGGGCGAAACCGCTTTTGCTCGATCATGTACAGTGGCCCCAGCTGTTTTGAGCTGCAGTACCTATGAATGGCCAGCATGTCCAATGCGCTTCAATGCAACCACTGGGTTCTGGGTCCTTAATCTACAAGTAGTAGATAAAGGACCTCTTAAGGAATAAAACAGCATATTTTAGGCATGGGGGAGTTTTTAATATGTTAACTAAAGGTGCAATGCGGTATCTGCTATTTTGTCCCTTGACTTAAAAAGACTCACCGCATACCGCTAAGACGTGGTCAGACCGCGTCTTAACACATTGCCTGCCAAGGATGTAAATATATGTCCTTTCAAAAAAAGAATAATTTGAAATTACACTAGAGGGCGCTGCTCCGCAGCCTGTGAATGATCCAAGCACCACCGAAGAAGAGTACACCCAGAAATCAAAAAAAAAATAGCTAGTTTCAAACTTTCCATTCATGCTAAAGGATTAATAAAAGTCCATGCGATGCGACTCATTGTGAGCTTGTAGATCTGCTATTTTCAAAAGATGTTTATACATTTGAAAACTGGAAATGGGACATTCTGCATAGTGAGTACTTTTACTTTTAGTACTTAAGTATATTGTGATGCCAATACTTTTGTACTTTTACTCAAGTACATTTTTAATGCCACACTTTTACTTGTAACAGTATTTTTACATGGTGGTATTAATACATTTACTTAAGCAAACATTTGAGTACTTCTTCCATCACTGCACACTGAGCTATTTGATGTCTCCTTGTGAAAATAGCCAATCTGCTATTTTCACTCACTACCTCTTTAAATGTATATATTTATTTAAGATTTTATACATTTCTTTTGAAAAATGCTTGATTTTGTTTTCATTTGTTTGACTTTAACTTTCACATAATGCTGCGCAAACAGATCTGATCTACAAGCATACAACGTGTCACGCAGCAACAGTTTTTTGCTTGGAGATCCGATATTTTGGGCAGCAGTAGCAGCATTGAGCAAATGTGTGAAATATACCGATGTGTGTCCACTTGTTGCGCTGAGATAGATAGAAGGGGGAGATGCTTTAATACTAGGCAACTGAGAATGTGAATATTTGTTGGTTTATCCAGAGATATCAATGTGTTTTGGACATGAGACAGTCACATAATTAGACTACTAGAGGCTACAGTGGTTATGAGGGCATTTCCTGCATCTCTCCTTTCAATGTGAGGTTTTCTTCTTCTCTTTTGGTCTCACCGCTTAACGCGCGGAAAATAGCACTGCGTCTTGCACTGATCTTAAAGGGAATGGCTGTGGATACTCTGATTGGATTGATTAAAGTAACACCGTTGACTAATTCAGGGCCGTTTTACCGCATATCGACCTGGTGGTAGTTAAGACACGTATAATAGGGCCCAGTGTGTGATTGATCGGAAATTCATATTTTATTCTTGCAATCTGTCTGATGACAATTCGTACCGTGGACCGTTTAGAAGAAAGGTTGGCTGAGGGGGTTAGGAGGCTACAAACCTCTATAATCCCTCTCTGAGGGAAGTCCTACAAACACAACCAGATGGTAATTAATTCAAGGAGAGAGATAGCACACACTTTGTCGACTGAAAAAAAGTGTGTGCGCATTGGAGGGTGATGAAAACGAAAAAGTGAAGATCCAGGTGGCAAAATCATTGTTCCAGCACTGCATACAGTGGCCAGGGTCTAATGTTCAACAATTAAAGCATACAACTATTATGCAGCAAGCTCAAAATAAATGTGACTTCTTTTGAAGTATGCTGCCAGCTTAAGACAGAACTAAGAACAGTTAGGGTACAGATGTTGTTGAATTTTTCTTTGTCCACTTTTTGTTTGTTTGTTTTTGGGAAGACACGCACACACATGCATCAAGTTAGCATGTTAGCGTGGGTCTGTTCTGCCAGTGGTAATGTAGGTGTAGCGTATAGCCAGCTGGTTTGGGCCTCGCATACTATGGATGTGGAGGAGTTGGAAGTGATTAGGGAGAAATATGCCTGTCTCCCTGTAATGTCAGTAATAGGCAGCAGCACATCAAAGTCCAGGCCTGTCAGAATGATCCGGATCAAACCAGCGCCCATCTGGAAACCATAACTGACTTTTCACTCATTTAAACACTCTTAAAACACACTGAACAGACATGCTGCTCCCGTCCCTGCTCACCACTCGCCACCGCTCATATCAGCACCCTGCACTGTGTGTGTGTGTGTGTGTGTGTGTGTGTGTGTGTGTGTGTGTGTGTGTGTGTGTGTGTGTGTGTGTGTGTGTGTGTGTGTGTGTGTGTGTGTGTGTGTGTGTGTGTGTGTGTGTGTGTGTGTGTGTGTGTGTGTGCAGCCATGTGTGCGTGTATACTGTGCGTGTGTGCGTGTGTGCGTGTGTGCGTGTGTGTGTGTGTGTGTGTGTGTGTGTGTGTGCACACGCGCATGTGTGTGTGTAGGTGTGTAAGTCTAGGTGTAGGTCTGTGATAAACATACATTAATGTTATGTTTCTGCTCTCATAATCTGTGTTTATAAACCTATTCTTGTGTTTTTTCACACCTAATGCAGTGTTCTATTTGTAGTCTTGCTTATTCTCCTCAATCAAACATTAAAACAAACCAGTCTTAAAGTGTATTTTGACAATTAGTAATGATATCTATACATCCCTTAACACTCCGGGAAATATTTTTAGGAGAGAATAAATATCTGCTCAACCATAATGGGAAAGATAATATTGTCCTTCCCGGCGAGGGAACAAATTGGAATGCAGTTAGCGCCTGTTTTTCTACTTTAGCACACTGCTACAGAGATAAGTATCTTGTCTGTGCGATAATGGACTTTGCATTCTGAGACAATGATGCTGGGGTAGTCCCCCACTCTTTTTTTTTTACTCGCTTGCCTAGTCACTCGTTCGCTCCCTCCCTCACTCGCACAGCGTTGACTGGCCTGCCGGACTTATATTATCTTTCCAAACATGAGTCGGACACCGCACTAAGTGTATTTTAATTGGCTTTGAGCCTCCTTCCCAAAGCAAACAGCTGGCGGTGCAGCTCGGTGGTGAGGTGTGCATGGTGAGTGACGGCAGGGGCAGGGGCAGGGTGTGGTGGAGAGCCATCACTCTGGGTCCATCAGCTCCACCGCTCACTTCACCCGCGATGTGTCTGATACAGACCCCCATTGTATTGTGCATTGCTTGTACACACACACACACACACACACACACACACACACACACACGCATTCGCACGCACACACACACACGCGCGTGCGCACACACACACACACACACACACACACACACACACACACACACACACACACACACACACACACACACACACACACACACACACACACACACACACACACAAACACACACACACACACACACACACACACACACACACACACACACTCACACACAGAGAGAGATACACAGACAGACAGACACACACACACACACACACACACACACACACACACACACACACACACACACACACACACACACACACACTCACACAGAGAGAGATACACAGACAGACACACACACACACACACACACACACACACACACACACACACACACACACACACACACACACACACACACACACACACACACACGTGTGCGCGCGCGCGCGTGTCTGCAAAGTGAGTTACAGTAGGCTACTGTACATAACAAGCTTACAATAATCACGTGCATTGCTGTCGGGAAAGGCTGTGTTTGGTATTTGAGCAGCTCACTCCTGTAAAAGATCTTAACACATCCACTGCCAGGCCCGTAGTCCTACGGGCCGTTAAATCCAACCGTTAACTGCCGTTCCCGTAGCCCGTAGTCCCTACGGGGCGGGTGTTTTCCCATGTTAAATCGTGCAGGTGCAGATTCCGGATTTTTTTTGCACTTCCGGTCTCGAAGGGGGCGGGCCGGAAACGAAATAATACTGTTTCCGGTTTTTCTCCCGCCTCCGTTTCCTGTCTAGCGGTCAACTTTGGACGCCATTATCTCTGGCTTGTTGTTTTTCTCACCGCATCCACCATTTTAGCGTTTTCCTCTCGTTCTCCAGAATGCAGTGTCGGATCGCCGCACGGTTTTCAGCGTTTTGTTCGGTCGGGTCCCGTGTTTGTGTCGAACCAAATGAACGCGGATTTTAAACGGATTTAGCGGGGCCTATGACGGAATCAAAAAAACAAAAAAGGTAAGAAATAGCGTGGCACTACGATGGACGTTCTGAGATTAGCCGATGGCAGTCAATGTGTTAACGGCGTGGCAGATAGCATCTTGAGGAGTTAAAGTGTGAGTGATTTAATACTAACAATTAAGGCAGGCATGTCAGCGGGCAGCCCAGACCCCTGCTGCGGCCGGACAGGGAGTGGGTCCTCTCTCTCATATCTCCTCCAGACAGGGAGAGCTGGGGCCCCTGGCTCCACAAACCAGCACCCTAACTCTACCTCTTTACACACACATAGACACTCACAGACAGACAGTGTTTCTTTCTTTCTTTCTTTCTTTCTTTCTTTCTTTCTTTCTTTCTTTCTTCCTCACTGTTAATTTAACCACTTTCAACGGCATCACTATTTGGGGAATTATAAGCAAAAAGTCAGAGTTAGTTGTGAGCATGTATACTGTAGCGTGGATATTTTTGCCAAACAACACAATGGATAAAATAAGTGATTAACTTGGAGTTAATAAGTGTTTACACAATATCTTAACGAAATAGGGAGGGACAAACAATAAGAGAGTGTACAAATGCACCCAGGATTTGAATGCTGCTGCTGTGGTGGTTGGAGGTGGTCTCCCTGCTCTTCTATTGAGTAATGTATATCCTGTGGTCGGGTATAAGACCACTACTGGTTTACAAGGGGTATTGCATGCAACTGAAATGGAAACAACTCGCCTTCCCAAATGTGCTCTCTGTTGTTGCTCAACAGTAAAACAAAACAATGCACCTTTAAAGTGTAGGGATAGAGGAATGGAAGGGAGAAGAGCTCTGCGTTTGAGGAGAAGAAACAAATTCCCCCCAAATGATTCACGTTCGATCTCACGATCTCACTCTTAACATGGCCAGCTCCACTCTCATAAAACCATACAGGCATCTATTACAGAACGGCGCTGGCCATGGATGTGTATTCCTCTGCCCGAGCAACAGGACCGTCTGCCTCCAAAAAATAAAAAGACCCTCTGGAAGTATTAGGGGGGGGGCTTCACTTCAACCTCATTAACTAGTTATAATAAACAAAACAATGTGTTTTTAATGGATGGCCAGTCTCGTCTCTCTCTCCTCCCAGCCTCGGTCCAGAGTGGCTGGCCAGTGGTGGGTTTCCCATGGCTGCTGCGAGCAGTGTCATGATGATGGATGGGGCAGGGTTGGCGGGGGCTGCCCCTCGCCCCTCTCCTCCGGGACGTCCCGCGGACTGACAGGCACATTGTGGCGCCCGACCCGCGCTCGCTGCCATACCGCCCCGCCCGCTGGCACGGCCACAGAGACCCGGTAGAAGAAGAGGAAGAAAAAAGAAGAAAAAAGAAAAAGTCAAATGCTCGCTTTGCCAGCTGCATGCATTCAGCAGCTCTCATTGCACATATAGCCGTGTACATGCTGTGTGTACACACACACACACACACACACACACACACACACACACACACACACACACACACACACACACACACAAATGCATGTATGTAAGCATCACTCGCATTGATGTTGACCATTCAGCTTGTATGCAAATGCACAGAATCTAAAATGCTTAACATCTTGTCTTAAGACAGTGGTTCTCAAACTTTCTCAAGTCAAGGACCCCCAAAACGATATGTATTTGGCCGCGGTCCCCATTTGAAAATATGTTGTGCCAGGGACCCCTAGAAAAGAAGATTTGTGTTAAAAATACTTTCAAGATTTTTTAAAAACATATTCAAAAATAGCAGATATACAAGCTCGCAGCACGGCACGAAGTGACATGCTGTGAGCTTGTATATCTGCTATTTTTGAACAGCCACATTTTTAATTTGGCTGGGGACCCCCTGTCCCCGGAACCCACTTTGAAAACCAATGTCTTAAAATATACTACGAATAGTGGAGATGGCCAGCACGTTGTGAGATTGGAGATCTGCTATATCTTCTGCTATTTTTGTTGACACGTTTGGAAATGTTTCACCTATAATGACATGCCCAAAAATAGGGACGCCAGGTTGAAAGTGGTTGGATTAACTGACTCTCTGTCTGTGTGCCTGTCCATCTGTCTGTCCGCCTGCTCGGTCAATCTGTCTCTCTGTCAGTGTGTCCTGGTGGGCTTGGCTGAGACAAAGTACAGCTACTGTATGAAAACATAATAAAAACCAAAGGAAAACAGAAGGATTGTTATTATTCCTGGTAAATGTACATGACTTAATAAATGGATTGCCTTTCTTAACCATTTCTTTGGCTATTCAAAAATTGCAGATACTAAGCTCATAGTACGGCACCGAGTGCTGCGCTATGAGCTTGGAGATCTGCAATTTCTTTTTTGAAAAATTTGTGCAAATTTTAGTTTGAATATATATATTTGAGTTCCAAGTGTTCGCTTTAAAAATATATATATATTCAAGATTTGCACACATTTTCAAGATTTTTCAAAAATAGCAATTTTTTTATAGCCAAAGAAATAAAAAAATGACACAGATGCGTTCCCAGTCTTAACACATTCCATGCCAGAGTTTAATATCATAATGTACTCACCAGTGCCAGCGATTTATTGTTGTTTTTTTGTTTTTTTCACGTCGCCACAGACTTTGCTAAATACCTTAAGATCACACGTTAAACTGTTTGTAAACACACAGGGTAGCTGTGTGAGTGGCACAGAGAAGACCGTTTCAATCGGCGACATTCCATTTTGCAGTTGTCGCGGTTTCTGTTAAACAGCGTTCAGCGAGGAGAAAAAAACCTAGAGATAATGGCGGATTAGGGGAAGATTTAGAGCGACGGCGGGTGGAAACGAAAATCTCCGGATACGGATAATTCCATATCCGGGTGTGCTACAATGAAATGTGTCAATGCGAGGGAGGCCTACAATGAAATGTGTCACTGCGAGGGAAAAAAAAAGAAAAAAAGACTTTGCGTAGAACTACGTGACTGGCACGCTGCGCAATTATTTAGGTTTGCGTAGAACTACGCGATTGGCACGCAGTGTGTTAATGGATTCATTTATCTTAGCTCAAAACTATAACTGCTATGTTAGAAGTCCCACTGCAGCCAGCAAAAACACAATAGTTTTGTTGTGCAATTAGTCGCATTCATGTTTATTATTTATTTGTTTTCTCTTTGAGAACCATTGGTTTTAGATCAGTGGTTCTCAAAGTGGGGGCCTAGGGACCCCAGGGGTCCTTGGGGGGGTTCCAGGGTGTCCCCAGCTAAATAATTGATAGTTAGGAACCAAATGGACCTTGATCTGTAACTCAGAGAGTGTGTGAATGGACCCAAATGAACCCGCAAATTGGGTCCAATTGGGTCCATTTTCACACTCTGAGAGTTATGGGGGTCCGTGGCCTAATCATTCATACCAAACTTTGGGTCCTTCAAATGAAAAAGTTTGAGATCCACTGTTTTAGATGTTGTTTCTCAGCTATTGTAGGTTAGCGTGCCTGTACTGTACCTGAGACCCCCGACTAGCCCTCAGCGGGGCTCACAAATACATCAAAACACACACTCTGTCTAATGCCGTACACACACACACACACACACACACACACACACACACATACACACGCACACGCACACACACACCACACAGGGCGCCTCTGGAACAAAACTATCCCAGCTAGTGTAAAACAATCCAATAACACAGCCAGCACTTCTCAAAATAAAACAATGTCTGACTTCAAACTGCTGTTGTAAACCAGCCTCTCACATGTAACTGTACTGTAAATGTACCCTCTGGGTAATAGTGCATTTTAGGCTTTTTTATTAGATTTTGGGATCGTGATAATAATAATGTGTGTGTGTGTGTGTGTGTGTGTGTGTGTGTGTGTGTGTGTGTGTGTGTGTGTGTGTGTGTGTGTGTGTGTGTGTGTGTGTGTGTGTGTGTGTGTGTGTGTGTGTGTGTGTGTGTGCGTGTGCGTGCGTGTGTGTGCATGCAAGTGTATTTTCATGTACGTATTATCATATAGTATATCGTTTGTGTGTCCATGTGTGCATGCGTGTGTGTGTTTGTGTGTGTGTGTGTGTGTGTGTGTGTGGCCTACATTCATTTCTGTCAAAAGTCATTCTCGGTCGCCATCTTTGTTTTCTTTGTCGGTGTTGGGACTCCTTCTTCTCTGGTAGTAGTCGTGTTGAGCACTACCATTAGGTCAAAGGTCATTTGAATAGAAACAGAGGATACAGCAGCCAGACAGATAGAGCGACCATGACCCCTGTGACCCTCCTCAGTGTGTTAGTAAACAGGATGTCATTAACACTGGGAACCCACTCCGTTGACAATGAGCTTATACTGAGCTTACTGAGTGTGTGTGCGTGCGTGCGTGTGTGCATGAGTGTGTGCGTGTGTGTGGGTCTGTGCGTGCGTGCGTGCATACAAAACAAAGAAACGTACTTGCATTTGTGTGTTTGTGCAACGTGCACGAGACAGAAACGGAGAGAATAGAGGGTGAGGCCGCTGCAATTTCAAATAAACCACTTGACATACTTCACTGATAAATCAACGCTCTCACAGTTTTCTCAGAGCAGACCCTCATGCACCCCCCAGCCCCCTCCCCCATCTAAACCACATCCAGGTTTGTCACATCAGATAAGAGCTGGCTAACGTGATGAAGTTCCTAGCTTGGCGCGTACCCACTGTACTAATACACCGGCGGATTGTGTGAAGCAGCGTTAAGTGCACTGAACTGTCAGCTCTTATTGTGGTGTCCAGTCCTTCCTTCTAATTAGTGTCCTCAGCGGGCAGGAAGTGGGCCTGGACTGGACTAATCTGTCAGTGAGGCCAGACCATCCTCGCCCCTGCGACTGTTTCCTTAGATAAACCCAGAGCCCTTTATCTAGAGGGGTTGGGGCATTCCCCCTGGTGATTCGCCCCGTCGCTTCTTGGATAATGAAGATTTGTGCTCTGCAATATGACACAAGAAAACTATATTGTTTGCGGTTGTAATTGCGCTTCATTTAACCTCTTAATTCCTGTTTTATACTTCATCGTACGACGGTCACTCAAAAATAGCGATCTACACGCTCACAGCGCGACACGACGAGTATATCTGCGGCACATTATATCTGCTATTGTCACTGATTTCCTAAAATTCTTATAGCGAAAATAACAGATCTACAAGTAACAGGATTGGCCCTGCAGACACCCGTAGCCAAGTTTGCCCGGCCTCCATGGTGCGTGGTGCGTACCCCTCAGGGCGGGCACCGCTGTAGCAAAATCGCCGCTGTGACAGGTGTTGATTGAGCATGAGAGGGAGGAAGCGAAGTGAAGGACACTTCCTGGCAGACAGTTTTATCAGTGCAGGAGCAGAGGGGTCAGAGAGGGGGTGGATGGAGTTATCGCACCCAACTGGCCATGTACTGGACCGCGACTGGCGTAGCACAGAGAACCCGTTGCGAGATCTGGCCGCGGCCCAGAGTTGCTGACCATGGCCGACTGTCTCCTTCATATAAACATCATGTGAGTTATAGCCGCATGTTCAGGCTATCAAGTGCAGGAGATTTTCCTTTTTGTTTCGACTGCGTTTACGCCGCGCTGCAATAAGTTCAGCGGGTCACAAAATAGGTGGAAGGGCTTTTTCCGCGTGTCCGAAAAGGACTCGAGGTTGTTTGTGTATCGTCTGAGGGCGCTGACACATCCTGAAAAGATATCTGATGCTTTCACAGACTGCCAAGCTGTCTCTCGGTGACAAATGTGCTATAAAAAAAGAGAGAGAGAGAAAAGAAAACAGCAGACTGGAAAAGAAAGTGGAGTTGAAATTATTTTCTGGCTCATCATTGCAGGAGTAAATAAGTAAGTTGAGCGAATGTGTCGGGGAAAGAAAAGGTGAGAGAGAAAGGAGGGGAAGGGAGAGTGGTGGGGAGGGTTGGGGCTCTGTTCTCCCACTCCTTTCTCTCTCTCTCTCACCCTCCCTCTCTCCTTTCTCTCCCTCTGTCCCCCTTGCCCTCCCCACTTTCTCTCCACACCAGCGGGGTCCAATTCCTCCACTTGAGCGCTCAGGGCCGGCAGCAGGCTGATTAGACCCGAGCCCCCAGCCGCGCTGCGCTGGGGACTCTTGCAGCGGGACGACATCAAATGCACCTCGCTCCCAACCGCCCCAAATAAAACCTGACTGCCTCTAATGGACAGGTTTTAATCTCCCTGGGTTATTTGAAGATTTCTCCAGCCCCGCGCCGCTGGCCACTGCAGAAACAAATTCCTCTGGCTTTGTTGATTAAGCCGTCGCCTCGGCACCCCCGCTTATCGGCCAGCGACGAGCCGCTCGTTTTTAATTAAAAGTGAGACACCACAAGTGCTCAATTAACAGCTGGTAATTACGAATCTCTTCAGAAGTCCACTCCTCCGCCTTCATTTCAATTATATAATGGACAAGTGGCTTTTTGATCTCCAAATTAGTGAACTCTTGTAATATTTGTTTTGCGGCAGATTTGGAGGGTTAATGGTGGCCCTGTGGTGGCCTGAGTTTCCCCCGTGATTGATGTAAGAGCAGAAAGGAAGGATATTAAAAACTGGAACAGTCCATCAGGAAATGCAAATCACACCTTCATGTTAATGAGCGGGAGAGTGGGCCAGGCTGGCCAGCCGTGGCGTTTCATGTAGGGGGAAAACAAGCGCCCACTCTGCTGCAAACTGATTAGTACATTTGAATTTGAAAGTTTAATTAAGTGCTTCTAATACAGATCGTTTCAGAGACTGACACATAACATTAAACTGTTTGATACTTAATTTGGACCGCCTTTTGATTGCAAAGCAAGCGTGGGGTAAATTTGCCGCGCGCCAAGTGCAGAAGCATTGAGCGCTATCCCAAAGGAGGCAGAACCGTGCATTTAATTTAAAAACCTTTAACTAATAAGTGGTGAAAATGTATTTAATGACTAGCACACTCTTTGAGCGAATAAAGCGGAACACTTGTTTAGTTTTAATTACAATTGATTTCCATCTATGTACATGGCCGTGGTATTGTTCGTTTAAAGTTAGCATTCTTCCCCCATCACAGTTCATCAATATGAAAAAATGTAGCCCGAGATTGATTTTTGGCTCAATGAGCGCATGCAGCAGATTTAAATGAGGCGATTATTAATTGGTTGGAACTGATTCATGTCTTTGGGGGATGCTTTCCGTTCTGGGGCATTTTACGGCATAGTCGAGGACGTATCAAGTTGTTCAAAAGATGTTTAATATCTGTGTTCTGGTGATTGGTAATTGCTTAATTTCCCTAGTCAATGAGGTAGGACTACTTATGAAAATATTTACTGCTTCTGCTGCAAAGAAGAGCCAGTGTGATCATTAGGAATGTAGTTGTATGAGCCCGCTTCTCTTGGTAAAGATTTCATTGTACAAGTTGCAGATTTGGGTGGTGAATTACTTTCAAACTATGGCTCAGTTTCATGACTCAATCTGTCTGACATGTGTGATGTCTAAACTGTACATTTTATGTGTGTGGTAACAAGGATTTTGTTTCATAAGTCATTCTGATTGAGAACAGGATTCAATGCACCCCCCTTCCCAACAAAAAATGAAAATAATAATAAATTAATAAATGAAAACAGAATTACCCTTTTCCCAATTGTTCACGATTACTGTGTCCGTAAATCATACTCAAAGAAACACATTGTAAAAATAAATAAATATGGAAAGCATATGTGAGGTGAACTTGAAATCCATGTGCGGATTTAAACCAATATATAGTAACAAATGTACATCAATCCTCCATTAGTGTAAGAGATCCCCTGATAAGCCCCTTTAACGAGCGCTCAGCTTCTTTGTGCTCAGAGAGTCTGACATTAATTCTCCTATTATGCTCACTCTGAATATGTGCACTGTACTGTGTACGCGTATGAATTAACACTGAGGATTTTGCTGTGCACAAAATAAGAACGCTGAAGAAAGAGATGGAGAGAGCGAGTGAAGGAGAGAGGGAGAGAGAGATGGGGGGGGGGGGGGTGAAGTCAACAGACTCAAGTCACTCAAGCACTTTGGAATTCTGCATCAGCGAGTATTGGCAGCTCGCTGCGAAACAAACACCAAGCGTTTTAAATTCAAACCAGGTCATTATGAATGATTCTTAAACAAAATGTCAGTCATTAAGGAAGGCCATGTGGCTCTGCTTAGAGTCCCTGTTTGTTTGAATTAGGGTGAAGAAGCAGGGGATTTCTGAGAGCCTCCCCCTCTGTCTCAATGACACGCTGATTGGTATTGTAACAACACCACTACCTTTACCATCCACCCCCCCCCCCCGAGCCTGGTGTGGTGCAATGACACTGGTGTGTGTGTGTGTGTGTGTGTGTGTGTGTGTGTGTGTGTGTGTGTGTGTGTGTGTGTGTGTGTGTGTGTGTGTGTGTGTGTGTGTGATGGCAGTCTAATTTAAGCGGCTGTTACTGTCATGTTCCTCTCCCTCGCTCACTGTCCCCCTGCATTCCCACTTCAATCTCACTGTCATTTGGCAGCTGTCACTCTCCATTTGTGTCCACCCGCCCAGAGCCGACCTCTGTGCACACAACCGCAGACACGCACGCACGCACACAGGCAACAATCTAAAGCCCTTGTTTGAGTCTGCATAGCCTTCGTTGCTGTCGGGTGGAAACCTTCTACGTTCAAAACCGTTCCTTTTTTTAATATTTAAAACAAATATTAAATTAAATAGTGGAAATACTCAAACGTGTATTTTCATTACTTTTGTGCTGCACTCTTGTATGATGAAGAAGGCCGGGCATTAAATTGTTTTTGACTGAACAAAAAAACGAAATAGCGAAGTAGAAATAACAACATGAAACCAAAATGAAATAAAACCCAAAACAGAAAAGAAAAAATCTAATTTGATGCAATGAAACCATTACACATTAACCACAAGAACCCTAGCTTATCTATCCTCGTCATAATATGTGAATATTCAGCGAAAATAGAAAGATCTATAAGCTCACAAGGCGTTGAACTGTAGATCTGCTATTTTCAGCAAAGATATTTGGTGTAGAGGGAAAAAAGGAGGGGACCGCAAGTATAGACCCCTGGGGGACCCTGGTAACAAAGTATATGGGGTTTAATTGGTTAAGTGACAGGTGATTTTCCTTGCCATTGCTTTCTATATATCTCCAACACAGGGACCTTGGCGAGGATTATAGACTCACAATGTGATCAGAATTCGTGCAGTCTGGATTTAATGAAAGCGTGAAATCTGACGAGAGGAAAGAATCCATGAAACAAACTGCAAACACGGATTCGAATAAGCGCAGCCACGGGAGATGCATGAGTGACGTTTTCAGGCCGCGCAGTAAGCCTCAACAACATTGGGTCCGGGTGATCGCATCATGCTTAAAAATCACATTGACAGTGACAAGACTGACTGAGGCCTGAGTGCATTCAAAGCGATTGTCCACACAGAGTCCACACAATGACCCTCACTGTTCCCGTAAGGCTCCACCGCAAGAGGTTATATGTAGCATGTCAGAGAGACAGTCTGCGCTACCACGCTACGATCCAACTGTATTGTCTAGTTACATAACCCTCTAAACAGGGAAATTGACATCCATAACAAATAGCATGCAGCTTTGCTGCACTCAGGGGTGTTTTGTTGCACAGGGGACAGGGCTGAAAGGGCGAGCGTTTTCAACAATCACTAAGCAAACATCCTCTCCGTGCCCGGGCCCATATTTCATATATCCTAGTGTGGTTTGGAAAGTCTCTGTGCCCTCAGACGTTATTGTATGTAACAAGTTCTGTAACAAAGTTAAGGTGGAATTGGCCTGCTGCTGCTATGGTAGCGCTGGAGGCGAGCAAGGCCCTTCGAGTGGGAAAGCGGCCCTCAGACAAAACCCATCTGTGTCTGAAAATACGAAATAGAGTATGTCAGGTCGGTCGTAGGTGGTCAGCTTTTCACATTAAAATGCTCCTGCTGTCCGATAGTTAGTTTTTCTTTGGTTACTATACACAGACCTCTCTGATTGAATTCAGATATTTTTTTTGTTTTTAGTTTTTTTTGTAAAGTCCTGTCAGGCCTATATGGAAACAACTCAAAAGCAGTTTTTGGGAGGCCATGTTGTTTTTCAAGTTCATGGTTCCCATTAAGGAAAGTTATAAAGAGTGGTGGACAAACTACATACTCAAGTAAATACTCAGGTATTCAAAAGTATAAATTACAAAGTACATTTTCAGAAATGTTCAAATACGGCAAATAGTATAGGCTATTTTCACAGTTTTTGAAATAGGGCTTAAGTGGTTAATTTGTAATATATTCGTATAAATTTTGGTCCTGTGAATCCCTTCCTAGAAATGAGTCAAAAGTACAATATTTCTATTTAAAATCTAGCGGAGTTAAAGTCATCTTGCAAAAAAATGTAACCAGAAAAAAAATATTACTCCAAAAATGTACTTAAGTACAGTACTCAAGTAAATGTAGTCAGTTCCTGTCCACCACTGGTAGTTAAAGGAGCGAGTGGAGGCAGCAGGGGGAGGCTGAGAGCTTTTCAATTCATGAGGCCATTGTGTGAGGTAAACAATGCCAGTTTTGATAACCTCTGACCTGTCACTATATGGCTGCAATGGTGGCCACAAAGAGCCTTTTACGGCAGTTTGAAGTGGCTGCTAGAGGTGAGAGAAAAGGATTAATTAAATTAATCTGACTGACCACAGACACAGCAGAAAGCACTTTGTAGCTGTAGCCCAAAAAAAATCTAGTTAACAGCCTTCAACCTGGTGTCCCTATGTTGTGCATGTCATTATACTAAAATAGCAAAGCCTAAAGCTCACAACACGTCACATTGCGACATGTTATGAGGTGTAGATTGGCAATATTATATTTTATATTAAATGTTTAAACTTATCTAAGTGGTCAAATGGAAGAGCCAGGCGAGTTAAATTATCACGGAGGATTGTGACGACTTGATACAAATCTAACCATTTATACAATCTTGGAGTTAAATTAAAACTAAGGATTTTACTTGGTAAGGGACCTTTGCAGTTAGATGACAAACTGTTTTCAATGTA
>NC_139945.1:36181101-36187827 GCF_963454915.1 Gymnoscopelus microlampas
GTCCGTGTGGTCAGTGGCGGTGGTCACTCTCTCCATCCCCACCAGCTGCCCTATAATAGCTAAGTGTGGCCACGTAGTGCGAAGGCTGGCACAGGCTTGACTTGGCTTAAGGCAGGAGATTGGAGGGGCGGGGGCAACAGGGGTGACTAACTGCACGTCCCCCAGCAGAACAAACTCCATCTGCATCCAGCATTGAGACAGATGAGGCCAATTTGGCTCCTTAAATTTCTGGGCTGTGATGGATGTGGGGCGGCTATGCACCGTGAGAGGTTTTGTGGATGGATGGATGGAAGGGAGCAAGAGGGAGGGGGGGGGGCAAAAGGGGGGAGAGATAAACGAGGGATGGGTGGAGAAGGGAGACGAAAGAGGAACGGGGGGGAGAGAGAAGGGAGACTTTTTGTGATGGGAAGGAAACAGGGAGAGGGGAGGTGGCGTGCGAGAAAAGTGAGAGAGACGAGATGAAGGAGACGTGTCCCCCTGTACCGGAGCAGGACTTCCTGTCAAGGGAGTGACCACTGGTTTAATTCAATTTGTTGTATTTAGTAAGAGGTAATGAAAAGATGGGACCAAGAGGTCATGATATTGTGGAACTCTAATCACAATGAGCCTTGGGGAGCAGTCCTTGCAATGGGACACATAGACACGTTATTATTTTGGGACACATACTGTATTGTTAAGGTACAAGAAGCTTATAAGAATGTTAAGAGGTTAGCAACTGCAAATAAAGAAGTGTTTAGTATAATAAACACAAAATGTTATGTCTTGTTGATGTATCTGTCGCTGATGTATATGTCTTAAAAAAACTATTAAAACTAATATATAAAAAAAGAAAAAAAGAGAACAAAGAACTGAACAGGGGTTAATATAAGCAAGGAGATTACGTAATGGTAGAGTGATCGCTACGTCACTCTTAACACATATTATTACCAGTAAGACTCCCTAATCGGGAGATAAGCGACCGTAGGTCACATGTATACAGAAGAGGGCTGTAACGGCGATTGGTTCCTAGTTGTGTGGGCAATAAGCAAAGGTGTGCAGGCAAGAGCTGTTGGTGTGTGTGTGTGTGTGGTGTGGGAGAGAGAGTGTGTTTATAGGGGAAAGGAGGGATTGTTTGTGGGGGGCAAGCCCCCGAGTTACGGCATTTTATGTGAGCTGCAGTGGCAGGGGGTCCTCCACTGGGGGCGCCACCACTTTTGCATCCGTTCTGGAGCACCAGGAGTGGGTGGTCCCCGGGAATGCCCCGTGAGGAGCCCCGTTGGGGTGGTCATTTGGTAATTTGTCCACATGTGCTCATTTTTTACACTTGGGGGTCCCCGAGGCAGCTGGGGGTCCCTGGAGCTCCGGGGGTCCTTGGAGGGTGTAGTTTGGCAGGTAAGGAGTGTGTGTGCAAAATGTGGCATGGATCGGGGCAATGGGTGCGGAGATATGAGAAGGGCAAAAGTGTGACGTGTGTGACGGAGTGACGGACGGACACCTGGAGCAGCTTTGATTGATTGATTGATGTACTTTATTTAGTAAGACATGAGAACAACAGTACATGGAAGTACAAATTCACAATACAAGGTCTACTAAACTGGAAGACTCATAAAAGCACAGAGCTTGTTTCAAATGAGTTCCCCATGCACACAAATCATGATGACATATAAGAGACAGACAGATATACACAACTACTATAGAATGTCATACAATCAGTTTACAGGTTACTGGTATGAAGAGTGAAAAATATGTACAAGAGGAGAAGGAGAGAGGGGGGGGGGGTAGGGGGGTAGGTTAGGTTAGGACTTAGACAGGGGCCATTTTCCAATTGCAGCCTCCTGAAGGTGTATCTTTAGGGCTGTTTTGAAAGAGAGTAGGGTTTTACACTCCTTTACTCCTTTTGGTAGGGCGTTCCACATTTTTGATGAATAGCATGAGAATGAGTTACTTCCCTTTGTTGAGCCAAAAAAGGGTTGGACAAGGTTTGTGGAGCTGCCTCTGGTATTGTGATCGTGGACATCATTAACATTTTGGAAGTATTTTGACAAATACAGGGGGATCCCAATGTTGTGATATATCTTGAAGACCAGGCCCATAGCAAGTTGCTGTACTCTGTCCGCAACCCTAAGCCATCCAATCCTATCAAAATGATCAGGGGTTAGATGGGTTTTGAAGTTGAGGCCAAGAAGTAGCCTTACAAGTTTGTTTTGGGATGTTTGGAGCCTTGTTTTTAAGGCCTTGGTGGTGTTGTGATACCATGAAGTACATGCATAATCGTAATGACCTTGTATGAGGGCCACTGCAAGAGTCTTCAGAGTCTTCTTACTGACTTTACGATCAATACTCCGCAAATAGCGTGTTTTTTTGTGGACCGTTTTGATCGTTTTTTCAGCATTTTTGTCACCAGAGAGGTCAGCCTCCAAGATAGAGCCCAGGTAGGTAATTTCGTTTTTTCTTTTGATGATATCATCACCCGCTTTGATCGTGAAGCTCTCTGCCTTTCTGAGGTTAGGAGTGGACCCAAAGAGGATGCATTCCGTTTTGCCCAGGTGTAATGAGAGCTTGTTGTCGGAGAGCCAGATGCAGATCTTGTTGAGTTCAGAGCTGAGAGTTTTCTCAACCTGCAGCCTGTCCCTGTCCGAGACTAGCAGGGCCGAGTCATCTGCGAACAGGAACAGGTTGCAGTCGCAGGCTGATGACATGTCATTCACATACATCAGGAACAGTAAGGGTCCTAGTATACTTCCTTGGGGAACACCACAAGTCACTGGGAGGGGGGGGGACTGGGTGCCGTTTACTTCCACCACTTGCTCCCTCCCTTCCAGGTAGGATCTCATCCAGTTCACTGACGTGTCATCAAAACCTATTGCTCTGAGCTTATTGATCATAATCGGGTGATTAACGGTGTCAAAAGCCTTCTGGAGGTCCAGCATGACCATGCCGCAATATTTGCCCTTTTCAATCTCTTGTTTGATAGAGTCGTTCAAATAGAGAAGGCATGTGTCAGTGGAGTGGTTTGTCCTGAAGCCAGATTGGAATTTGTAGATTAGATTTTTCTCGGCAAGATACTTGTCGACCTGTTCATAGACTATTTTTTCCATGACTTTCGAGATGGAGCTTAGAATAGAAATAGGGCGGTAGTTGCCAGGGTCTAATTGGTTACCTTTTTTGAACAGAGGGGTCACCCTTGCTTTTTTGAAGTCGTTGGGGACCTGTCCCTGTGTGGTGGAGAGGTTGAATATGTGGGTAATGATTGGAGCAATGGAGGCGGCTGAGTCTTTTAGAAATTTGGGGGGGATATTGTCGAGGCCTGTGGCTCTGTGTTGATGAAGAGCACTCAATTTTTTAAACACCTCTTCTGTTTTCACAGGGGAGAGTTTAAAGTCATCTTTGCAAACACCCTGTTTTTCGTAAAATGAGACAACATACTCCTCACCATATCTCCCAGAGTGTGGAGGAAGTTTTTCAACCAAATCTGAGGCTACGGTCGTGAAGAATATGTTGAGGATTTTACTCACTTCGTGTTTGGATGAAATGAGAGTGTCATTCACCTTGAGGCTTAAGTTTGAAAGCCTGGTTTTCAATTTTTTGCTGCAGCCTAGGAGGTTCTTGAGTAGCCTCCAAAGCTCTCGTGGTTTTTTTTGATTTTCCTCAATCTTGTCATCGAGGTAGCTTTTTTCTGCTAACAGGAGCATGCTATTTACCT
The DNA here is from genome assembly GCF_963454915.1 of Gymnoscopelus microlampas. Classification (NCBI taxonomy): domain Eukaryota; kingdom Metazoa; phylum Chordata; class Actinopteri; order Myctophiformes; family Myctophidae; genus Gymnoscopelus; species Gymnoscopelus microlampas. The sequence goes on from NC_139945.1 coordinate 36,184,784, forward strand.
TGTTTCTTAGCTTGTTTTTTTCCTTTTCAAGTTTAGCTACGTGGGATTCGAGACCTTTGTTAAAACATTTGGCTAGTTTGATCCTACTTTTATGAAGCTCAGAACACTTTTTGTCTCTGACTTTCATGGCAGTAAGGATGTCCGAATTCATCCATGGTACCGAGCGGGTTTTGACCCTGATGGTTTTCATGGGAGCCACACTGTCCAAAATTTGAATGAATTTGGTTTTGAAACAAAGCCAGGATTCGTCTACCTGTGTGCTGTTTAGAACGTCGGACCAATCCTGTTCCTCCAGTCTGTGATCTAAGTCCTCACTCTTATAATTTTTGAGGTCTCTGATTGTGACTGTTTTGTGGTAACCGGTCTTAGGTTTACGTTTCTTTCTGGTGCAGAAGATCATGTTGTGATCAGATATGCCACAGGTGGAAACACCACTATTTAGGATTTTTTCCTTGTCCGTTGTTAGAATGAGATCTATGGTAGTTTGAGAGGAAACACACAGCCTTGTGGGCTGAGTGATCAGCTGGTGGAGTGAATGCCGATCACAACACGCCTTGAATGACTTATACACTGACGCTTCCTTGCGGAGTATGTCAGTGTTAAAATCACCAAGAAGAATCGTCTCCGCATGGTCCACTTTAGCTAAGCATTCATCAAGTCTAACATAGAAATCAGTCTGGTTAGGAGGTCTGTATATGGTACCGACTAGCACAGGTTTGGCATGTTTAAAAATGATCTCGACCCACACAGCTTCAATGTTTTCATCCATCAGGTCTTCCCGAAGGATGCAGACATTGTCAGTATGAACATACATGCAAACACCACCCCCGTTTCTGTTCCTATCTTTCCTGAAGAGTTTGTAGTTTTCAATCTCAATCACAGAATCAGTTATCGCTTGATCAAGTTTTGTTTCAGAGAAAGTTAAAATGTCAACCTTACCATCATAAAACATCTGCTTGATTTGTGTTAGCTTGTCTCCTGCTAGAGAATTCACATTAAGATGTATCATGTGCAAGCCAACGCCAAACGATTTGATCATTTTTTCAATGGATAGGTGTTTATCCACTGAGAGATGTTTAGGAGCAGTCTCGGGGGGGGAGGGGGGTGTAGTGTCCATCAAAGCCATTGTTCCGTCGTGGGCAGCCAGCAGTGGGGGTTGGGGGGGGTTGGGGGGTTGGGGAGGGTTGGGGGGTTGGGGGGGGGATGGGGCGCGGAGGTCCCAGCACGGTCTCTGCTAATGGTCCCATCACGGTCTCTGCTGGGACCCTGGCCCTGGAACGAACCGTAGGTTTGTAGCGGTGCATCAAGGTCTCTGCTCCGGTGAAAACAGCTAGGTGACTCCTTGGTTCCACGTTCTCGGCTACGCTGCATCTCCCGGTTGATCGCCGTTGTGCGTCGGTGCAAGCGTCCTCGTCGACGGCTGCGGTGGATACGACGTCGGTGTTTAGGTTGATCATTTGGGTTGATTCGCCTAGTCGAGTTGGTGGGAAGCCGTTGGTGTTGTCGTCGAGGCTAGCTTCGGTAGCAACGTTGGCTAGGCTAGCTCCGGTGCTCCGGAAGTTCTTTGTTCCAGCATGGCTTTGTTGTTGTTTTGCCCCGTTGCTTGTGGCAACGTTTGCCGCTAGCCTGTTGGTTTCAGCTGCGAGCCGAGCGGATTGCCTTGTGGTCACAGGGCCAGGGTTAACTTCAACGTCTCCGGAAAGTAGTAGAATTAAACAGAAGTACGTCTTCCGATTACATCTACCATTCAGGGGTTTGTTTCTTCGCTTCGGGTTGGCTGTGAGAGTCGAGTGGATCGCCGTGGTTCCATAACCTGGGTGTTTTTTCTCGGTTCCAGTAGTTAGGTAGAAGTCATTGTGTGATTCTACCTTTTCTGTCTCGTATAATTCCATATCCTTCTGGTGTATAATCCATGCGGAGTTGAGGTGTAAATCCATAATCCACAGGATGAGGATAAGGAAAGGTATGCGAGGACGCAGGACGCGAGAGCGATCATCGATGCGACCACCCATGTCGACTGCCGGAAGCAACTTTCTGTAGTAAGTGCGACCTACGGTCGCAATAACCCTTAGCCAAAATAACACTGCCCTGTAATCAAGCTAGCAATTGGCTATTAACCACTTGAAATACTGAAAAAAGTCGATCTGCAAGCTCACAACATGGCGCAATGTGACGTGTTGATCGTCTATTTGAACCAGTTTTTGAAAATGTTTTTAAACATTTGAAGAATTTAAAAAATGTTCCCAAAATAGGGATGCCAGGTTTAAGAGTGTGTGTGGTGTGTTGCTGTGTGTGTGTGTGTGTGTGTGTGTGTGTGTGTTTACCTTATGAAAATCAGCATTTCTCAACCATGCAGGTGAAAAATGTACCTCGTTCTGGAAAGGATCACTTTATCGCCGCGTAACTTTCACCTTCTGTGTGGATGTACTCATAACACATACCCCAGTTAGAAATATATTTTGCGGCAAATTATTTGCGTGGTAAAAAAATGCCTCATCATTTTTTTATTTTCAGAAAAAAAGTATGGGGGGGAGGCAAGAAGAGAAAGAAGGAAATCAAACAGTAAATAGAACATTTTCAGCGGATACGTGGAAAATCTGTATCTACATTCTACACATAACTATAGCACCTTTACAGTCATAATGTAGTTTTCCCAGCGTCAAGTATTTACCATCCTATCTGTTTCACCCCGGCACCGGCTGAATGATGACCCCCGCTGGCTCCAGATCAGAGCTCCCATCTGTGCCATGGACCAGTCCCCACTTTGATAAGAGCTCCCATCCTCGGGCCTACATAAATATTTTATCAAGCATAATGGAAATTGTCAAATCAATCTAATTGTGTAATGTATTATGAGGACATCAAAGTTAAACAAAGCACATATGCTATCATTTCTTTTAATGACTGGGGCTGTGGCTGTGCCTGGCGACGCGTGTACCCAGGGGGGCCATCTATAGGGCCGGAGGGGGGGGAGGGGTGGGGGGTGGGGGGGTGGCGGTGGCTGGCAGGGACCACTCTGAATATCGCCACTGTCCGGTGGTAAC
>NC_139945.1:36188027-36233027 GCF_963454915.1 Gymnoscopelus microlampas
GCAGGTTGAAGATAAACTCTGCAAATTGGAGTCGAGGTTGGGGGGGGGCTGGGGGTGTGGAGGGAGGGAGAGAAGGAGAGAAGGAGACAGGAAGAGAGAGGGTGGACGGGGTAGAGATGGGGACTGGGGGACGGAGAGGGAGGGAGAGAGAAAAGATAGAGAGAGTGACAGAAGGAGAGGTCCTTATTGTCGCTGTCAGGCAGAAACCGTATCTCCAGATGTCAACTTTTTATGTTTTTTTTTTCATAAATTACCATGTCTTACTACAGTGTCACACAAGAGTAGCAAAAATAGCAGAACTGCAAGCTCAAAACTTGGAAGCTCAAAGCTTTTGAGCTCGTAGATCTGAAATTGCTACTTTTGAATTAGAATTTTGAAAAGTAACAGTTTGGACATTATGAGGTTTCCACCCAACTGCAGCGATATGCTCCTGCCATCACACTGTGAAATCCCATCCCTTTGTAACTCTTGAGAGTGAGCAATTTGGTTCCATTTGTCCACTCTCAGAGTTGAATTGACAGTCAGTATTTAACAGTGTGGGGACTTAATGATAGGCTACTGTATAAAGTGGTTGGGTTGATGTGGAGAAGCCTCCACCTTCCTCATTAACGATATCGATTGTGGTTTGAGAAGCTGCACCCTATATGTGTGTGTGTGTGTGTGTGTGTGTGTGTGTGTGTGTGTGTGTGTGTGTGTGTGTGTGTGTGTGTGTGTGTGTGTGTGTGTGTGTGTGTGTGTGTGTGTGTGTGTGTGGTGCGTGCGTGCGTGCGTGCGGGAGAGAACCTTATCTACTATGTTGTGATCATCTAGTATAATATGCAAGTCACCCCTCCTCTCTCTCGCTTACTCTTATTCCTCATCTCTTCTACACACACACACACACACACACACACACACACACACACACACACACACACACACACACACACACACACACACACACACACACACACACACACACACACACACACACACACACACACACACACACACACTCTCTCTCTCTCGCTCTCTCGCTCTCTCTCTCTCTCTCTCTCACTTTGTCTCCTCCTGTCATCGTCCCCTCGCCGCCTCGTCCAAACATACATCTTTATCAAGCGCCTGTTGTCAGACAACATTAGATAATTAATAGGCCATTTGTCAGGCCTGTGAGGAACATGCTAAAATCCCCCGGCAGCTCCCCAGATAAATTCTGCTGTCTGCAAAGACGCCTTTGTTGTGTCAGGCTGCCACCGCTGCCTCACATTTACCATTAAAAGACCCTCATTATTAATCACAACTAACGCTAATTAATTGAGTGTGAGTATATACGTGTGTGTGTGTGTGTGTGTGTGTGTGTGTGTGTGTGTGTGTGTGTGTGTGTGTGTGTGTGTGTGTGTGTGTGTGTGTGTGTGTGTGTGTGTGTGTGTGTGTGTGTGTGTGTGTGTGTGCCGAACGTGTGTGTGTGAGGCTTTAAGTTTCAGTTTGTTGTTTGGTGTTAATTGGTCATTCGGCCCAGGGCTCCTAATTGAGTGTTTTCCATTCGGAACGGAGAGGTAGTTGCTAAACACACTGAAAAAACACACAGGCGATGCTCTCATTAATTAAGAATATGTTAAGTGCCCCCACTGTGTGTGTGTGTGTGTGTGTGTGTGTGTGTGTGTGTGTGTGTGTGTGTGTGTGTGTGTGTGTGTGTGTGTGTGTGTGTGTGTGTGTGTGTGTGTGTGTGTGTGTGTGTGTGCGTGCGTGCGTGCGTGCGTGCGTGCGTGCGTGCGTGGTGGTGTGGTGGTGTGCAGTACTTGGGTTTGCAAAATCTTGTTGTGACCTACAAGGTCACAGGACGTGTTGCTGTAAAAGGGCTTACTTTTCAGGATTCAATTTCAAAAACAGCCACGTTTCAAGCTTGCAGATCTGCTACTTTTGATACTTTTGTGTGTGTGCACTGTAGTATGATCAAGTAGGCCCTACTTGATCATACTTAAACTTCTACATATTTTTTCATAAATTAATACCCTACTAGGCCATTCATTTACGAAAAAAGACAAAAAGCTAAGATATGGAGATAAGAGGTTTCTGCCCGACAGCAACGATATATTCGCTGTCTGGCAGAAAACTCGTACCTCCATTTTTAAACTTTTTATGTTTTTCTTTTTGTTGTATTGTTTTTGAAATGCCCGCCTAGTCTGTCATAAAAGACCACCACACAAAAGTAGCAAAAATTGCCGATCTGTAAGCTCACAACGCGCTCACGTGTTTGAAACATTTTGAAAGTGAAAGAGGTTAAGTGTGCCTGTGGGTTTATAAATATCGAAGCAATATGAAAATATTTGTGTCACTCTGCTCCAGCCTGCATTAGTCAGCCCGAGTACTCACACTGATGCATTCAGAGACTGAGGAACACGCTCAAACAAACAGTGCCAATGCCATCATTAAGCACAAAGACACAGTTAATTAGGAAGCTCACCACCTTGCATGGGGTTCCAGATGCTCCCTGTATGCACGCCCCACTGAGGAAACCCAGGCACAAACCAAAGCACTGTAATTAACAGCACTTAGCAAACCAACAGACTGATTGGCAATAATTGGCCAAGCATTGAACATGACCGAGTGAATGATAATTGAGGTGTTTGTGGTTCTCCTTTGTTTTGAGGCAGTAGTATGTGATCATTATGTAAACTACACTGGAGTGTCCCGGTTAATTATCCTCAGGTCTCACAGTACAAATAGAGCGTGAGGCGCTTAACTTGCAAGAATAGGAGAATAGCCAGATTCTCCACCCAAAAAATGAAGGAAATGGGCTGCATCATTCCTGTTCTTCTCATTCTTTCCTTACATTTCCTTTCATTCACGGGGAGCTCATGCAGTGGTAGCCATTGTGACCATCACCTCAGCATGCATTTATCATGCGTGTCACTGCAGCATTTACACACAAGTTCTAGTTGTGTTTGAGGCAGCAACAGCGCAGAAAGCATGTTGACCTTTCTACTGTCTGCTTCGGTATATTACGGTCTGTTTGTTTGTGTAAATGGTAAATGGTGCATTTATATAGTGCCTTTACCCAAAGCACATTACAGTGTGCATTAGATTCACCCACACACATTCACACGCCTGCACATCGGGAGCAAAATGGGGTTCGGTGTCTTGCTCAAGGACACTTCGACACTAACCCAAGGGGGGCCGGGGGTTGAACCGGCTCGTAGATCGGCTATTTTCAGCGAAGAGAAAAAAGGAGAGGGTCAAGTGTAGACCCCTGGGGGGGACCCGCTCAACGAAGCATATACGGTTAAAAACACAGGGAGCAACTTGGTGAGAATCACATATTATGTGTATCCAGTTCAAATCTGCTGCTGAGCCAATCAAATGAAGCTTTGAGAAACTGACCCGGAACAGGAAATGTGTACGCCACCTTCTGGAAAAGGGAACTACAGTTATGCACAGACCCTATTCTGTGCCGACGCTGCTCGCTGTGGAAAAGGATGGCGAAAGAAAAATGGAGGAATGAGGGAGTGAGAGGGCTGTTGGGGGGAATTTGGATGGTGACTGATGGCGGGGATCATGTGTGATTACGTATGACCTGTACTGCGAGGTTAGCCCCCCACCCCCCACCCCACCCGCCCACTCTGTCTGTTATCACAGGCAACAAACGATGTCTGGCGATAAGCACGAGACCTGCCTCCTAGAGGTGAGAAGTTCATTTCCATATTTCATGAGCTAAGACCCCCCCCATCAATCACGCAGAGCTCAGTGACTGGCTGAAGCTGCTGATGTGTGAATTGGGTCCAGCCTAGTTAGATGAATAATGTCCTTATATCGGCGTGCCCTACGGTAGTGCTTCTCAAACTTTTTTTTTTATCATTTCAAGGACCCCCATAACTCTGAGAGTGTGCAAATGGAACCAAAAGGATGTCTCCATTTGGTTCCATTTGCACGCTCTCAGAGTTTCAGGCCTGTTAGGGTCCATTTGGAAACCCCCTCAAGGAACCGTGAGGGCCCCTGGCCTGGAGGACCCCACTTGGAGAACCACTGCCCTACAGTTTAGAACCGTCTATAGGAGTGTGTGTGTGTGTGTGTGTGTGTGTGTGTGTGTGTGTGTGTGTGTGTGCGTGTGCGTGTGCGCGTGTGTATGGGGGCGGCTCAGATCGAGCTTAAACCTTGCCCAAATATTTTTACTAAATCATTCTAATTTAGATTTCAAATGGCTCAGGTTATGGCAATAATGCAGTTACACAGAAGGCACACTTTCCGAGAAGAAAACGGGTGACAGTGATACTGTAGTGTTGGTGGAACGAATGATATTAAAAGGGAGAAAATGCCTTGGAATAAAACAAATAAAAAAAGAGAAAGTATGACAAAAAAAAAAAAGAGAGAGCGAGAGAAAGTAAACGGCAGCAAGACTGAGGCACAAAGGTACAGAGAGTGCCGGGCAGGAGGGGGAGGGGGGGCTTGACTGTGTCCACAGGTAGGTTATTTCTCTGTAAACATATGTTTCCATTTGTCCCGCGGGTGCGTCCCCTTGGCGTCCCGTCAGCAGTGGCTGGGTCACACCTCCATTAGGGGCTTTGTCACGGTGATTAATAGCTCCTTCTATCATCTTTAATTCACTCCCTGATGATGGCGACCGCGCTCGCTGCTCGGGGTAATCGCGTGATGTATGAGTCCGCCCAACACCTCGTGGCAGAGGTGAAAATCATTCCGCTCCATGCAGATAGCAGGCCTGGGAACAAATGTTTTCCCTCCTAATAAAAATGAATGAATATATGCATCGGGCACGAGCGCGAGGCTATGCGTGGAGTATGCATGCAGGCGTCACGTCATTATGTGAGCTTGTAGATCTGTTATTTTTTTTTTTTTGCTATTTGCTATTTAAATTGTATTTTTTACATTTTTGAAAATGTTCGACAGCAGGGTGGGGACAAACGGCACAGCCTTTTCTATTTCCCTCCCTTCACAGAGATTAATTAATTTCATGTAACCATACTTTTTTGTGAACAAGAGACACTTTGTCCTCTCCCATAGACCACCGAAGTCTGACGTCATTTACACATCCTTGGCTTGTCTACCTGGTTCGCGGTTTTCTGAATCCCATAGACGTCTTTAATATCGCGTCAAATAAGAACTGTGTTCCAAAAATAAACAAGTGACCCCGGCGGTTTTACTCTTATGGATATGAAGCATCAACTGACGGTGAGAAAACGATAATGTTACTTCCACCGAATTAGTTACATTTTCGCCAGAAACAGACTGTATCAAATATAAGTGACTGACTATCATAAACGATACAGAACCTCCTCCCTGACAATATCGCCGAGACAGTTTGTTTATTTTTGGACCACAATTCTTATATGAGACGATTCTATGATGACCCAATGTTATTCTCCATAGCGAAATTACTTTACGAACCTGGGGATGAACGAGTGACGTCAGGACTTCGGTGGTCTATTACCCGCAGTCCGTTTTAAATTTAGTGAAACGAGTCGAACGCAATCGGTAAGTAAAGTGACGTCGCGCTACTTCCGCACTGGACCGCACACGGCTGCCAGTCGGGACGAACGGTGCATACATGGGGGGCGGACGGTGCGGTCGGATAAAATGTCCTATAACAATCACATAAGTTACATTTCTGGCAATCTAACGCTCATTGATGCTTCAGTAGAATCCTATGAGCTGATAGTCAAATAAATGCATCATGTTAATGTCGCCTCTGTCCATTCCTCAACTTTGTGTTACACATGCGCCGTTCGTCCCTCCCTGTCCGTAATGCACCGAGCGCCGTAATGAGACGTTCGTCCCTCCCTGCCCTCCCCGGATGTTTTGCTAGCTAGCACAAAAGCTAATATTTTTCAATGGAACCTTCACTGAGTTAGCCCACAGATTAGCCTAACAGACAAAATCCATTTACAATCGGCACCAAATAAACACAGCAGTACAAATGGAAAACACTCAAATAGGGTATGTTTTACTACAATGTGGAAATACACAAAAATGGCATAAACTCTGCCAATCTTGATCAGAACTGGGGAAGAAATCATCTCTGATGTTTTCGCCCGAAGAGGAAGAGGGTGACGTCGCCGGATGTGACGAATTTTAAGTGTAGCGTGAAAAAAGGTCCGACTTGCAACCGTCCCTCCGCGCCGTTCGTCCCGGTTGTCCCCTACATGTCCAAAATAGGGACACCTGATTCAAAGTGGTTAAGTATGTCTGAGGGTTTTAGAAACATTTAACCAATGAAAAGTATTAACAGGAGCTTGTGACTAAATAATAACTATCATTGGATCTGTTGATACACAGACTATTTTTTAGTAACGATATGCGTGTACTGTATGTGTTTGCGCGTCTGCGTTTTCATGCGTAAGTGTCATGTTGTGTTTTCCTGCAGTCATGACTGATTTTGATGTCGTATTTAATATAGTTTTCTTTTCATTTTTCTTCAAGTTTTTTTTTGGTATAATACAGCTTTCTGCCTCACATAACACAAAATGACAACCTTATTTGATCTTTGGGATATCGGCGCAAGCAATTGAATTTACATTTGCTATTTCTATTTCTTTTGTCCTGCCATGTTATGGTAGTGTGTCATCTAATGGCATTACTTAAGTCTTGTTCAGGATGTTGTTCGCAGCTGGAGTTCCCCCTTTTTTACCCAGAACTCCTTGTTTCGACGGAGGGCGTCAGCTTGTACGGATGAAGCCGTGTCCAACACTGAACAAACAAATAGAGTACTCAAGTACTTTGTTGTACTTTTTTTTGTACTTTATACTTCTGCTCCACTACATCTCAAGTCAAATATTATACATTTTACTCCACTACTCTATTTGACAGCTTTAGTAAAAAAAAACTCACTTTGCAGATTTAGATTATTATTACAACACATTCTTTAACCAATTAGGCCCTATTTTATACTTTGGCTTTTCGAGAATAGACGATTTACAAGCTCACTTCGTGTCGCGTTGTGAGCTTGTAGACTGACTATTTTTGAAAGATTTTGAAACATTGCAGTGCTTTTACTTTGGTACGGTAATTACATTTTGATGCCATTACTTTTGTACTTTGACTCAAGTACATTTTTTGTATTTCTACATTGGAATTGCTGTGGTTTGCCACTGCAAATAAACACAATTTTTGTGACTGAGACCTGCCCATAGTGAGCACGCACGCACGCACGCACGCACACACACACACACACACACACACACACACACACACACACACACACACACACACACACACACACACACACACACACACACACGTAAACGGGCACACACACATACACTTCCAGACAGGATCATCAGAGTATCGTCTTCACCTCCCCTTTGTGTCTTTGTGTCTTTGGGTCTTTGACTTATCTGTCATCAGGGGGTGAAACCACAGTTTTTAAAACTCTGAACACAGCATATTTGCTTTCGGGCACCGTTTACCTTTCAGTAACGTATATGTTTATGAATCAAAATTCCCTTGTTGAATCGGCCGGACTGGGGGAATTTCTGGTCTAAATCAAATATAAACTTGGAGACCAGCGTGAGGAGAAATGTCAGTGGAGAAACAGCAACGGAGGGATACAGTTACCTTTAAAAGCTCTCGCCCCCTCCACCATATGGCAAACCTCACATCCAGGACTATAACCACGTTACACAGTCCTCCCATTGAAAATCATTAAGCCGGAGTTATACTCGATTGCGCTGGCGTCTCGCGCTCCGGGAATAGTCGATCTATAGGCTCACAGCGTGTCACAGTCCGACCCGTTTGTGAGCTTGTAGATCTGCTCTATTCGTTGCGCGACACCGGCGCGTAAGTAAGTATAAATCAGCCTTAACTTTGACTCCAAGACTTACATTGGGTTTCATGCCCGGCCCTGCTCAGCAGTGCCTTTTAAAAAAGATTTTCCCTGGGCCCACACAGTGCGTGTGTCAAACACAATGGTCACACAGGCACCGTGATCTGGTATTGCTGGAACGACTTGGAGGAATACTTAAATTCTAGACATGCTGAGAAACACAAGCATGCTCGTGAAGCGTGCACGCATGCACACACACACACACACACACACACACACACACACACACACACACACACACACACACACACACACACACACACACACACACGCATACGCACACACATTCTGTACAGCTAGATGTTTATAACAGAAGGCTGATTCAGCACAATCCATTCATGCATGCCTTTTGTTGTGCACAGCAAATACATTTTGACAGGAATTATGATTTTTAAAACTGACAGAGGAAAATAGCACGTGGACCCGACATAGTCGACAGTTTTCATTCCCAATAGTCAGACGCTATGTTTAGACCTGGGAAGTGTTGTGGTCGAACAGATTGTAGGGACTTAAAAACATGTGTACTGCTTGGCATAAGTTATTTCTTTCTTTTTTTCAGATAATGTTTCCACTTTTAGGGTGTAAGTACAACTTCACTGCGAGTCTGCATTATTTTTGGCCAGTTCGGTAGTTGATCTGATTGGTCAGTTTGTCGTCGAGCGCTGCAGCCAACTTGGCCTGTTGGGTGAATGTGTTGGGTGAATGTGAAGGGATTCGGGCTCCGGTGGGGCAGTGGCAAAGTCCCTTCCCACCACCACGGAGGTTGTGGGTTCGAAACCATCGCGGTGCATCCGGCTTTGTCGGGCGTCTATGCAAACAATTGACCCGTGTATAGGGGAGGGAGGGTGATATTTGTCACTGCATGTATTCCTACGAGCTGGGGCGGCACCTGTCAGCAGGGAGTGTTGGGAGGGAGGAGTAGGACGAAGGCCCTACGTCCTCCCGGTGGGGGCTCCTCTCTGGCAGGTGAGTCAGTAGGATACAACAGCAGTGTCAACACAGAAATGTGTGTGGGAGGAATTCATTGGCATAATGACTAAATTGGGGAGAAAAAGCAGGTAAAAAAAGTTGGCCATTCAAAAAAATTAAATAAAGAATATGAAGGGATCAGCAAGTGCTTGCATGTATGCACATGTGCACCCTGATTATAAATGTATACATGCACTAGGCTGGGACGATACAGTATATTGATACAGGTGATTATCGCCGTTCTACTTCTTGTATCGAATTGTATCATTGTTCATCGAATCGCATAGAGGATATGCGTGTGACATCATCATCAAACCCGGAAGTTATGCAGGAATGCCTACTGAGTGTCAAAAAAATACTTTCTGGCCTTGACAGCCCATGCATCCAAACAGAAAAGTCATATCTGATTGCATTAAACAACATTAAACAATGTTAAACTCATTTTGCATGTTTCTTTGCCACTCGATTTGCCACTCGATGTGCCATTCACTTTAAGCATGCGCATATCCTCTATTGACTCAGTGACTCGTATCGTACTGTATCTATTCGTGAATTTATTTTGACATGTGCCTTTTCATTTGTAACCTTTTAGGGCATTGCATTATGCATAAACACTGTCTGTGCCATGTAGCATGGGAAAAACCTCTATGTTTGTACTTTGACTAAACTGATGCATGTTTATTGCCATAGATTTAGCAACGTGATCAGAATCATGTCATGATGTACTGTATGTTATATCATGATCTGAACAGCATTGTGATGCACATGTGTCGCAAAGTGAACATATTGTGACCCTTAGATGGTGATATTCATCATATTGCAAGATGCACTGCGATGGCCAGCCCTGGTACACACGTATATGCCCGTACACTTACAGTGTGGGTATTCATGTGTATGTAATGCATGCATGTACGTACAGTACAGTATGTGTGTTTGCCTGTGTGCATGTGTCTCTGCGCCTGTGTGTCTTTCTCCGTGCGTCCCTCTGTCGGATCAAAGGGTCCGTCGTGGCTGACAGCGCAGCGGTTGCAGTGTCACACAGCCAGCCCTTCAGGAATGTTCTGTGGTCCAGGGATGGGCAGTGGAGCCTCATTAGTGGGGCCCCCCCACTCCCCCCAACCTGTCAGCCTGTGTTAGCCACAGCCTGCCACAGACGCACGCTGGGGGAGCGGCTGCTTCCTGTGGATGATTTCCTGTCTGTTTGTCTCACTGTCTGGATGGATGGGTACCTGGCTAACTGTCTAGCTCAGTGTTTTAATTTCAAGGACCCCCATAATTCCGAGTGTACAAATGGCCGGTTCCATTTCGTGCACTCTCAGAGTTACAGACCTATACGGGTCCATTTGGAACCCCCTCATGGCGCCCTGCATGGTCTCACTTTGAGAACATTGGTCTAGCTGTTTGACCCATCGAATTTGGGCTGAATTCTTGTCTCTAACTATACCTTTCTTTCTGTTTTTGTCATTCCATGTGTTAAGTCTCTTTTTATTAGACTGGCTATGTGACTGTCTGTCTAAAATTTGGCCTATATCTCTGCCTGTCACTGTATGCCAACATTGGCAAAGACTTACTTCATTGCTAGTTCATTAAGAGAGAAAGAAATCTCTCCACATTCCTAGACACACACACACATGCATCTCATCAGAGATGTGTCAGAGCACTAAGGTTGCCCGCAGCGCAGCGCCCCTGGAGCACTTTCGCGGTTCAGAGCCTTGCTCAAGGGCATCGGTGTCAGCAAATGCATTTTCGGGCCACTTTCCCGCCAGCCGCACATGTCCTCCTCTGAAGAGACGCGACCGTGGGTTCAAAGGTCGAGCGCGGGTGTTGTCTCTTGCTGTATTCACAATTAACCCCGTTGAGCGGGGCTTCCCTCTGTTTTCACACCACACAGTGGTGATGGAGCTCAGGAAAGGGAAATATAAAGCACTTGGAACAGCACAATGCTGAGTGGACCCTCGCAGCCCACCCCAGCACCCACCCGACTGAAACGCAAACAAACCAAGGGCGCTGCGGTCCGAGGGGAAACTTTCTATCTCCGCACACATTCTCCCCTTTCTCTTCTGCAGTGATTTGTTATTAACCCATTCGATCCGGGAACGCATCTCTGTCATTACTTTGGCTATTCAAAAATAGCAGATATACAAGCTCATAGCGTAGATCTGCTATTTTTTTTAAATCGTGAACATTTGTGCAAATCTTTAAATATATATTTTTTGTAAATACATTTGTAAAATATTTTGTTCCAGGGACCCCCAGAAGCAAAGATTTGAGTTACAAATGATCGCTTTAAAAAATATATATTCAAAGATTTGCACGATTGTTCAAAAATAGCAGATCTACAACTCGGTGCCGCGCTATGAGCTTGTATATCTGCTGTTTTTGAAAAGCCAAAGAAATCTAAAATGACAGAGATGCGTTCCCGGATTGAATGGGTTAAATACATGACACCGTCGCACAATGACAATCGGCTGATCAGCTTGTAGGTTATTGCTGTGCGACACCAGCGTGTCGCAAAAAATATATTTTTGAGAATGCTCACCTACTTAATGTGGTTAAATAGGTTTCATACATGAATTACTCCATTTGGGTTTGATATTAACATATTCAACTGTAGCTTGGGTTCCTGTGCTGTTCATGTATACATATAAGTGATGAGAACACTTTGATTGATCGATTGGTTAGTTGGCTGGTTGGTTGGTTGGTTGGTTGGTTGAGAGACAGGTTGGTTGGTTGGTTGGTTGGTTGGTTGGTTGGTTGGTTGATTGATTGATTGATTGATTGATTGATTGACTGATGTTTTCATTTACAAAAATGCATATCGTTGCTGCTACAGCTAACTCAATTTTTCTGCTTTTGCATTTTTTCCCATAAATCAGTGCTATTGAACACCCTTTACGTCTGTGTGTTGGTAAAAAAAATATTGAAGCAATGAAAAGTATTAAGAAGTGCTTCTGACAAAAGTCACTCAAATAGCTGGTTTTGCTGACTCCAGGCTCCACCCCCTTTTGTCCTCCAACCTCATTGTGCGCTTGGAGGTCCATTCAGCTGTTCTTATCAATGATGAACAAAACATCCTAACTCCATTTTTGTTTTGTTGTTTTCATTTCCTGAAAAATTTTAGTAGTTCAAGTAGCTCAAGAGCTAAAGTGTGACCAATCTGTACATTCTGTTTTTTTCCCCCTAAAATATCTGACCATTATTGGCATGTTTCAGCTTTCCAGATGGTAATTGTGAGCTCTGGATCTACTGACATTATTATGGGTTTTCATTGAATGACAGGATTATTGATTTATTTTTTAAATTGAATACCTGTTTATTCAAATGACAGATTATATATAGTCCAGGGATCTCACATCAAGAGCCCCTAAATATATACGCTCCAGGTCAGAGGGCCCATGAGGGTAGATTTGTGTTGTTCTGTATGATATACTGCCATATGTCATGTGTGCCTACAATGTAGGAGGGAATTTAACATTAGGCAGATTGAAATCTAGGTTCAGGTATGAAGCATTACAGAATAACCATACATTCTCACAATGTGCAAAATAAATAGGGTGAGCCCTTTAACTTAACCACTTAAGCCCTATGCACTTGTCGGCGTACAATAAATATTTAAAATAGCCGATCTACCAGCTCAGAAAAATGGACGAGGATAGATGGACTGACAGAGTTTTGTTCATTTTATGGTAGGATTATTATTGAAAATGTGCCCAAAATTGGGACGCCAGGTTTAATGTGGTTAAACCTCCTGGAGCACCATACTTAAGGTACCAGTGGTGTGGTCCAACATAATCATTAAATACTTCAACCATATATATACTTAGTTGACCAGGGTTCCCCAGGGGTCTATAGAAGGCCCGCTCCTTTTTTGCCTCTGCACCAAATCTTTTTGCCAAAAATAGCCAATCTACACGCTCATAAAAGCGTTGTGTTGCGATGTGAGTTTGTAGATCGGTCATCTTTGCCAAATGTCTAGCCCGGAACAGGGCCACTAGGAGGATCCATGTGGTTAAGGCATTTGTGAAGATCCAAGACCACCACCCTCAAATAGTCTCTCTCTCTCTCTCTCTCTCTCTCTCTCTCTCTCTCTATCTCTATCCAGGTGATGGTGATGATGAGTTTACCCTCTACCCCGCTGACCTCTTGGATGACCTGTGTGTGTCTGACGGAGACCCCGCGCCATCCTCGGCCCTGGCAGAGGACCCTCCATCCCCGCCCCTCTCCGCCGACGAGGCCTCGCCCCAGCCTCCTCACCCCTCGCCCTACCTCCACCCGGCCTTGTCCTACACTCCCCAGGAGGACACCCTGCCCGTTCCTCCGGACTTTGAGCTGCGCGAGTCGGGCGTTCCGGGAGCCGGCCTGGGCGTCTGGTCCCAGAGGCGAGTGGACGTCGGCGAGCGCTTCGGACCATACGTGGGGGAGCAGAAGCCCTGTCTCCGAGACCCGACTCAAGGCTGGCAGGTAGGAACCCGAAAAGAACAAGAAAAAATGAATACATCCGTCGTCTAAAACAGTGGTTTTCAACCCTTTTCATATCAAGGACCATTATTTATTCGGCATTTGAGCCACGGACCACCATTTGATGAGATTTAGCCTCTCAGACCCAAGACTTCGAATATTTTGTTATCATTGGATATGATTTTGTCCACAATTCCACGCTGTATTGATGTTGGTACCATGGGAGAGACAACAGGCAAACGTTGATCAAAAATAACAATTCTTTAATTAAGCAATGCAGATGTTTAACAATAATTTAACTTTAGAGAGCGTAAAATGAAACCAAATGGACCCGTAAGGGTCCATTTGGTTTCATTTTACGCTCTCAAGAGTTAAAGATCTATAAGGGTCCATTTGGTTACCAACTCTGGACCACCTGGAACCCCCTCAAGGACCACTGGTGGTCCCCGGACCACTGGTTGAGAACCACTGCTCTCAAATATCCAAACATAAAGGTTTCAACTCCTTGAAGAAAAACATTGTGACGTCATACAGAGGCGCTTACGAGAATGTCTGTGTGGAAATTTGAGAATGAGTCTGACTTGGCCTCATAGCAAGAGCACACTGCTCCGTTCCATGTGAACTTTACAGGAAGTCATATTTTCAGGGATTTCTTTTTTTTCCCTCCATTCCCTCATTGACTTTGAATTGGTTTTGTGGGTACTAAACCTTTAGTTAAAGTGATGAAATTCATTGAAAACACTGTGAAGTTGGAACACAAAAGCTTACTCTGATGGGGGACGGGGTACAGGGGCTCCTCTGTGGTCAGTCCACATCTTTCTGGTCGCTCCTCTCTCTCTCTCTATTTCCACCCATGTCGTCATGTTCAGATTTAGCCACAGTGTTGCTGCTGCTGTTTGTTGCCCAGTGATGTCATGTCAGCTCGGGGAGCCGAGGGTCTTTGCTCTTAACTCAATTAAAATGAAAAGCTATAAATCCTGCCTTCATCCCAGTTAGAGACCCACTGCGGCCATTGGCCAATCACATATTGGTCAGCCGACGCACAAAATCGAAGGCAGGGTCACAGGACAAGGTCAAAGGTTAGGTGTGGTCTCAGTCATTGTCAGGCCTGTTTGGTTTTACTGAGCAGGAGAGAGGTGGGCGAGGGGGGGGGGGGGGGGGGGTGTAGCGTATCAGCCTGATTGAGTCTCCCTAAACAGATCATCTCTAATTTGGATGTGGGGGCTAAGTCCGCAAACCCACTTATAGGACCTTTGTACCTTTTGTAAAAGAGAACCAAGCTTATTAATGATGGCACACCATGCCGTCAGAGCGTGAGCAGCAATCCCCCCCTTCTTACCAGCACCCCCCCCCCCCGAAACCCTTAAGCTCATTTTTATGCTTTCTGACTCAGAATGTGTTGGTAGAATATCAGCATAACGTCGGCTCATATAAATAGTTTTGGATTTGGCGCTGGTCGTGCTGTTGGGCTCGCATCATAGAGCGCTCGGTTCTGACTCAGTGGTTTGGGCTCGGACCAGACTCAAATAAATAATTCACTCCCTGTTTTTTTCATTTTTTTCTTATTTTACTCTGGACTCCCCTTCCTCCTGGAAACAAATTCTCCTTCATTATCTACCGCTCTGTGAGACTCAGCACATCAATTCCTCTAACAGCGAAATAAAAATCTTTCTAGTTTTTCCTTTTTTTTCCTTCCCCACGTTTTGCTAACATTGGGTTTTAATATGATTGAAAAAGTCCCTGTCCCTCCCAGAGAGATTTACGGCCGCTTGAACAAGCTCTCAGGGTTTTCTTTTTCTTTTCTTTTTTTTTCCCAGGGAAGGAAATAAAGGGGGAAAAAAAGGTTTCATGAATTTTAATCCGGTAGTAATTTATGGGGAGCTTGAATAATATGTATTTAAAAAGCTGAAGAGCCGGGAGTATGTGGAGGGGTTGAGCGGGAGAGAGAGACAGAAAGAGAGAGAGAGAGACAGAGAGAGAGAGAGAGAGAGAGAGAGAGAGAGAGAGAGAGATGGAGGGGAAAGATGGGATCCCGGAGAGGCAGCACTGTATCACAATGTTTAATTACCTGCCTGACAGCGGGCTATAACTCTTTCCATTAAGTAAATAAGTTGTAAAGAATTTATGATGAAATGCCACATTATTCAGAACGGATATTCAGTGATGACATCCCCCGGCATTAAATATGGTAAACGCCATTAAGCCCTCCCCGATACCCCACTCCCTCTCCCTCCAACCCCCTCCCCCTCCCCACCTCACGGCCGCCCTATCCCGTCTGCCACCCATCCCTCGCTTCCCTCGCAGCTCAACCCCCCCCCCCATCCCTCGAGCCCCCCACCCCTTGGCCCCCTCCCCGCCCGTAAAGCGTCAATATGCCAATAAGCTGGTGGAGGGTCTGTAAAAATAAAATTGATTTGGTAAATGTGAGTTAAGATAGATATGTGTGCTTTCATCATCAATTCTTGCGCGGCGCGCGCGAGGTGATGTCACCGGCCGGGGAGCGATAAAGTGGTGCGCCCATCTGCTGGAGCGGTTGATGGAGGGCCACTGTGCAGCACCCGGCCCGCTGGTGACAGACTGGGGGAAGTTTGTCACCAGGGAGGCCACCGCTCCTCGACGCCATCAACATAAATTCGGGGCTTTATTCATAAAGGGGAAGGGTGAGTTATGGCCTCCATGATGTTTTATGAATACAGGAATGGTGACTTATGGGAAAGATAGGTTCGGTAAATAAAAAGGGAGAGAGGCTGCAGAGGGTCTGTCAGGGCCGGCCGGGACGTGCAGCCCACCGCAGCGCAGGACAGGAGCTGACTCTGCCATTAGCGCGCGCGTGTTTTTGTGTGTGTGTGTGTGTGTTTGTTTGTGTGTGTGTGTGTGTGTATGTGGTATTGATGTATTTCTTCATCATGTGAAGTTAGCAAAGAAGTAAGGATGACCGAATTACTTGCCATGTACAGACTGTAGATGGCCTTTTACCTGCCCATTACTTTAGAGCTCACTCTAGAATATGTGAAAAGGCACAGAATGTCACAGAATGTCCTATTATTGCCTGTACCACTTTCCCCTTGTTGACTTTGAGCAAATCATTGGGGTCAGTTCCTTTTAAATCCAATCAATTCAGATGCAAATTGGGACTATGGAGAATGTATGAATGATTAGCCTTTTATTGATTTACATTTACATAAACTTAACCATATTATACAAATGTGGGGAAAAATGAAAAAAATCCAATTTCATATGATTGAAACATACATTTTGAATACATTCTCTAAATAAGTGAGTTGACCTTACAACCCTTAGCGTTTGTCAAAGACAGGCTGGGGGGAGGGGGGGGGGGGCATAAAGCTGACAGGGGCAGCAGGACTAGAGGTCGACGAGAGAGACTGTATAGGAGAGATGAACAGTTTACAATGAACTCTACCTCAGTTCTGCAATCCACTTAACTCTACAAACTGTTCATGTACACTGTAAAATCATTGGTGTTCATTTAACTCTGTCAGGGTCCAAATAGACCTGTGAGGGTCCATTTGGGTAGCACGGATAAATAAACGAATTTGCTGTGTATTTCTGTTCTTCATGGCTAAATTCACTTTGGGAAAGTCCAGGATTTATTTTAGTTCCTTTGAAAATAAGTTGCAAAATATAGATACTAATATACTCAAATTGACCATTTGTCATCATTTGAGTTAATATGTGATATGATAACAATGAGCCGCCCTGCTCACCATCATTGTCATGTCCTCCTTGTTTTTGTTTTGGCTCGCTTAGAAACTCCTCTTAACACCCGGATGCCCCCATCAGTCCATATTGTGCAGTCTCTCTCTGTCTCACTCTTTCTGTCTGAATCGCTGGGCACATTGAAATTCAAGCTCTGCTTGTGTCTGTCCTCTTCTCGCCAGCAACCACAACAATGAGACAGAAGAGAGTGAGAGTCCCAGAGAGAGTTATCCTGGACTAAATGAGCCCGCAGGCTCACCCATACGCACTGCCCCGTGGGATTATGGATCCTGGCTTCTTAGAGCCAGGTTTAGAAAGCCGGGTGGTGTCCCCCCGTTGTAGGAGCAATGGGCGGGGCGGGCCAGCGGGGGGATGAGGGGGGGGGGGGGGGGGGGGGGGTCCTCAGAGCTTTTGTGCACCTCTCGAGTGAGAGGCGGAGGTAGAGGTGGAGATGGTTAGAGGTGGAGGAGTAGGAGAGGGCAGTGGAGGAGATTAACAGTGCCAGTGAATGGGAGAGGAGGATTAGGTGGTTGGGGCCGGGACGTCCCTGGCTCTGCCTGTCTCTTGGACTGCCTGAGAGGCTGCTGGTCCTGAGAGGATGGAGGGATGGGTGAAGGAGATGAGGAGGAGAGCGGTGGAGGGCTGATCGGCCCGGGGCTCCGAGGGGCCCGTGGGGGGAGGTCCCTCATTGACACTTTTGTCAGCTGAAAATGTTGCAGGTGCAAGCATCTTTTCTTTTTGTATTACTATTATTATTATTATTATTTGTTGGCATCCTGTATTCTTTCTCTCCATGTTTTAGGAGCCGTCAGTCTTATTTTCAGATTGACATTTAAGTATGCAATTTTGAAAATGTACAATGGGTTTTGAATTGGTTTTATGGGCCCCAGAGTCATAGAAACTACTCAGCACATAAAAGGTCACAGAAACCTTCGACTCAGTAACAATGTCAATATAAAGGAAATAAATGCATCCGAGTTCGGGTTTTAACACAGTACAAGTGTTGCTGCTCTCATGTGCAATGGCAATAGTTGGAACAGGACAAGGTAGAAAGAGACCAAGAGAAAGAGAGACAAACTGAGGAAGAGAGAGAGGGCAAGAGAGACAGAAAGGGTAAAAAAAAGATAGAAGAAAGAGTGTGTGTGTGTGTGTGTGTGTGTGTGTGTGTGTGTGTGTGTGTGTGTGTGTGTGTGTGTGTGTGTGTGTGTGTGTGTGTGTGTGTGTGTGTGTGTGTGTGTGTGTGTGTGTGTGTGTGTGTGTGTGTGTGTGTGTGTGTGTGTGTGTGTGCGTGCGTGCGTGCGTGCGTGCGTGCTCGCTCGCTTGCATGTCTGTGTGATAGCGTGAGAGTGGGAGTTTGTGTGTGTGTGTGTGTGTGTGGAGGGCGTTTCGAGAGGGCGTGTTTTTTGTGCACGGGATAAGCTGCTGTCCTGAATGAATGCAGATGTCTCTGACTTGACTGTCCCCCCTGTCTCCGGCAGTTCTGACGGGGCCTGTCACCTCTCTCTGTCACTGCAGTGAAAGAGCCACTCTTAGTGGCTGAGCCCAAAAAGGGTCCGTTAATCCCCGGCCCCCTGCCACATCCCCATCCACTGTCAGGAGAGATGGCTCTCCCCACAGCAGCGCTTAGAAAGGCAGGCGTATATAGGGATGAACCTCTCTGTCACTCACGTACGTACCTCTCAATGGACACACACACATTATTCGCACAAACTACACACACTTGCATGAACATGTACACACTGACTTTTTTAGAAATTCAAAGTGGGGAAAGTCCTGCTTTTTCTTGCTATATAGGAGACTGTGAATGGGGGGGGGGAGGGGGGGTATCGGCGCATTGTTGTCGTGTGAACACAACGGCTGTGCTGACGTCATCCGCAGGGCCGACGCCTGTTCTCCCCAGAGAAACTGCTGCTGAGGTAGAGTTTTGTAGTAATGACTGAGCATTTCACAGAATACTCAAGGGCCTCATTGGCACTTAATGAATTGTAGAGAAAACAATAAAAAACCATTAAATGCCTCGGCGTGCGAGCGGATAGCGAGACGTGGGATTGTGAGGCTAAGCTAGCCAGAATGTTCTCGACAAGTAAGCCTGTACATGAGTCCTATTCTAGTCTCTGAAGTGGAAGGAAGATATCATTTAATTACTGCTGTGGATACGAGATATCATTTAATTATGCTCTCCTTGCTATCGCACACATAGTATATTATAATGACAGCTGAGCCGCTATGAGCCCGGCCCTGTGTGCGGGCATGGATTAAGGTTTGAGCTTGTCCTGGGACTATGGCTAGGGAAGCAGGAGATAGGGATGGTTCTGTCGGCTGAGGATAAGTTCCATGCTGGATTTCCATCTGGAGATTGTCCAGGGTATTAGGGTAAGGGGAGGTCCCCCTGTGCAAGGACCAGCACTTACTGACCCCGACCATGGTGTAAAAGAAAAATGGCCGCCGTGTGAGTATAGTCAATGTTGGACTCGGTTCGGGGGCCGGTGATGAACCTAGGGCGAAGTCTGTATCATTGCCTGTGTGTCGAAGCAATGGGAAACAGCTCTATTGTTCTAATAAAGCCTGGAGCAGCGTGGCTGTGGCTTGGGCCTCGGGGACACCTCCTCGTTCCCCTGCATTGTGTTGGAGACATGGCCAGCCATGATAATCAGCTTACTGGACTAATGTGTGTCCCAGCTCCAGTTTCTGTTCCAAAGTCAGTTAGCCCTTGATCCAGTCTCAAACAAGGCCAGTTTTAGAACTAGTTCCTCGTTTTCCAAACACAGCCCTGGTCCTAGACAAGCCCCTCACAACACTACAGCACAACTCCACGTCACTAAAATCAACACTACTACTCTGCCCCATCTTCTGTCCAGATCAATCTTTACACTTTATTTAAGAGAGCAAAAGTCAATAGTCAATAAAAATACATCTATATACAATTGGCAAACTTGCGTATGCGCGAGTAATTTGTTTGAAATTTGTTTGTTTGTTTGTAAGTTTGTCAGTTGCATGTTAGGTTTCGCTTTTGGTTTGCATGTTGCAGTTAGGTTTCGCTTTCGGTTTGCATGCTGCAGTTAGGTTTCGCTTTCGTTTTGCGCGTTGCCAAATCATGTGCGAGAAACAAGCACCGGTGTTGCAAGGAACGTCTATACGCTCTTCTGTCTCTGTCTCTGATGTGCGGGCCAGGCTACTAGACGGGAGGGCCGCGTAGCAGATTATTCAGAGGGTTTTCTACATAAATATTGGAAACTCAAAATAAATACAGGCTATTAAGTGAGTCTTAACATCAATCCGCAGCAAGCACGATAACTAATAGTAAGATGTGAGCATCCACATTGACGTTTCTGCTCAACAATTGGAATTCAACAATTGAAAGTGAATGGCCCCTGACCATGGTGAGTACATTGTACGTGTGTTAGTCTGCTGAGGCACCAGGACTCCTCTGGCCCCCTGGCTTCCTTCTTCTCGTGAGTGTGGAGTGTGTGTTTGGCTCCCCCCAATTAAAGGGCCCCAGAGATGTCTGCAGCCGTGTGTGTCTGTGTCCGCGTTTGTCTCACCGTGGCCTCTGTCAGGGGAGATGAGCTCTCCATCCAGTGCAACTGGAGCTTGATTGTCTCTGCAGGAATGCTGTCCATTGAAAATGAAAAAGACAAAACAAGCTGGGGGTTCGTCTCCCTGCCTCTTACTTGATTAGTAATCCCTTTCTTTGGGCTAATCTGTCATGTTTAGTGTTGCCGAGTTACGCAGTGGGGAGAGAGAGAGAGAGAGAGAGAGAGAGAGAGAGAGAGAGAGAGAGAGAGAGAGAGAGAGAGAGAGAGAGAGAGAGAGAGAGAGAGAGAGAGAGAGAGAGAGAGAGAGAGAGAGAGAGAGAGAGAGAGAGAGAGAGAGAGAGTTCCACACCATCAATGGAATTTTACACTTTGTCTGGAAGTTACTTTGCTTTAACAGTCAAGATGGAAAAAAAGAAACTTTACAAATTTCTGATTTCCTCTTCACCCCCCCAACTCCCTCTCCTTCACGTCCTCTCCCTCCTCCATTCTCCTATTCCCTTCTTTCCCCTTACTCACCCCCTCCTCCCCTCTCACAGTATGTCTGTGAGTTCCCAGCGGGGAGGGGAAGCTAGGTTAACTAACTGAACAAAGTCAGAGTGAATTGAGAAAGGACAAAGGCGGCCATTAGGGGGGCAGTGCCAGAGGAAGGTGTAGGGGGCAGGCACAATGCCAGGTGAAGGAGGCTCTCCCCAGGGGGTGCGTCCGAGCAAGGGCAAAGGTCTCGGGCGCCATTATGGCCAGAATACACCTATGCCGACCGGCGGACGACAACACCGCGATTCTGAGCGGCACAGGTCAGCGCCGATCCCCTCAAAATTTTAAATTCTCTGATTGAGCCCAAATATATTTTGCAGTTGAATCGGCTCCTCATTTGCATACTTTATGGACTAGAATAATCACCCAGCCCAGATTGCCTCAGCAAGGTCAAGTCAATGTTTAGAGCAGTGGTTCTCAAACCTTTTCATGTCAAGGACCCCCAAATTAATATGTATTTTGCCATGAATATTTTGTGCCAGCTGGGACCCCATATAAGGCTTGTGTTGTAACATATTTGCAACCTGTTTTTACCTCAGCCATAATAGTGTCCCGTCTGGGCTGCATCCTAGGTGTGCAGTTGTAAATAAACCAAGCTCTGAATGACCTGGGCTGTTGTCTTTCTCGTGCGTCAATAATAGTACATATATTTACATTAACAGTGCATCCCAATAGCCATGATGATAACACGTTACACCACACATGCAGGTGGTCAGTTTTACTATATTTTCTTTAACAGTGCACACAGTTAAAACATGAAAATACGAACGCCTTGTACCACAATGAGTCACCTTTCAGCTCATTGGAACTTTGAACTGCATGAATTGTACAGACTATCCATTATTCTCTTGAAATCCTGTAATTGTGAATTTTCATTCGAATATAGGTCTATCTGTACAGTACCTCTGATTGGTGTAGCACCCTTTAATCAAATTTGGCCAATTTATTGGTTAAATATTTTTGGATTTCCTTGTAGTAGGTCTACTTGTCTTATAATAATTAGCTATTCACCATGTGTTGTGAAACAAAGGCTGGCTCGCTAGGCTAGCTATTCACTGTCAGCAGACGATTTGGATAGGCCTATCGCCTTCCTTTTTACTATAAAATGTTCACCAATAAATATTCAATCATCGGTTTGTAGATAACATATGAGATTATTTTATTTAGGAACCCAAAACAGTTAGCATTTCTTGTTTAATATTTTCTTTATCCATGTGTTCTTTTATTTATTTGTATTTCCTCCAAACACTCCAAACTTGCCTGAGATGCCTTTTCTATTCCTTTGGGCATTTCAATGAAAAAAAAAGAAAAGAAATAGACCCCAAGTCAAGTCACCAGTCCAACCACTTAAACCCTAGGGCTCCTCAGGGCTCTATATTAGTGTCTTTTCTGTTGTTGTGGGGAAAGCTTTCGCTCAAAATTGCCGATCGACAAGCTCACAACGTGTTGATCTGCTATTTTCTGCAAAAGCTTTCCCCACAATACAGATGCTGGGGTTTAAGTGGTTAAGTATGACTCAATTCCAAGTCTCAAGTCTATGTGCTTCCCCATAATTAAATAACCATGCCAGTTTGATAGTGTGCAGCCAGTTACCAAGGTTACCCCAAACAAATGCTATACAGAAAGGCAGACGTATAGGCTAGGCCTGTGACAGTGATACACTTATAAGTTGCTTTGAGGATGAAGTTGCTGTACTTGATACAATATTGGCTTATAATTGTAAACCACCTTAAATGTGAAATTAAATGATTATTAATTACATATCCCTGTATTTGCTTATAGAGAACTTGGGAGAGTTTGCTGGGGTGGGGTGTTCTGTTACATGTTCCCTTTTGGCCCAGGACCAACCTTTTCACCGAGTTGTGTTCAAATGCGTTAATAAATGTTCAAGATGTCTTGACAGACAGACAGACAGATATGGCAAAGAATTTGAGGCTAGTACAGTACAGTGTTTTTTTTTTTCCAGTCACAGAACTTTTTACCTATCAAATACAGTAGGAGGGAAAACACATGTGCTTGAACTTTGGAAAATATTATCCACTGCATTATTATTGTCATATTAGAGCTCCAGAAACTGCTTCTGATGCAACTGGAATCCAAGCAGCCTCCATTTGATGCCAACAGGGAAGAACACACACAAACACACACGCAAACACGCGCACACACACACACACACACACACACACACACACACACACACACACACACACACACACACACACACACACACACACACACACACACACACACACGGAAGGATATCTGGATGGAATTCCGCACACAGTCCAATAAGACAATGACAAGTGTCTAGACAGCCACATATACGTATGTAAAAAGGTACTGCCGGTTGTCTTTATATGCAGGTGCGTTGATTCACTAGCGGGATGGAAACACCATTACTGGCTTGTAAGTCACGTTTATGTCCTCTGTCGCCTGATGTTATAGACCTCCACTAATGTTATAGTGCCCTCACCTGAGGTTTCACTGCTCCTCTCTATAGGGGAGACATCTTGCACACACTGCAAGATGTACTGCACAAGGCAACGTTTTGAGTGGTGCATGAAGTAGGACCATTCATTATTATTGGTACTTCTAAAGTATTTGTGGCTCATTAGATGGTACAGTATACTGTAAAAATCCTCAGTGTTAATTGTATAAATGGGTCCCGTAAGGATCCAACACCGAGGTTTTCACTCTGTAGGCTGGGGGAGCATGCCAGGAAAAGAAATGAAGAGAGAGAGAGGAATGAATTGTGGCAAATATGTGGACTCAGGCCCCCCCATGTTGTGAGTATAAGGTTATCCACCAGAAAGCCGCTCAATAAAAAACAGTTTTGAAGGCCCAGAGCTCTCTGGATAAACCATAAAAACAAAGTTGTGTCGGGGTGGTCTTATTGGGGCTAACTGATGAAATGATGTAGTTTGAATCCAACGTTAGGAGAGGAGCGTGTGGAACGCTGGAGGTTTACAGTACATACCCCTCCTTGGGTCAAACACACCTCTTTAGCTGTCTGCAGTCCTCTCTACATTGAGGGTTGGTGTGGGGGGGGGGGGGGTACTTTTTTCCTCTTTTGCACACACATACTGACACACACAGGGATATGCACGCTCACAGGCACCTAGAAACATACACAAACACATCAGACCTTCCTGGTTTGGACAGACGAACAGACACATGCATGCGCGCGCGCGCACACACACACACACACACACACACACACACACACACACACACACACACACACACACACACACACACACACACACACGTTGCCCCCTGCACTCTGCACAGACAGGAGTGAAAACGAGGGGACCCCTAAACGGCGTACAGGAAACAGAGGTGATGAATTCCGTGTGCGGGGGCACCGAGCCCAGCTCATAGATACCTTATCTGGGGGGGGGGGGGTTAGGGAGGGGAGGGGAGGGGAAGGGGGGGGGGGCTCCCCTTTAAAACACCCTACTGATTGTTTCCAAATGTCTTTCCCGATGGGGAAGGAAAGAAAGCAAGAGAGAGAGAGAGACAGGGGGAGCACAAGCGAGAGAGAAAGAGAGAGAGAGACATTGGGGGCTCTGGGGCAACGCCCGCAGGCTTTTTTATTGGTCCAGTCCTGAGAAAGAGAGAGAGAGAGAGAGAGAGAGAGAATGGGGGAATAGAAACTCTGTCCTGCTTTTCCTGCCCCAAGTCACTGCTAGCGCTTAACTACCAGTCAGATCGCATTACCCAGGCAGTAAATCTAAGTACCGGTTAACGCAAATAATCAAGAGCTAATACTACTCTAGGAAACCGCTCTCTCTGTGTCTGTGGTCAGAGCTGTGCAAACAGGCACTAGCCAAGAGCCCTCTGTCCTCTCAGCCTGTGCCAGACTCTCACTCACACTCACTCACAGCTATTCTAACCTACATGCAGTCACACTCTCCATATAGCCATTTATTCATGTCTTCCTTGTGGTTTGCGAGCGCTAGCATGTGCACGTGCGCGCGTGTGTGTGTGTGTGTGTGTGTGTGTGTGTGTGTGTGTGTGTGTGTGTGTGTGTGTGTGTGTGTGTGTGTGTGTGTGTGTGTGTGTGTGTGTGTGTGTGTGTGTGTGTGTGTGTGTGTGTGTGTGTGTGAGAGAGAGAATGTGAGTGTGTGTGTGTGTGTGTGTGTGTGTGTGTGTGTGGTGTGAGTGAGTGTGAGAGTGTGAGTGTGCATGCATATGGGGCTTTGCACAAAAATTATTGAAGTATACGTCATCATACAGTATATGAGAGCGAGAGATGTTGGAGGGGAGAAAACCCAAAGTCTCCTTCAGCCCCCACCACTCTCTCTCTCTCTCTCTCTCTCTCTCTCTCTCTCTCTCTCTCTCTCTCTCTCTCTCTCTGTGTCTTACTCTCTCTCTCCCATTCACACACAGACACACACGCACACACTTTTTCTCTCTATCTGTGCTTGCAGTTCAAAGGCTAATAGGACGGTGGGGTCTGGTTTGAGAGCTCATTACCGGGTTAAGAGCTAAAAAACGCAGGCGGGGCAGGGCCACATATTCAGCGCGGTAACACCGAACCCCTCTTCCAATTACTCCATATTGCACTGCTCCAATTAGGGTGGAGCGGTTCCAAGACTAGTGCGGAGGGCTGCCAGGGTTTGGAGTGGGAGAGAAAGCAGAGGCCCCCGGGTGGCAGTAATGAGGTCTTAACCCCGACACCGCTCTATTATGTCATAATGCTTTAATTTGAGCCATATGATAGGCCGCTGCGTGTTCTTACGTTATTGGAAAGTCAATATTTGCAAGCTGGCCCTCTCGCCCGTACCTCTCAGATGTGTGTCCCCGGGAGCGAGGCCGGCGGCGCTGCTCAGGAGAAATGGACGGTCGGACGGGGAAGGGGAACAGAGAGACAGCGGGAAGAGAGAGACAGAATGGCGATTGGGGTCTTTTATGGCAGTGGTTCTCAAACTTTTTTTCATGTCAAGGACCCCCCAAATTGATATGTATTTGGCCAGGGACCCCCATCTGCAAATGTTTTGTGCCAGGGAGGGATCCCCATACAGGATTTGTGTTGTTAAAATGTTTTGAAAACATTCCAAATGTTTGAGAACCACTGTTTTATGGTACCACAAGCTATGAAATAAGTATTCATTTAGCTTTTATTGATAAGAGATTCCAAACCGGTCCCCCTAGGGATTCTATAATGAAGACCACTACTATAATATATATTACGGTTTTATAAATTATGTCCCATATTTTACATATTATGGGTAAACCTTATTTCACAATTGAGAATATGGACAAACTAAAAGGTTATACCTGAAAGTATACAAAAAGCTCCAAGATTGTAAATATACCGGTACCAGCACTAAACAGTTACATAAATTTCCAGTTTTTTAATGCTTACCATTGCACGTAGTGCCTACTAACAGTTTTGTATTTCATAATGGTTTATAGAGTGTTTGAAGGTCACACTTTAAATGAGTGTTGCTCTTTTATGTAATGGAGCTAATTACCATGCTAATAACCTATAGTACTCAAATCCTGTTAAATAATTGCCTGGTAATTGCTTTTAGCTTACATAATAATGGTACAGTTGATAGAATGTTTCTTTACATAATTAGACTAAGGGGGGGCTTAACAATAACAATAATACAATCACAACCCCTTTAGTTGCAATATAATGCTAGAAATTACCTTTTGAAATAGATTAGAGAACAACAAATCAACCACAGAATGAATTGATGCTTTAAAACCCTGTGCCACACGGAAAGTCACAGTCCAAATGTGTAACCTGCTGTAATATGTTTTATGTTTTTCGGCTGAGAGATTCTTGTGGGGGGATAATAAGAAACGGCCCGTAACATAATAAGGCTTACACTCTTCCAGGAAACACTTGTGCTAAAGCGAGCCCATGGTGCAGGATGCTGCACTGTACATGTGCTGTAAATCAGACTTCATTTGTGTTCTGCGGCGCTATATTTCTTGTTTACACTCACGGTGACTCCAGGAATGTTATTTTAACTTCATTGCCGTGACTTTTCATGGGGGATATCTTTTTCATACACATGCATTGTTCATTGTTTGAAGATCTAAATTGAGCAATAAAAGCGGGGGACGCTTATTGGATATATTGGATTAGACGTACAACGTATATTCATATGTTTCACATCACTTTTGTTTTGGGTTTTTTTCCCCCAGCGCAAGGTAAGTGAGTAAAGCTCTAGACACGGCAGTCACCCTGAAATCCACAGATAAGTGCGACTCACTCATCCGAAGATGGAGGGGAACAGATAGAGTTTCTCCCTCTGCTGGGACAGACAGAGAGAGAGAGAGAGAGGAGGAAGAGAGGGGACGAGAGAGGTGGAGGGGGAGAGGGAGGAGCTGGCGATGGGAGGTGAGGAAGAGAGTTTAAGCATGTTTATGCGCAACAGAGAGAATGGAGGGAGATAGGACAGGCAGGATGAGACCGAGAGAAAAACAGGAGTGATAGATGAGGCGGGAGAGAAACAAAGACGGATAAAGGGAAGAGAAGAGTACAAAGGAGAGTACAAAGGAGAGAGAAAATCACTCATCGTGAATGAAAGCGAAAGAGAGAGAATGAACAGAGGAAGAGGAGGAGGAGGAGGGAGGAGTAGAGGACTGGATGTCCCGTCTCTCTGCTACGTGCCGAGAGAGACAGATTTCCCGGCGGAGCATTTCCCAAGTGTCCCTCATGCAGTCCATAATAGGATTTTCCACAGTTCTGCAGCAGGTAGTCTGTGAAAGGAACTTTATTCACTCACAGATAAGGGTTAATGTGGCACTGGGTGCTCTGGGAGTTTGTGTCGCTACCCACCCCGTTCCCCACGCACCCCACCCACCCGCCGGCCTGTGGTGTCAGCACCGATCCGTCACAAAGGATTTCTCCTCGCAAAACTCAGCGGCCATTTCTGATGTCTCCGACAAACTAATTGTTGTCTCCAACCCTGGCAAGCCCTGTGAAGTCCTAATGAGTTAGTGTCTTCAGCAGGGATGAGAGGGGGGGGGGGACAAGCAAAAAGCTACA
Source organism: Gymnoscopelus microlampas (assembly GCF_963454915.1). Taxonomy (NCBI): domain Eukaryota; kingdom Metazoa; phylum Chordata; class Actinopteri; order Myctophiformes; family Myctophidae; genus Gymnoscopelus; species Gymnoscopelus microlampas. The sequence goes on from NC_139945.1 coordinate 36,216,067, forward strand.
TCAATTTCTCTAGGCTATTTCATCAGCCTCAAAACAAGGGGAGGAGAGGAGAGGAGAGGAGAGGAGAGGAGAGGAGAGGAGGCCAGGGGTCTCGAGTAAAGTGTACAAGTGCATCCATAGTCTTTCCTCTTCCCTTTTCTGTGCTCTGCCTCGTGTCTGCCCTCCCTTCCCTCTAAATTCTGATTTATACTTAGTTGCACGCTGGTGTTGCATGCCGTAAATAGCAGATGTACAAGCTCACAATGTGTCACATTTGTGTGACGCGTTTGTGAGCTTGTAGATCTGCCATTTACTGAGTACGACACGCAACAAAGTATGACTGAGGCTTAAGACACTTTATGACAAGCATTGTAATCTCTTTAGAGTTGTGGGGGAGCCCGTGTTTGGGCCACGCAGTGCTACTGTCTGGCCTGAGTGACAGCGGGATGGGGGTCCAACCGCCACCAGGACACAGAGCCATAAATCATCCTGCTGGCACAGGGCATCCACTTCCTGAACAGCTACCAGTTCCTGCAGGGGACAAAAAGGCCTTTGTGGGCTTTTGGGCAGTCAGATCCTCTCCTCTCTTTGAGGGCTCTGAGGTTTATGAGCGATGCTGAGAGGGCTGCGGGAGACCAGGCCTACAGAGAGAGGAGGAGGGTGGGTATCAGATGGTATGAGAGGCTAAGATAGAGAGTTTACTCAACAAAGTTGTGAAGTAGGTTTAATAAGGCTGTTACTAAGCTATAGCGCTAATAGCTGCTGCATTGTGAACACCTGTTGAACACCCGGCCTGATTGGATCAACCGCCTGTTTGTTTATATGGTCTCCATAGCAACGGCCCATTAACGGTAGCTCAATGAGATAAAGTCATCAGCGCTCAGTTACTGCGGAAACCCGCCTCTGAGTTTTTCACGGCTGTGAATGTGAAGAGGTCAGACTGCCAGAGCTTCAGCAGCCTTCGCCAAAGGTGGCCTCCATCCCTCCCCTCCTCTCCTTCTTTCCTCCCTCCATCACCACCCCCCCCCCCCTCCACCCGTTTGCATTCCTTGCTTCCATCCCCCTCTCCATTCTCCCTGTGTGTTTGGATGGCTCCACCCTCAGTGTCAGGCTGTGAGGGGACGGCTGTTTTTCCTTGCAGGGCCAGATCAAGACAGCAGATTGGCCCCCCGGGGGCCCGAGGATGTGAAGGCCTTCTTGACACGTCCCGTAAATCTGGGCTCTGCCGCGGCGATCCTCGCGGCGTGATGAGAACACCAATGAGCCGTGAGGATGTACATTCCTCAGGCCGTTCTCACACACCAACCCCTGGGCCTTCGCTTTGCAGAATAACACTTTTCTGACTCGCTTTTTCTGACTGGTAAGCTGCCCACCTCAGCAAAAACGCACTGGGCCTATCTTTCCACCCCTCTGGTGAAGTAAGTCCCCAAACCCCAGCCTTTTAGCCATAAAAACTTTCACAGGAAGACTGCTTGCTTAGTGTACGGTCTCATGTTTGTGTTAAATGATGAATATGAAGCCGTGTGTTATTCCACTGTCTATGAGAATCAGTTACAAACTGTCTGTGTGTGATTCGCCTAATTCACACATAATCCACGGCCATGTGTCAGTCCCTGTCCGACAGTGTGGAGCTGATATACACACACGCGCGTGCGCACAAACGCGTACACGCACGCACGCACACACGCACGCACGCACGCCGAGACACTCACAGACACACACACACACACACACACACACACACACACACACAGACACTCACAGACACTCACAGACACTCACACGCACACACACGCACACACACACACACACACACACACACACACACACACACACACACGTTTCTAAGGTAAGAAAGAGGCACTGGAGCAACTTGAAGATATTAACTGCCTTTATTAAGGTGCAAAGGACAGCAGAGAAGGACATTTCGATGTGAATCACATGTTCATCAGGTCCCCTTTCTTCTACACACATGTTTGTGTGTCTATACGTGCGAGGACATCAACATTTTAGTACAACATTTAGCCTATAGTTCCAACTTGCTAGCTCTATATGTGTTATTACCTATGACATGCAATGTATCCACATTTGTGTGTGTGTGTGTGTGTGTGTGTGTGTGTGTGTGTGTGTGTGTGTGTGTGTGTGTGTGTGTGTGTGTGCGTGTGCGTGTGTGGGTGCGGGTGCATGCGTGTTTGTACGATATACCAAGCAGAACATACTGACCAGACAGACAGACAGACAGACAGACAGACAGGCAGAAACAAAGGAAACATAGAGATGGAAAGACAGAAAGAACGGCAGGAAGGCTGACAGGACAGACAGAACAGACAGGAAAAAAAGGGAAAAAAACGGACAAGCAACGGACAAGCAACCTGAGAGCAGATAGACGGCTTTGGGCCGAGGCCAGCCTGTGTGGGCCCCTGTCTCTCTCTCTCTCTCTCTCTCTCTCTCTCTCTCTCTCTCTCTCTCTCTCTCTCTCTCTCTCTCTCTCTCTCTCTCTCTCTCTCTCCCCGCACCCGGCCAGCGTTAGCCCGCGTTAGCCAGATTTTTCACCCAAATGGAAATGCTGCCTGTCACCTCCACGCTGCCTCCAAACCGCTCCCTCTGTCCAATCTGTCACAGCGTGCCGCCGGCCGCGCAAATAGGCCTGCCACTCTCACTGTCATCCCAGTAACGGATGTGCCGTCGCCGCTGTGGGGCGGGGCCACGAGGCACCCGGGTCCACTTTCACTCTCCTCTCTCTTCTCCTCTCCTCTCTCTCTCTCTCTCTCTCTCTTCTCCTCGGCCACCTTCGTCTTCGTACTCCTCATCCTCTCTCTCTCGCCCCCGGGGTGCCCGGTTGTTGAGTCTTCCCGTCCCGTCCGCAGGAGTCTGAGGTGTGTGTGTGTGTGTGTGTGTGTGTGTGTGTGTGTGTGTGTGCGTGTGCGTGTGCGTGTGTGCGTGTGTTCAGTGAACGTGCCCCCATCTTCCCATCCAGACTCAAAGCGACGGTATGAGAGGATGGAGGGGCGGGGGGAAGGGGGGGGGGGGGGGGGGAGGGAGGGGCGTGAAAATAAATCGTGTCCACCGCCCGGACTGGTAACCTAACGGCCGTCATAAATAACGCGGGCCTATTTGAAGGGGAAGATGGGGCATTAGAAGCTATTTACACTGCAGGAGCCGCGCTATCGATCAGCCCGGGACGTCCCATAGATAAGAATGGGATGATGTCATGGTTATTTATGGTGATTCCTGATGGTAAGGCTACAAAGGGATTTTCGGGGCGACAGCTCCATCCGTTTTTTTGGGGGGGGGCGGGGGGGTGGAGGGGGGTTTGATGCATTCTGTCATCAGAGAAACAATCAGAGGGGTTGTGGAAGAGGCAGACACGCGCGTCCACGCGTGCGCGCGCGCACACACACACACACACACACACACTCACACACACCCATATATACAGTATTATAGTGTATATGGTTGCTGTTGGGTGGAAACCTCAAATGTCCAAACGGCTACTTTTCAGGAATACAATTCAAAAGCAGTAAATATTGCAGATCTACAAGCTCAAAGCGTGTCGCAATGCGACGCATTTTGAGCTTGTAGATCACCTATTTTTGCTTCTTTTGTGTGACACAATGTGTGATGATGTAGGGCATTAATTTACAAAGAATAAAAAAAAAACGATATACTGTATACGTACAGGTACAGGCGCGCGGGAAGTACTTAATAGCCAGGGGGCTGAGCGTCGGGGGAATCCGCTTGACGCTGCGTCCCGTCCCGCGCGCGCGCGATTTTTTTGCGGGTTCGGGTCGAAAAATGTGCGGGTTTGGGTGGGTTTTGGCACTTTTTTTCCTTTACTTTATTTCGGTTTTAGGGTTAGGGTTAGGGTTAGGTTAGGGTTACCTTATTTAATTCTTTTAATTCAATTTAAATGTAATACATTTTTTTTTTTTTAATCCCTTCCCATCATCAGGGGGGCTGCAGCCCCCGTAGCCCCCCCCTTCCCACGCCACTGTACAGGTATATAAAGAAACTTCCAAAAATGCCCATGCACGCATATGTACACCCATGCCACACAAATGCACACACTCACATACAAAGACAATGTCATCATTATAATTAGGGCCATAAACACTGTAGGCGACCGTAAATAAGTCCTCTTCTATGTCCTGTCACTGTATGCCCTCAGATGTGCAAAGGATCTACCTCATAATAGTAGGCAGATTCTCTCTCTGTCGGTAGGCTATACTGAGGCATACGGTCTGTCAAAGTACACAGTAAAATCCTCAGTTTTAATTGAACTCTGACGGTGTACAAATGTAACCAAATGGAGCTTTGACAAATGGATAAATCATCACATTATGTCCACTGTTCTGAGATCAGCACTGATGTGTAGCTGCATACTTGAATTGGTTTGCCTGAGCTTTTACTGTATTTTTTTATTTTCTTGGTATGCATGCACATTTGGCCATTTCCACTTGTAATTTCCGCAAATTTTTCAGCAGGTGGAAATGTGTTTTCTTTGGTATGCTGTGTAAGAAACTAGCAGTACTGTGAGATGCAAACATGCAATGTATGAAATCAATATATTGTATGAGTTTAAGCACCTGTCAGATTTGTGCTGGGAAATTAGATCCTCTTCTTTTATTATATAAAGATAGAGCATTTCACTATATTGATATTGATTCTTAAAATCTGAATGTGAATCTGTTTTATTTGTCACTTAACAGTTTTTTATGTAAAGTATAACTGATGACTGTCAATCAGTCAGTTTTATTTATACAGTGCCAAATCACAACAATCGTCTCAAGATACTTTACATACTCATTCTCTTCATGGAGAGACCCCATGAGCAAGCACTAGGCTACGGTGGAAAGGAAAAACTCCCCTTTAATGTGAAGAATCATGGAGCAGAACCTTGTTTTGGGTGGGAAGCCGTCTGCCTTGACTGGTTGGGTTTTGTCTATGTTGTGGAATTGAGAATAGAGACTACATGTATCAGTTAACTGGGGCCTGCTGATGTCTTTGGGAACATCAATACTGTGTAGCTAGTTATATGGATTATGGGCCTATGTGCGCATATACACATGCACATGTGCACACACCCAAGGGAAGTGCGCGCATGCATGCACGCACACACACACATGCACACACACACGCACGCACAGACACACGCACACGCTATAATCAGCCTTAAACTGCCAGATTGTGAGGGAAAGCGAGAGAAACCAAGAGCAATAACAAAAGAGAAGGAGGATGGAGAGAGAGAGCGAGAGTGAGAAAGGGGAGACTGCAGGTCCCATAAACGAAGGAGGCGAGGCCATGAAGTGGAGCAGAGGAGGAGAGGAGAGGAGAGGAGAGGAGGAGGAGAGAAGGAGAGGGAGAGCCGGTGCTGGCGCAGCTCCACAGTGTTTTTTGTCGCTGGCCCCTCAGAGTAGAAACATTATTGTGAATATTAGTGCAGAACTTCTGGCACCCATCCAAACAACAGCCTCTGAGCTGGAGGGTTAGCAGCAGGGTTCGAGCCCCAGCACACGCACACGCACACACACGCACACGCACGCACACACACACACACACACACACACACACACACACACACACACACACACACACACACACACACACACACACACACACACACACACACACACACACACACACACACACACAAATACACACCACTACCATTAACCCCCCCCCACCACCACCACACTCAAGACTAGAAAGGCTCCACAACAACAAGATGTGTGGAGCCTAACGTCCTGCCTAGCCCTGATAACAACCTCCAGCTTTACTAAATAAGCAAACGCATGTGGCCGTTTGATGTCCCCCTCCTTATCTGTTGTAACTTTAAAACACAGAGAGTTTCTCCAGCGAGATCAAATTCAGTAATTAATCTGCCAGGGTTATTATTATTAATAATTTTTTTTATAACCACTATGAACAACTTTGCCTCAAACACAAAACGCTCACAGCTGTGTCCGCTGACCAGCGGTGGTGGTATCGTGTTTGACGGTCCCCTCTTTCAAGTGGCTAATGAGGAAGAAGCCGAGGGGACTGTTATGTGGGAGAGCTGTTGTTTAGCTCATAAACACTTGAGGACCTTGTGGTTATTCTCTGATGAGTGGGAGTGGGGGATTGTTGCGTGTGTGTTTGTTCTTAAGGGGGCTTAGAGGTGTATCATCCAAGGTACGAGTTCTTGTTGTCTCTCGAGACCGGATCGACTGGATAAAATATAATCTCCTCTGAGATTATGGATTGACTCAGGGATTGCCACTTGTTGAGCTGGGGTGTGTGCATGCGTGCGCGCGTGTTTAAGATTGAGAGGATCCCCTCGAGGGAAGAATCTTAGTTATTTTTATTTTTATGAACACGTAGATGAAGAAAGAAGTGCACTAAATATACTGAGAGGGAGAGAGAGAGAGAACATTGGAGAGATATTTAAGTTATTTGTCCAGGCGTACAAATCCCGGGGGGGACGGGGGGGATTTGTCTCCCCCTAGCTTCAGATTGGACCCCCCCAAGTCCATTTTAGAATAATAAAAATGTTAAAATGATTAGAAATACTTATCTACTTTACCGACTTATGCATCGTAAAAAATTAATAATGAAGAAATAACACAGTGTCAAATTAGCTAGATTAGAGAAAAAAGAGGAAAAAAAACTCAAAATGTTGCGCACGCGTGCACGATTCCGCCCCCCTCTAGCCTCAACCCAGATTTGCTCCGCCGATGTTCCAATGTTCAATGGCAAAAGCACAATTAAATCGTTACTCGCAATTATTTGTGTGACAAATAATCGTCAACTTAAATTTGTAACCGTGACAGCCCTATTGGTCAGTATAGGCTATACTGTAGATGTAGGGATGCCAATTTAACCACTTAAACCGTAGTTAATCACTGTCCCCCAGGGGTCTGTACTTGGACCCATCCCCCCCCCCCCACCCCCCCCCTCTAAAGCAAATCTCTTTGCCGAATATAGCAGATCTACAAGCTCCTTGTGACCTTGTAGGTCTGCTATTTTGGCTGAATGTTTGTCTATTTTCGCCGAAAATATGACATGGCCAAAACAGAGACGCTAGGGTTCATGTTAACCGGGTGACAGTGTGCTGGCATAGAGGGGAAACGGTAGCACAGGGAGGGGGAAGGAGGAGCGTTGGAAGGAGACCTCCCTTTCTGGAGAGGAGGAGGAGGAGGAGGTGGGGGGTGCTATTGAGGGGGAACGGGGAGACACAATGCACCAGGGTCAGTGCCAGGTCAGCAAAGTCCATGAACTGCAGGCAAGGGTAGGTCCATTATACACTGTAGAGCACTGTTTCCCAAACACTGGGTCAGGACCCACGTTTGGGTCATGGAACCATTTTTATGGGTCACTAGTAAATATACTTTCTTTTTTTCTATTTACTACACATTTTATTATTATTTAAAGGACTTTCAAAAAGTAAAAAAAAATTATAAGAGGAAGAAATTAAAAATACTTTTCAAACATTTTTCAAGAGAATTTCATGAATTTTCCCCCAAAAAGAAATAAAAAAGAAAAACAGAAAAAATAAATTCCATGAATAAAAAATGTAACATATAAAAACGTTTTAATAAGTAGTGAAAATAGCAGATCTCTGCCTGTATATCAGCTATTTTCGAGTGTCGAGCTAAAGGGTTTGGGAACCCCTGCAAAGAGGACAAACGCATGAACTGTTAGTGTTAGCAATGCAAGAGGAATGCAATGCAATTTAAAAGTTGCATTCATGGCCAACTGACGTTTATGCGGTGAATCAAGGGAGCCACTTAACCTGCAGTTGTTATGACACAGAATTTGTGTGCGCGCGAGCGTGCGTGCGTGTGTGAGAGAGAGAGAGACAGACAGACAGACAGAGAGGGAAGACTGAAGGAGAAAAGAGATGGCTCAGTCCTTTTGATTCATCTCTATAAGCACAGACTGCAACCAGGACGATTCTGTTCTTTCACTATTTCGTTTTTACACTTTCAAGGCGATGTATGAAAAACAGTCCAACGCTTTGTCCCCTCTACCTTATTCAGTGGCTGTGGACTCTGACAAAAGAAAAAAAACCTTTTGATGCATTTATCTTAGAGGCCATGTATGTGTATAACTATCTCTTTGACCTATGAACTCTGACTCCTCTGGCTTCCCGCACAATGAGAAGTCTACAGATGGGTTCCTATGGCAACTGTCCTCCACTGGGTCAATGTGGGGACAAGTAATAAGTGAGAAGGTGAGGCGTAGTTTGTTTGCATCCTTCTGAACTTGTGTGCGCGCGCTCGTGTATGACTGTGTGTGTGCCTGTTTTACCAATGTATGTGTTGGATTCCTGAGCAACAGGATTAAGATTGAGAGCCCCCCCCCCCCCCACACACACACACACACACACACACCCACCCACCCACCCACCCACACACACACACACACACACCCACACCCACACCCACACCCCCACACACACACACACACACACACACACACACACACACACACACCTCAGTGAAGAGACACTGGCATCCATGGTACCCCGGTCTCTATCTCCTCCTCGGCCTGCCCTGGAGGAGTAGCAGGGGGGGTAGTGAGGGTCTTGTCCCCCCAACTCCTGCAACCTCCCCACCCACCCCCCTTTTGTTAGAGAAGACCCCCACAATAAATCTGTATCTGGTAAATAGCCCATGAATAAAGGGAGATTTTATCCCCAGTGGCACGGGGGAAGATTTAGTGTGCCGAGGCAGCGTGGCCTCTCTTCAGAACAACTACAAAGTGGTCACTCAGCAGAGCCTTAAGAGGCATGAAAAGCCAGCGGTAGTTCATTAAATCTCTGGCGTGAAGATGGGACCGCCGCCGGCACTGATTTACGGCGGTCAGGTGCACGCATCCGCCGTGCCGCGCGGCTCCACCTCTCTGTCCTCCCTGTCTGTCTCAATGAGGAAATAACGGAGTGCGCCGCAGCGTTTAATGGCCGAGTGAGTGGAGAGGAGAGGAGAGGAGAGGAGAGTGGGGGATACAAGGGGTGATCAAATGTATATATTTTTTTATTTAAAAATACGCAGAACCACTATAGAAATAAAGAAAAAGTCCTTTAGTGATGTTTTTTTAATCAGTGAAAAAGTATTGCCATCAATATATACTTGCACCAAGCATAACTCATTATGCAGAAATAATGTGTTCATCACTTTAATGTTGCAGCTGGTAAATGTGGGGATGATTTTATTATGTTAATGTGCTAGGAAGCTTCCCCTATGATAATTATCAGTAAATATGAACAGTACGTTACATTTGGTGGTTTAATGGTGTAATTATTATTACATCCTTTAAAGTTTAAACCACCATTACATGTTTCTTCTCATGCCCCCCCAGGCAGCTCAAGCACCCCAAGGGGTGCATGCACCTCACTTTGGGAATCCCTGCTCTACATGGTTCTACAGTACATGTAACATCTGTGGACCATGTTCACATGCAACGTTTTTGGGACAAAATGTGATCACTGTACGTTTCTGCAAAACGTACTGTGGCAACGTTTTCTCTGGCAACCAGGCTGTGATAATACAGGAGGGTGATTTGACTCAGTGCCGTACTGTTCCAATTTCAAATGTTTGCTAAACTAGACCGGTGCCCGTTGGGATATGTGAACTACAGACAGACTCACAGACGACAGACAGACAGACAAACAAACAAACGGACACACAGACGTAGAGAGATTTCGGGCATTTATTGTACGATTATTTGAGGCCTATTGTAGCATTAAGGTAAATTTCTCAAACGGGACATAGTTACACATGCGTACGTCTTCTGTTTTGGATTTGTTTAATTCTAATCCTTGTGACAATATGGTCATTGTCTGTCACCCCATTGTAGACAGGTAGACAGTAAGATCCTTGTATTGTAGAGTGTATAAATGTAGACCATTTGGTTTACATTTAGAATTGGTTTACATTTGGTCACATTTTGAACCACTTAAACCTGGTTTAGACTTAGCAAACTGAACCTGAGTTGGTTCTGTACTTGGACCACTTTTTCCATCTACATTAAATACAGTGCCAGACTTATTTCTGGCTCTGTGGTCCCAGTGCCAGCATTTTGCTATTTTCTTACCTTTTCAAGTAGTCACAGAATTTATCTCCAGTGTGACTGATCCCCTGATGGTTGCTAATGACTGAGGGTTTTCAGGTGTGGTTTCACAAATGTCAACGATGTCATCGCGACCTCGTTCACATTTGTTTTTTGATGTTTGAAAATAGCATGTTTCACTTACAACACGCTCATGTATTTTTTAACATTGAAGTGAATGGAGCAGCAACTTTTTGGATGGCGTTATCTCCTAGTTCCTTTGAGGAAAAAAAAAAAAAAAGTTTTAGACATTTTTATTTATTATTATTATTTTTTCTTAAGAGACGTCAAAAGACGTCATTGGCACTCAGGGCTTACTATAAAACAGCCGTCAAAAGACGTCATTGGCACACAATGAGGTAAATCTCGGTGTCCAAAATAGCCAACCTACAAGCTCACAAGACGTTGCAACGTGACACGTTGCTTGTAGAACGGCTATTTCTGGCTAATATTTCCGCAAGAATATGGATGCTGGTTCCAGTGGTAGAGCCCCTACTACCAATTTTCAACTCCTGTTTTTACACACACACACACACACACACACACACACACTGAAAAACGTCTGCTTTACAGACTTTCCATTGACCTTGCTGTAACCACCTCACCTTGTTTTTTTCACTCTCTTCTCCCAGATTAAATAACAACCGTTTAGAAGTCACACTCTTTCACCTTGGGGCACTTCTACCGCCGAGCCGTTTAAAGATGTGGAACATTCAATATTTGGTCCTAGATTCCTTTGTCCTTTGTGTCGGCGATAGGGCTTTTAACTGAGCACTCAGCATTGTGTTTGTTTTATATTAACACCAGCACAGCCCTGCATGGTGGGGCTGTCTTTTGAAACCTTGTATGTCCAAAACCCTTCTTTTTTTTATTATTATAAAAAAAAAATTGTGTTGCACAAGTAAAAAAGTAATACGTGTGTTGCACTTTTGTGCGACACTATGATGTAACATTAAAAAAGGTTGAAATATGGAGATACAAGGTTTCTGCCTGACAGTAACGTTACAGAACATCAATAGATAGATCATGCTTGATTTGTCCTGCTAATCTCCTATAGGAACAGATAAAAAAAAATCCACCATATAATTCTAGATAATGTTATCATGGAAATGGGGATTGTTTTGTTGAGCGTAGTGTATGACACTATACGAAAGTGTGAACGCTCAACACAACTGATAATTGTCAGCCAATAGCATGGATTAATATTTATCTGTTGTTCCAGTTCATATCAGAGATTTCTCTAAGGACTTTCCCATAGCCTTACAATCTACAAGTTATGGGATTCTTTGAGCGCGAGTGAGTGCGCGCGCGTGCGCTCGTACAATATGTCCCCCACATGGAGTTTTTGCCCAAATATGGAGATGACTTATGTCATCAATATGACCCCCCCCCCCCCCCCCCCCCACGCCTCCCTCCATATTAAAGGTCTCCAATACTGACTGTACAGGTTAGCCATGCTGGTATTAGGCCCTGTCTTGTTTTTTGCTAAATCAAAGGTTCTGTGTGAGAAACGTTTTAGCATACCCTGCCATTCCCCTGCCAGAACCTCTTGTCTCCAGACCCTGCGGAATAGTTCCCATCAAGAATCCGTGTAGAGATTATCTGTTATTCTCTTCACTTGCTGTTTACCATGGAACTATTGTGACACGGCTCGCCAAAATAAGATGCCTCAGCCTAATATTAAATCAAATATGTCATTTGATTTGAACCACCATGTTGTATTTTCCTACGCTTCACTCATCCTGAATTGTCCTCTATACCGTCTTGTCCTATTCCCTTGCTTTCTGTTCTCCTTTCTTTTCCTCTCTTAACTTGCACTTTAGTCTTCCCTTCCTATCCTGCCCTACAATGTCACCCTCTCCTCTCCTTTCTTCTCCTCCCTTCATTTCTCCTCTCTTCCCATTTCTCCTCTCCTTCCCTGTCCTCTCCTCTCCATTCCTCTCCTCTCGTCCCTCTCTCTCTCTGCTGTCTGTATAAAGATGTAGGGCCTGATCACGGGAAGCGGAGGTCCTAATAGAGTAGTAATGAGAATAGATCTGCTAGCTGCCTGGCTGTGTGCACAGCCCAGTGCGCCACGTGTGTTCAGCCACTTATGAAAGACATGAGGGGGAGAGTGCGACGTGCCCGGGCCCTTAACACAAAGATAATATTCACTGTTTTATCCACCTCTCCCTGACAAATGACTGTCATTAATCAGTGGGCAGAAAACCCACGCTGTGGTGTGTGTGTGTGTGTGTGTGTGTGTGTGTGTGTGTGTGTGTGTGTGTGTGTGTGTGTGTGTGTGTGTGTGTGTGTGTGTGTGTGTGTGTGTGTGTGTGTGTGTGTGTGTGTGTGTGTGTGTGTGTGCGCGAGTGTGTGCGAGTGTGTGCGCAAAAAAGTAATAAAAAAGAAAGGATGAGATTGGATAACTTATTGGAGGTGAATAGAGCATATGCCTTCCTCTGTATTTGTACAAGGAACCGCAAACACGCATGATTGTGTGTGTGCACACACACACACACACACACACACGAGCGCACACAATCTATGCAAGATGAAGGACGATAGCTTATTGCCCGTCTGGCGTTTCAGGTTCACATTGAACATTCGGTGTATGGGTAGGATATGAATAGAATAGAATAGAATAGATATGAAATTTTGGAAATATAAATATTAAATGAATGGAATGAGCTTTGCAGAATGAATAGAGAATTGGGAAGCATGAGGGACAGAAAGAGGGAACTTGTGAATGGGAAAGCAAGTGTGAGGGCAACTAAATGGCAAGGTTAAGCAGCACAAAGAGCTGGTTTGAGGGCCTGTCTATGGTCCTCTCAGCAGATGAGGTGACTGTGCAAAAAAGAAAAAGAGAATGAGAGAGAAAGAGCCGTATGAGGGCCTTTGTGTGAATGAATGTGTCTCTCTCTCCAGTGATATCATGATTGGGAGTCATTAATCACTGCCTCCATAAAACAGTGACCAAGAAGCACACAATTGACCGCCAAGTACAAACGTGCGCGCGTGCACACAGACACACACACACACACACACACACACACACACACACACACGCGCGCGCGCGTGCGCAAGACATACACGTGCCCTTGTACGTTAAAAAAAAACCAGACGGATGCTGTGTCAACCTTTTCACAGTTGCAGAACATGGAAAGATACAGCTACTCAAAACCTTTAATATTTGTTTGCTACACGGAGACTAGCAAAGCTAACATGACCACATGAAGCTTAGCAAACACAAACAACTTGTTCTAGACATTCGCCAAATTCTAACAAGGGGAAAATTAAAGTGCTGTGGGTTAGTGGTCTCCGGAATGTCAAATCCACGTTTTAAGACTGCGATTAGTGCTCATCTTTTACGGAGAAACAGCGTTGGCTCGATTAAAACTTCTCCAGCTCACAAACATAACTGTAAGGGAGGTATGGGTAGCTAGGCCAGGCCAGGCCTCTGCCGCCAAAAGCTGCCACCCTGCAGAGCTGGTGTCCCAAAAACAGAGGCCTCGTTCTCTAGGCTGGCCCTTGGCTCTTGGCCCTTGGCCCCTGGCCCAGGTCCCTCCCTCTGGCCTCTGTCTGGCCTTGGTTTGGGTCTGGGTCGGCCCGAGCCCGGGCTCTGCCAAACCTCCACTGCATCCCCAAGGAGGATCTCTGGATCTCTGATGTGCCCTATACTCTGCTCTGCCCTGCCAAGTCCACACACACTCCAGCTGCCCGACCAAATGCAGGCCCGGCCCGCCGGGCACACAGCCCTGACTGTGAGAAGAAGAAACACTTTGCTGTAACGCCACCGACACACGGCGACGTGACATAACACTGCCAGTCACTTACTCTGTCACTATTCTTGTTCTTTTGTTTCCTCCTTAAATTACAAGCATATATAATAATGTGTAGGTTCTTTATGGTTTCTTCTCTCTTTTGTTTTTCATTGTATTCTTTTTTTCAATCTCCCACCTGCTCATACAGCCCCCCCCCCCCCCCAACACACACACACACACACACACACACACACACACACACACACACACACACACACACACACACACACACACACACACACACACACCCACACACACACACACACACACACACACACACACACACACACACACACACACACACACACACAATCTAAACTCACTCGCTTGCCAATGGCAGTGGTCCCACCTCTGCCGCTGCCAGTAAGGCAAATGAGTGTAGACTCTCTCTCTCTCTCTCTCTCTCTCTCTCTCTCTCTCTCTCTCTCTCTCTCTCTCTCTCTTTCTTTCTACAGTAGCTGCTGAAGTTCTCTTTCTATCACCCCTCCTCTGTATCCCTCCGTCACTACGTCACTAATCACTACATCACACACTCCAGTCCACTTCTTATCCTTTCTTCCTGTGGGTATGATTCTAAAATATAGCATGTTTTTTTTCCTTCTTTTTTTGTTCTTTATGCATTTTAATTTAAAACTCATTGAGGTATGCATTATTTATCCTTTAAGTTTAGACAGCTGCAAATGTGGACACATCTCTTGCAAGATAAGATACAGTATAGCCGGCTCCGAAACAGTGTCCGTGACAAGCCTTCACAGTTACACTCCAGCTTTTCTGCCACTTTTCTGCTCCCTCCCTCCTGGATGGGAGGAAGCCTGTATGCCCAGGGAGGGTAAACCCTGGCTGGGATCTGCCCACCAGGGAATGGACCGCCACTGGAGAACTGCCATGGCCACTAAGCTGTTTAGCTTCAGGGAGACAAAAATCCTCAGTGTTCATTTAACTCACAAATGTCCAGTTGGTTACATTTTTTGCACTCTCTGAGTTCCAAAATGGATAAATTAACAGTTAGTTTAACTCTCAGTCTAACACTCATGGGAAGGGGGGAAATGTGTGTGAGAGAGACAGAGAGAGAGAGAGAGAGAGAGAGAGAGAGAGAGAGAGAGAGAGAGAGAGAAGGGTTAGAGTGAGACTTTCAATATGTGAGCGGGAGCAATGATTATGTAATTATGTCATTTACTGTAGTAATTTGCTGCAGCATGTATGTGAGCAATGCACACTTTGACTCAGTTTAATGGCCAGCATATGCATGTTACGCCATGACGCACTCTGATACGCGGCGGGCTGCGGCGGGATTTGCACAGGATTGCTTTGAGCCTATCTGACCTCTCAATTCCGATTAGTGCCTCAAATGGAATGTGCCAGTAAACTGTTAGCGTCTCTCGTGTCCTTGACCTGCCCATCTCCTTTTTTTGTTGGTCTATTAATCCCGTCTGTCTGTGGGATGATATGTCTGTCTGTCTGTCTGTCTGTCTGTCTGTCTGTCTGTCCATCCTGGCTGGCAGTCTCAGGCCTAATGTGTACTCGTCGTAAGACGTTGTTGCTTGTATTGCGTGCTTGTAGATCTGCTCAAGCTGTTGCTTGTATTGCGTGCTTGTAGATCTGCTCAAGCTGTTGCTTGTATTGCGTGCTTGTAGATCTGCTCAAGCTGTTGCTTGTATTGCGTGCTTGTACAGTAGATCTGCTCTTCTTGGAAAGCGACACCATCGCACGACGGAGCCACGTCATTTTCTTTGTCTCACTGCCCTGTCCATCTCCCTGGCCCATCATTCTACTGTCTGTCTGACTGTCTGTCTGTTTGTCAGTGTGTCGGTCGGTGAGGCGGCCTGACTCTGTGTGTCCTGGGAGGAATGCCTGGCCTCCTCCACACATGAGAGCGTTTAACAGGCCTGCTGGCGTTGTGTTTAATAGTTCTGGTGATGATAATTGTGGGCTGCGTGATGGCTTGCTCGTTAAAGGCGCGGCAGTAAGAGTGGATTTCTGGGCTGTAATTACGGCTCGTTAGGATGATGCCAATCAGCACAGCGTTGGTTGGCCCGGCCCGACGCCCCGTGTGCACGCTATACGGTTCTGGGTATCTCACAGCCAGGCCCCTGTGTTCCTGCAGGCCTCCACAACTACTGTTCTGTACAGCACGAGAAAACTGTGGAGTTGAAGCAATGCTGTACATTAAGAATGAGTAATTATTGATGAATCAAGCAATTCAATTAAGCTTTTTTTATGATATTTGATTCATCAGTTAATGATATAGGCCTACGGTTAAACCTCACACACACACACGCACACGCACACGCACACACACACACACACACACACACACACACACACACACACACACACACACACACACACACACAGTATACATATACAGTATACATATACGTATACATTATCTGTACAGCAGATGTTCTGTGAAGATCTATCATGTATTGCGCTAAAATGAGTGAGGCAGTAAATAATAATAAAAAAGGAACGGTTTTGGACTTACAAGATTTCCACCAGACAGCGACGCAATGCATTTATAATAAGAGTAATCTACAGTTACTCTTGAAGAAGGCCAAATGGCTATAACTTTATAGAATAAAAAGATAAGTCATATGGAGCTGGAGCGTGATACCGTACATATGTTTTCTTATTTTTATAGCCCCATAATTTAACACATACAGTGTATATGATAATATTAATGCAATTCATAAAACAGCATTTAATGAAAATAACAATAGTCTTGCAGTGTGTGCAACACAGTATTACATTTTGTCAGTTCATTCCACTCTCCGTTTCAATAACATGTCAAAGTCTGATCACTGGGGCGACTGGGTGAGGACAAGTTATTGAGATGTTTAGACTTGTTGAAGTCAACAAAATATCACATTGCATAGAGGACAGTGGATGTACCATACTTATTCTGTTTGTCCAAATAAATCGTCCCACACCACACTGGGACAGATTGTGGTATAGATCACAATGTTGCTGGACTGCTTGTGCTTGTTTCTTTGGTCAGTCATGCTGAGACATGGCACGGCGAGACGCAAAAAATGCCACGAGGGATTTAAGAATACTAGCAAACTAGGAAGAGCTGGAGAAATTGTTTTG
>NC_139945.1:36238027-36288027 GCF_963454915.1 Gymnoscopelus microlampas
GGAGACCAGGCTGGCGGGAAGAGCGCCCGGAGATGGACAGGTGGTACACAGTAAAATCCTCGCTGTTCATTTTGTCCATTTGTAAGTGGGTACAAATCGTTGCTGTCGGGCAGAAACCTCTTATCTCCGTAACCTCTTATTCTAACTTTTTCCCCGTAAATTAACGCCCTGCTCGGTCGTACTAAAGCGTCACACAAAAGTATCAAAAGTAGAAGATCTGCAAGCTCGAAATGCGGCATGAAGCGATGCGTTTTGAGCTTGTAGATCTGCTACTTTTGCTATTTTTGAATTTGAATCCTGAAAAGTAACAGTTTTGGACGTATGACAGAGACTAAATCTAACACTCTGTTTGGTACCCACTAGTTGGTTAAAGGTAGGGTAAGTGATATTATTGAATAAAAATAAGTGTTAAATAGCTCTATATTCTGATAGTACTCATTGCTATAGAGTGTATGTTCAGTAACAGAAGTCTCCCTGTCTGTCCAGCTCTTTAGTACACAGAAAATGCATTTTTAGGTCGGGATAATGATCTTGTCCAATCAGGAGAGAGAACTCTCACAGGATACAGATTAAACAAGTGAAATTGGAATTGATGATGACACAAAGAAATGAGCAGGCAAAATTGGAATTGGAATACTATAAAATTGAAGCTGATAAGTTGGTACTGTTTATTAATGAGCTGGAGAAACGGTGATACCCCTGTTACTGAACAAACACTGTAGCCCTAACAATGATTACGATCAGATTTTAATCTTTTAACACAAAATGTTTTGTTGAAACTCAAAAATGTCACTTACACTACCAATAACACTCAGGATTTTACCGTGTACATTGCAGAGCACTCTTGCAGTGTTCCGTTTGAAAAATTGCATCAAGTTTTTTTTCTTGCTTGTTTTTATTGTTTGTTCTTACCCATAGCAACAGACTTTATTGTAATAATAATAATGATACAAAATTCTGCCTCCTATATTTACAGTAGGACTTAATAAGCAACAGTTACAAATGGACAACAGAATGTCAGTAAAAGTAGATTGAGAGCAGCCGGTCATTATCTTCATAGCAGATTTTTACGGTACAATACATTTCAGAAGTTCTAACAAAAGAGCTTTTATCAGTGCCTCCCATAAAGGCAGAAGTGTGTAATTAGGTTTTAAAGATGTAATGGCTGTCCATGAACCCCCCCCCCCCCCCATTTCTTCTTCTACACCGAATATTTTCACCAAAAATAACCAATCTACAAGTTCACAACACATCTCGTTGTGATACGTTGTAA
This sequence comes from Gymnoscopelus microlampas, assembly GCF_963454915.1. Taxonomy (NCBI): domain Eukaryota; kingdom Metazoa; phylum Chordata; class Actinopteri; order Myctophiformes; family Myctophidae; genus Gymnoscopelus; species Gymnoscopelus microlampas. The sequence continues at coordinate 36,239,301 of NC_139945.1, forward strand.
GCTTGTAGATCGGCAATTTTCACCAAATGGTGGCCTATTTTTCCATACAGTGTTCCTATTAGGACGAGTACATAGGCCTAATGGGGTCACTAGGGTTCAAGTGGTTAACCACTTGAACCCTAGAAGATTTCGTAAACTGGACCTGAGTTGGCTCTGTACCTGGACCATTTTTTCCCGTATACCAAATCTATTTTCTTTTTGTAGATTGGCTATTTTTTGCTAATGTTCCCCCCATAATATGGATGCTGTGGTTCAAGTGGTTAAGAGATGATCTTATCTATCCTATCCACAACATAAAATAAGCTATAGGCCTAGTAGAATCATTTTCTTGCCCAAAAGGATACTTTGGACACATGGCAGTTGACAGACATATTGGATGTTTCCGGGATCGCTCCCGTTTCCTTCCAGTTTCGGGGCACTTTGTCTAACAGCGACGTCCGAAGCCTCGCGTATTTTTTTTCCTCCTCCCCTCCCTCTCATCCTCTGAGCCAGTGTTCTCCCCCACCCCTCTTCCCCTGTCTGGGGCAGTCACAGGCAGCGGCAGGCCAGCTTGAGTGCAGACAGACGTTCCCACTCCCCGCAGAATCAGGGCCCATCAATCATGTTAACATGTTAATTAGTGGGATTTATTTTATTCAGCAGAAATAACAGTGAGGATCCCATTACAGAGTCCGACCTGGGGGCACAACGTGTGTGCGTGCGTGTGAGTGAATGTGTACGTTGTGTGTGTGTGTGTGTGTGTGTGTGTGTGTGTGTGTGTGTGTGTGTGTGTGTGTGTGTGTGTGCGTGCGTTAAGGGGGTCCTCAGGGGAAGAGTCCACTTCTCCTCCGGTGTAACGCCCAATCTCTCTCAGTGCTGCACGGTGAAAAGTAGAGCTACAGCTGTAATCAATCAAAACCGAAAAAAGTGAATCAATACTTCAAAAAATATATAAATAAAATAAATGAACATCATATATTGTGATTCTTGTGCTCATTATTCCAAATACCTTATAACAGTGTTTCTCAAACATTTTCATGTCACGGACACCTTAAATTGTGTATTAGGCTGTGGAACCCCCATTTGAAAAGATTTTGTGCCAAGGGCCCCCAAAAGATTATTTTGGTCGGATTAATAATTCTGCAATTGCCTTTACTGTAGTGGGGGAGATAATAATTTTAAAACATTTTCAAAAAAATCTAAATATCTTAACAAATAGACAATCTTCAAGATCAGTCATTTTTTGTAACCTTTTTTAATATGGCTTAGGTGGTTAAATCTATATGATCTGAATAGTCATTCTTATACATTCTCTAAATTCTAATAGTGAAGTTAAACTGTTCCTCGATTTGCTGGGAGCCTCCTGGAACCCCCTGAAGGACCCCAGGGGTTTACCCTGACCGCACTTTGAGAACCATTGCCTCATCACACTGGATTCACTTCAGAAAAACAACTGATGCAAACGTCTGCTCTCATGTTCTCACTGGATCTGTTTTTCTGTCAGTGTGAGAAGTGGATGCCAGGCCAGGTACAACTTCACACTTCACTGCTCACTCTGAGTGTAAATAAGATTAGATAACAATGGCAGGTCCTCCAGTTACACTGCATGACAGTCTATGATAGGTTTCGTATTGCGTGAATAGCTGTGCTCCCCCGTGGTCCAGCAGAATGCCCCGTGTCACAGGCTAGCTGAGATGCATGCTGTGGCTATGCATCTGTTTCTGCTTGCTTGTGCGTTTGAGTGTGTGTGTGTGTGTGTGTGTGTGTGTGTGTGTGTGTGTGTGTGTGTGTGTGTGTGTGTGTGTGTGTGTGTGTGTGTGTGTGTGTGTGTGTGTGTGTGTGTGTGTGTGTGTGTGTGTGTGTGTGTTTGCCCGGAGGTTAGGCTGACGCTAATAAATGTCATATTAAAGTTGATATAAGGATAAGTAGACTGATATGTTTATGTAGTCACTGAGGGAGTGATGGGTGAGAGAGAGACAGAGAGAGAGACAGAGAGAGAGAGAGAGCATCCTTGCGAGTGCACACCCGTATCCTTGGTAATGTGTGTGCTACTACAGATTGGTGACAAATTAAAGGAAAAAACAACATAAATTATCTTAGTAAAGTGTTGAGCCCCAACGAGCCACCAGAATAGCTTCCTTTTCATAGATTGTACAAGTCTCTGGATCTCCATTGGAGAGATGGAACACCATTCTAATCATCCTTTCATCATAGGATAGAGGTCAAACATTCAGGCCTGTACCACTCATGGTGTACACCACACGCACTCACCCACCCAGAATATGGTGAATGGAGGATGACTCATCTGACCATCCCTTTTTTCCACATCTCTGTAGACCAGTGCCTATGAACCCTCATGTGCATTTGTATTTGTAATGAGGGGTTTATGCACTGCAACCCTATTATAACATGCCTCTTTGAGGTTGTTGACTGACATTGTTGACTGACATTGACATTCTCAAGTCACCCAAGAGTGGCTCTTCGGTTTTTCCTTACATATCTAAATAGAAATTACGCAAATCTCTGCGTTCATGCGCGTGTGAATGAGTGTCGGTATCTGTTCTTGTGTATCTAGAGAACCTTCCAACGGATCGACTTAAAACACGGCGTGCATAACGCAGAGGTCGGATCGGTAGTTGTCATGAACCGCCGAACTGACCGATATGCCTATTTACTGTACTAGAGGTTCGGGCCGCCACCCCACCCTCACATATAGAGCACATCCACGTCACACCACTAACCAGGCCCCCCAGTGGCCACTTGCACAAATAGGCATTGTTGTCGTGTCTAACATCAGGTATCGTTACGTTTGTGACGTCCACATACACTGTCCACCAGTCTGGGCCATAGAGTTTTATTATGTATCATTTACAGTAACTAATCGGAAATCCCTGCCCATCCATTTCTATGGAGTTGCTCACCCAGCACATACTCCCTCCTACTTCTTCCGGGGTGGAAACCATCGTTGGGCCCTTCCGCTTCATCAGTTATGTCTCACATGCGCAGTAGTGTCTACCTCCGTGCGCAAGCCCATTGGTCGAAGTCAGTAGTGCTTCACATTTCCCTCACGGTTTTGGGGACTTGGTCTGGACATGTTACATCTGTGACATGTTTGTGACATGGAGCAAATCCCCATATATGGACATATTACCTTTCGATAGGCATATGGAGCTCCGCTTGTCCAGAATCGCCAATCCGACCGTGATAGGCATAGACTGAGGACATCAGGGATCTCCATACAGTATATGGGCATAAAAGGGACATGGTCAGACAGATACAGAGATCTCTCTATATGGGCATAAAGTGACACAGACAGACGGGTACTCTGACAATGGGTACAACGGGTACAACAGGTATCGTATAACTGGGTGGGGCATGCGTTCCCAACCTGCGTTGTTCCTGACTTGCATCGTTCACAAGCAGACCGGTGCCCATCGGGCACCGATAGTCGCACCAATGCCTGAGCGTCATAGTCATCGAATGTATGAACAATTTCCGACAATTTACGACAATTTACTCAGTAAATCAAAATGTAGATGTCACTTTAGTCACTGTTCCAAAGCAGTTTTTGTGACTAAAGCTCCTGCCATCCATGTCCTAATATTGAACCCTCTTTCATAGACACCAGGATCTTTTCCTCCTTGACATACTGATCAAACCTCGAGGTCTACTGGGCCTACTCAGCGTTTTTAAAACTTGCCATAGAGCTTCATAGCATGTTAATTGTGTAGCATCTGCAACCACATGACTACCATCCCTATTATGGGCATGTCATAATAGGCAAACATAGGTGAAAACATGCAAACCTTCTGCAAAAATAGCAGATCTACAAGTTTGTAGTACGGCTATTTACGCTATTTGACGTTCATTGAAGTATATATGGTGGTGGTTAATTTATTTCCCTAAACACACCATGTGTGTTTAGAGACAGTGCATGCATGAGGAATGATTGTAGGAATGGAGCTTGTCTCCTGGTTTCTGCTAACCTCTGTGAACTCACTCATCACCACAAAAACCTTCTTCTCTTCCACCCCATCATCTTTTGCTCCTATCCTGTCTTTTCTAGTTGACTTTGGCTCATAGCAGGAGAGAGCTGTGCCAAATCACTGGCCAACCAATAGTTTCCCATAGAATCTGAAAATAACTGATTTACAAATGACAAACTCATCATATTTTGTTCTTGGTCAATCGGTTATTTTTGGTGAGAGACACCATCATGTGACAAATTATGAATTGGGTTTATCATAATTCATCAGAAAGTCTTCACCTACAATACAAACAAGTTTAATAAAGCAACATTTGGGTCAATTGAGCTTGTTTTTTGTTTAGTTTTTTATCGTGTGGCTGGGGCTCTGCAGGAGGCTAGCTGTCTATAAGTGGGTCTGTCTGTCTGTCTGTCTGTCTGTCTGTCTGTGTCTGTCTGTCTGTCTGTCTGTCTGTCTGTCTGTCTGTCTGATTGTCTGTCTGTCTGTCTGTCTGTCTGTCGGTGTGTGTGTGTGTGTGTGTGTGTGTGTGTGTGTGTGTGTGTGTGTGTGTGTGTGTGTGTGTGTGTGTGTGCGTGCGTGCGTGCGTGCGTGCGTGCGTGCGTGCGTGCGTGCGTGCGTGCGTGCGTGTGTGTCTCCTGAGCTAATCTGGTAAACCGCTGGACTGATCATGCTAAACATAGTATGCACACTGCTAGTAGGCCAATTTGGTACCTTTTTTTACATAATGTTTTATATTTTCTGAGATATGTCGATTTTGTAATATTAGCCAATGGGAGTCGGATCGGGTGAAACCTTGCCCAAATTTGGATCCACATTGAAGCCATGCCGTTCCCAGGTGGATCCCGAGATCCACCTGATTTGATTTAAAAATAAATTGAGTCGTCTGAGAATTTGGTTTCATTATTTGATAACGTGTGGAAGCTTTTCTCCATGTTATCTGTGGGGCGTGTGCCAGTGACACATGTAAAGGAAGGTGAAAGACAGGCTAGAGAAACAGGAGTATGGAATCTGACCCTGCTTGTCTTTATCTAGCCCAGTAAAAAAAACACCACCCTGGTTACCCCAGCACTACAGCCCACTTCTGACCATGTGCACGTGTGCGCTTCTGTGTGTCAACGTGAACCTATATAAGGGCGGGCCGGTGCATTTGAACTCTGTGTGTGTGTGTGTGTGTGTGTGTGTGTGTGTGTGTGTGTGTGTGTGTGTGTGTGTGTGTGTGTGTGTGTGTGTGTGTGTGTGTGTGTGTGTGTGTGTGTGTGTGTGTGTGTGTGTGTGTGATTCTTGTGAGAGGCCGTCTGATTGTTTCACCACCTGCGTTGGCCGTGTCCACAGATTAGTGCCTCCCACCCTGACACTCAAATCAAACATGTCTCGGGTTTCTCAGCTGTCTTTTGTGTCGGACGTGTTAAGCGATTTTTAAAGTGGCGCTATCCGGTTTCTCCTCTGGGCCGAGCGGGGCAGACTCTCACTCTCTTTTCTCCTCTTTTCTCCTCTTCTGTCCCTCTCTCTTCATTTCTTCTTGAACTCATTCTCTATCACTCTCTCCTTCTCTTTGGTTCTCTCATTTGTTTACTTTCTTCTTGCATTCTCTCTCTCTCTCTCTTTCTCTCTTTGCATGCTGTGCTGTCCAGTTACACAGTAAATCTACTTTTCTTTCATGTCAGTGTATTGAAATTAGCTATAATTTGTTTTACAGCAAAAAAGTGAAACAACTGTATAGATTGAAAAGATTGTATGTTGCACGCATAACGTATACTTATATTGTTGCTTATCTTTGAGGAAATATATTCTATACTGCTACTTAAGTGTAACTGTAAAGTATATCTTCACGGTGAGAAATTCCTCGCATGGGCAAACAAATCATTCTGATGGTGAGATGTAAGGGGAGCAATGACATATAGCAAAGGAAAGGGTTTGTCTCTGAAAGATCTGTCCTCATGCAGAGGGTTGCTGAAGACAAGGATTCCATTAGAAGTTGTTTCACTGAAAGATTGATTCCACCACCACCACAATGCAATGCATTTAGCACTCGTTTCCATCTGTCTGTATCTGCTCTCTCCATAGCCAAGCAGAAGGCTCATATCTCACTCCTCATTCACCGTTTAACTGGCGTCCTATTTGCATAGCTGAGGAGAGGAAGGGGAAGGGAGGGGGGGGGGGGGGGGCAGTACACGTTTGTGTGTGTGTGTGTGTGTGTGTGTGTGTGTGTGTGTGTGTGTGTGTGTGTGTGTGTGTGTGTGTGTGTGTGTGTGTGTGGGTGGGTGGGTGGGTGGGTGGGTGGGTGGGTGGGTGGGTGGGTGGGTGGGTGTGTGTGTGTGTGTGTGTGTGCACGTGCACGCGCGGTGGTCGCTAACGAAGTGGCCTGGAGATTGCATAGATGGACACTTGCCAAATACCCCCGCATCCCCCACCTCCCCGCGCACCTCCTCCACCCCCAACCCCCTCCTCCTTCTCGCCCCCCCCCCCCCCCCCCCCCCCCCCCCCCCCCCCCTCCCCGTCCCATCGATGAGGAGTATACCCACTCTAAAAGCTCACAAATTCTGCTCCCCGTGACAATGGTTAGGTCAGCCTAGATAAAGCAGCTCCATTAGAGGCAATCGAGCTGGGAGACAGAGAGACAGACAGAAGGGCAGAGGGGGGGAGGAGGTGACGGGAGAGATAGGAGTGGAGGGGACATTGACAAATAACTGGGGTGGCCATAACTCTGCCTGGGAAACTTCTTTTTTTCCCCCCCTTCTTCTTCTTAAAGCCTGATAAGTGTCTCTGTATCAAATGGGTTTTAATTAGCGTCTCCTAAGTGGCGGCGGTCATTAGGCAGCTCATTAGCATAGAGCCGCGTTGTTTGCTCTGTTTGGATGGAGCTGACGCTGCCGCTCTCTGGGGCTCGCTCTGTCTTCCCTGTGGGGCTGAGAGTGAAAGGAGTGGAGAGGACGAGAGGTGGGTATGAAAACCCAGAGAGGAAGGAGAAGAAAAAGAGGAATGCAGAAAGAGAGACAGAAAAGTAGAAGTTGAGAAAAATGAGGAGAATGATAGAAGGAGAAGATGTGCGTGCGTGCGTGCGTGTGTGCGTGCGTGCGTGCGTGCGTGCGTGCGTGCGTGCGTGCGTGCGTGCGTGCGTGCGTGCGTGCGTGCGTGCGTGCGTGCGTGCGTGCATGTGTGTGTATAGGAGCATCAGTTCTCCGTCAGTCTGTCAGGGTGAATAATTCAACGGAAACTATCATGATTTTCAACATCACCTCTATTGTGTTCGGGTTCATACACACAGCAGTCTGCTGTGTGTATTGAAAAGAGCTGTGCTGAAAAGTTTACCCCAGTGAGGAGTCTAATCACTGAATGTGAAAATAACAAACCTTATTCCTGGTTTTAAGCCGCTACCCTCGGTCATGACATTGTCCTCGTTAGCTGTGTTGACGGCAAATTAGCAGATTTTGACGGCAAATCGGAAATCAAGTTGATGTAATGACGGCAATAGACCTTATGGGCATGTGCCAGGCCAGAGCTTGCCTATGAAATGCATTGTTGGAATTGTAGGGACATCGAGAACAGACATCAAAGGGCTAATTTTTGAAGTAAATATTTGTATCATGAATATTGTTATTTCTATAGACTCCGATAGCCATCAACGCTGAACACTTGTTTCTTAACAATATACTTTGTTGACCGGAATCCCCCAGGGGTGTATACTTTTTCCCTCTACACCAAATCTCTTCGCTGAAAATAACTCATCTTCAAGCTTGTACATCTTCTATTTTAGCTGAAGGTGACATGCCCAGAACAGGGACGGTGGGTTCATTTAAGGGCCGTCCACACCACGCACTATAACTTTTAACTATAACTATAAAGATATACATTTAAAAATCGTTCTGACTCAAGTGAACGGCAGAGTCCACACCACAACTATAACGACGACAGTGGTGAATGATAAACGTAGTTATAGTTATAGGGCTTGGACGTCCCTTTACTCATTTTCCACCCTCTATGCTGTACTGTGTATTACTGCTTTTACATAATATCATTCCTCTCTTTCTCCTTCCCTCTCTCTCCATCTTTCCTCCACTCTTCCACTTCACTGTCTTCCTTCCTTCCTTCCTTCCTTCCTTCCTTCCTTCCTTCCTACCTTCCTTCCTTCTCTCCTTCCTTTGCCTATAATGTTTAAATCTCTCTCTCTCTCTCTCTCTCTCTCTCTCTCTCTCTCTCTCTCTCTCTCTCTCTCTCTCTGTGGGGAGCTTGTGGTTGCATGGTGTTTGAAGCCCATGCTTGGTGGTTGGTGGCTGGGCTGCATAGAGACCATGCAGGAGCTCAACTGTGACCGTGGGCTTGTGGTCTGTTCAGATGGGGGAGACCAGTCTACTGTGGTACTGTAGCCTCATGGCGAAGTACAGTACAGTGTACAGTACACACACACACACACACACACACACACACACACACACACACACACACACACACACACACACACACACACACACACACACACACACACACACACACACACACACACACACACACACATACAAAGGAAGGAATAGGACATCAGGATTTGTCCAGAAATTGGATTAGAGCCCATGAACAGTACCATAGCTTGTTTTCTAAATTAGGACAGGAATAGTAAACCACCTTTTATGTATCCATTTATTTAGGGTGGCCATAGCTGAATGAGTAGAGAGGCCATCAGTGAATCCGATGGTCCCCGGTCCGTCCCCCAGTCCACTCAGTCTATGTGTCTATGTGTCCCGGAGCAAGACAATATAACCTAACTGCTCCCCACATGCTATATTAGTAGCACCCACTCCTACATGGGTAAATGTGGGGGACAAATTTCACATAATGTGCAAATGTAAATGACACTTTCCCCAAAGAGTTGGGACTAAATTATTATACATTTATTTACAGACGGATTCAAAACAATCCTCTTTTAGCCTTACGTCCCTATTTTGGGCATGTCTTTAAAAGAGAAGATTAAAAAAATAATAATGATAAAAAAGACAAATGGGGGTGGGTTTCACATTTGTTCAAAAATGTTCAATGATATTCTTGCACGACACCACTGTGAGGCAAAAGATGAAATAGGGCTTAAGTGATCATTATCCTAGAAGGGAAGAGATGATAATGTGTATTTATGCTTTCAGACACAGTAGTAACAGTCACAGTATTCACAATATTATCACTCATCTGATTTCGCTACACTATGTCACTGGTCTTTTTCTCAGTTCTGGATAGATGCAAGATGGAGAGACAGGAAAGCAAACAACACATGTATTAGGGACACCTTGGATCAACATTCAGTTAGAATGAATGAGAGAATGAATGAAGAGAGTTGTGGTTTGTTGCCAACCGTAAACACAGACTGTAGTGAGACAGGTTTCATTATGCCTTCATTGCAGTTTAGTGGCTGCTGGGTATTGATGGAGTTTGCTGTTGTCCCAGAGTGATCGCACATTCTTTAAACGAGTTGTGAGGTCACTGACCTCAACTTGACAAAAGCTTTGACCTCATCTCCAGACTGTGGCCGATAATATTGACAGATGTATCAACACGTGTCAATATGTTTAGCTAAAACATTATAGATTGGACATGAAGACATAACACACATAGTTATAGGGCTACAAAGGGACTGACACACACCCACGCACAATGTCACGCACACACACACACACACACACACACACACACACACACACACACACACACACACACACACACACACACACACACACACACACACACACACACACACACACACACACACACACACACACACACACACACACATACACACACACACACACACACACACACACTTTGTGGCAGCGGTGGCCTAGTGGTTAGAGGGGCGGCCTTGATACCGGAAGGTCCCTAGTTCGATTCCCCAATTCATCACATCAATCATGAATCACCGCTGAATAGCCCTTGAGCAAGGCTTCCATGCAGGGTCCGGCTGGAAACAAGTTTCGTACTTAGTCCGACACCCTGGGTAAACAACAAACTTTGCTTTGCTTTACACACACACACACACACACACACACACACACACACACACACACACACACACACACACACACACACACACACACACACTAACACACACACACATGCATGTGCCCACATACCCACATAGATAATATTTAGAAGTATACACACAGCACCTGAATGTGTGCTATGACTATGACAAAGTATACTGTGATATAGTTGCTATTCTTTATTCTTTCTTTGTTATTGTTGTTATTGCTGCTACAAAGTTGAGGAGACAAAATCAAAATAAATGTGTCTTGTATAATCGTATGTAAGATGTAACTATAAGATGTTGAATTTTTCACACACACAAACACGCACACGTACACGCACACGCACACACACGCACGCACGCACGCACGCACTCACGCACGCACACACAGAGAATGCACAAGGCATGCACATCCACAGGCATGTATTCACAAAAACTACATGTCTCTCAATCTGTCTCTCTGTCCATCCCCCCATCTCTCTGTCTGTCTCCACCCCTCTCTCTCCCTCTCTCCCCCCCCCCTCTCTCCTTCTCTGTCCATCTCTCTGTCTATCACTCTGACACTCAGAATAAGTAGTGTTGAAGGAGGAGGGCTGGTGTGATGTGCTCATTTGGAATGCGTAGGACTGTGAGTGGTGTGCAGGGGGAGAGAGGATCGATAGCTCTATGTTGAATGGTGGTGGATGTCAATGCCTCGGTGACGAGGGTTGAGTAATGACTACCAGGTCTAACGGCCAACAGAAGGGGGGGGGCAGAGAGAGAGAGAGAGAGAGAGAGAGAGAGATAGAGGATAGGGCCCACCTACCCTCCATCTTCCCCTCCCTCAGTGTTAATTCTTCCATTTCCCCCCATATCTCTCTCTTCCTCTTCGTTAGTTATTTATTTAGCTGGTTCTCAAAGTATGGTCCGGGGACCCCCAAGGGGTCATCGAAATGAAGAACCAGCTAAATGAAGAACCGTTTAAACACTTAATCCCTACTTTTATTTTTCGGCTATTAGAAAATAACCGACCTACAAGTTTGTAGAAATGTTGACAAATCTTCTCTTGTGGGGGTCCCAGGCACAAGATCTGCGGCCAAATACGTATCAATTTGGGGGTCCTCGACGTGAAAATGTTTCAGAACTTCTGCTTTATTTACCACTCTACTGTATGTCCTTCCTTTTTCTTCTCTCTGTTCTCGTCCGTCCTTCCATCCATCCATCCATCCCACCTGCACCCAGATGATCTTCCTTCTTTCCTTTGCTACCTCTTTTCCTTCTCCCTCTCTTCCTTCTGCCCTCTCCCATAGATCTCCCCCCCCCCTCCCCCTCCCCACCCAGGGTGGTGGATGTGTAATGTTCTAAAGTTGGCCCGGACCAGAGCAGACTGATGCCGATATAGACTGATTAGCTATAAATCTGGCCGGAGCAACCAGTTACCTCATAGGGCTGTAAGACAGATAGAGAGAGAGAGAGAGTGAATGACTGACTGATTGACTTGTGTGTTTGTGTGTTTGTGTATATGTGTGTGTGTGTGTGTGTGTGTGTGTGTGTGTGTGTGTGTGTGTGTGTGTGTGTGTGTGTGTGCGTGTGTGCGTGTGTGCGTGTGTGCGTGTGTGTGTGTGTGTGTGCGCGTGCGTGCGTGCGTGCGCCTGTCTGTCTGTCTGTCTGTCTGTCTGTCTGTCATTAGTAGTTACTGCATACGTCTGTTCTAACAAGCCGTTGATCCAGTGATGACTGACTGAATGATAATGCAAAGCTTGCACTCCCTCAAGCTCCCTGGTTAAATATTAAGCCAACCCCCCTGCCCTGCGGGCTTTACAAAGCAGAGCTGCTCTAGGCCTTTCTGAAGAGGGAACCACTTGACAAAAATGTTCAAAGTCTTGCAGTTAATCCCTCAGGAATGTGTGTTTGAGTGTGTGTGCGTGCGTACGTGTGCTTGTTGTGCGTATGTGTATGTGTGCTTGTGCGTGTGGCCCTCTGTCACCTGCTCTGACAGATTGAGATCTGTCAACATCATTAAGTGACTGGGCTTTTTTTAGCACCCACCAAGGTTAATATGTCTGACACAAATTAGGACTTTTTGACCTATAACATATGGATACAGTTCATGGACAGTGGCAATATTTACTCAACTAGGATTATTTGATGTATTTTTTCGCTGTGCAAATATTCCATAGTGTCTTGGCGTAAGAGTAATTGGCGTGGAGTAATTTCACTCTTAAAGACAGGGTGCCGTGATTTTCAGTTATTTTTTCTCCCCCTAAAACATGATCATCAGGTATTATGGTTATACTAGGAGGAAGATTTTTTTTCAAAAAAGTTTACAGAAATTGTTAAAATTATGTTGTTATTTGGACACGCCTCCAGTTCATTAAGTATACCTGGTTCTCACCTTAGCACCTCCTCCACCACCTTAGCACCACCCACCTGTCCTAGTCCCTCCGCCTCCTCATGCCCACACCTGTTGTGTTATGATAATGAGGGGGAGGGTATGTTTTTACTATGTCACTAAAGCGTTGTTTTTCTATTGGCACGTTTGACCCTCAAGGTTTCAGCCTCCAGGTAGAACCTCAAAATAGCCAGAGAAGACATAAAACACCATAAAAACACCACCATGGGGGCTTAATGAAGTTCTATCAACCTCATAGACATATGAAAAACAGAAAAAGTGCAAAACTATGGCACCACCCCTTTAAGTTCCTTACACACCTGGAACATTTATTTGTTTGCTATGAATTTGCATTAATTCAAGCTGTTTGTCATATATACACAGTATAGTATATACACAGAAAGGTAAATATTACGCGCCAATAAAGCTAATGAATTATTTTTCAAAATCAGGTATATTTTTCACAGCAAAAAAAACCTGTATGAATGAAGCATCACCAAATGAATAGTTTGATGTGGAATATTCGTAGACACATTTTCGAATGGTTTATATCCGTCATGCTCCAGTGGCTCAGGAGGTAGAGCGGCAGCTTGGGGGTTCCCAGTTCGATCCCGGGCTCCCCCAGAGTTAGTGTCGAAGTGTTCTTAAGCAAAACACTGAACCCCTAATTGCCGATGAGCAGGTTGGTGCCTTGCACGGTTTCCTCCGCCATTGGTGTATGAATGTGTGTGTGAATCATTGTAAACCGCCTAAAGGCACTAAATGCACCATTTACTATTAGGACCTTGAGAGTGTAAGAATTGACCAGATTTGACTTTGTAGATATTGAAATGTTCACTCATGGAACCAATGTCAGCACATGTAGTAGTTCAGGTCAAGATTCAAGTTTGTATTTATTGTTACATCGTATGAAGTACATAAGAGTCAAATTATTTGGTTTTGGTTCATCACCTTGTAGCAGCAAATTTCACCCACTGTTTAACACCTGTAAACCTGTGGTGTGACAATAAAGTTGATTCTGATTCTGTTTACATATTAGACACACACACACACACACGCATGCATGCACGCACGCGCACACACACACACACACACACACACACACACACACACACACACACACACACACACACACACACACACACACACACACACACACACACACACACACACACACACACACACACACAGAGTGTGTGTGCATGTCTCTTAAAATACAGTCCCATTGTGTTAGTAACAGTATGAACAAGAACAATGGTGTTCAACAGTTTTTATTGGTGCCAGGACCGTGTGCCAGTCTGTGCCAGGACAGTCTGCCAGGAGATAGAACGTCAGGATGAAGAGGGCACTGTGCTCCAAACCTTAAATCCACACTCATGAACACACGCACACACGCACGCACGCACGTGTAACGCCCGGGATTCGAATTCGGATCTCCCCCGTGGAAAGCCAACATCTTAACCTCTAAGCCAAAGGGATATCCCTATAGCTTGGGGGAGATATTAGACTTTCAGGCCATCAGGCTGAGGTAGTGAACCACTATGTTACACACGCACGCACGCACGCACGTACGCACGCACGCACGCACGCACACACACACACACACACACACACACACACACACACACACACACACACACACACCTGAGCATGTACAAATGTGCACATTTGCTTACTCTCAGAGCTACATTAACAGTGAACAGTGTATTGCATGCTTCACTCATAAGCATTTCAAGTTGGACTAATATCAAAGATCCGGTAATGATCTACTGTATCTACCAGATGATTGAGAGTAACAGGATTTTTAGTCATACAACGAATAGCCAAAAAGCTTACAATGTGACTCGGGACTTGTGAGCTTTTACATGTGCTATATGTTCGCCAAGCATTTTTCATAATTTCGGAACATGGTTTAATTTTGCTTGTGGCCAGTGCCTCATCTTGAACCACATTGTCACCTTTTGCAAGCAAAATAACTGACTCTGGGCCAGAAAACTGGCTCCATTATAGCACCAACTCTTTGCTAGTCTAGAACCAAGAACCACATATTATGATGACAGGGCTGGGGGCGAGGATATCTGAACTGTTTGGAGAAGAGAAGTCCTGCAAGACCCGATTCGTTACACAGGGTCATTGTTGTGTACAGTACGTGCCCAAAAAGCAACAGAAGATTTTTAAATAGATGATCAACTAGGCTATACACTGCAATGAGGTGTTGTCTCTACAAGGAGTCATAATGATATGTTTCGGCCAGCTAGCTATTTTCATTTGAAATACTGCTTAAGTACCTTTCTCTTTGAAATGTGAAAGTCATAAGTAGCGTGTCCAAATACTCAAGTAAAGTGCAAGAAAAAAAATTTACTTAAGTACAGTACTCAAATAAATGTACTTCGTTACTGTCCGCCACTGCTTCTACCTCAGCACTCTGCACTGTACGCCACCCACTCACAGATATGACCTCGCTCCCGGCCTTAATGCAATCATAACCTTTTAATACCGGCAGCCAGACCTCGTGGCGACAAGGCTCAAATAAAGTGACAATGCATTAGAGAGCCTTTCTAATAGAATGCAGCCTCACACGAGACTTGCGGGTGCGCAGCGTGTCTGGCCCAGTCAGACACATGCTGTTCCACTCAGCTTTACGCCGGGACCTTGTTCATCCACACTGTCTCCCGGTCTGTTTCCTTTTTAAATTGCATTAATATTAACACATGATAATGAAGGCGCAGACACAGAGAGGCTTTCTGTCTTCTCTCTCTCTCTCTCTCTCTCTCTCTCTCTCTCTCTCTCTCTCTCTCTCTCTCTCTCTCTCTCTCTCTCTCTCTCTCTCTCTCTCTCTGTCTGTCTCTGTCTCTCTCTCTCTGTCTTTCTCACTCACACTCTTTTTCCCTATGTCTGCCTCTGTCTTTCTCTTCCTGTGACAATCTAATCCAGATGCCATGGGTCATGGAGCAAGAAGCAGGACACTGGTGCTGTCAGAGGTGTGTGTGTGTGTGTGTGTGTGTGTGTGTGTGTGTGTGTGTGTGTGTGTGTGTGTGTGTGTGTGTGTGTGTGTGTGTGTGTGTGTGTGTGTGTGTGTGTGTGTGTGTGTGTGTGTGTGTGTGTGTGTGTGTGTGTGTGCGTGCGTGCGTGTATGCGCGCGCTCGCGTGTTCGTGCATCCATAAATGCGTGCGCTGGCCCACATGGGCATGCGTGAGAGTGCGTGCAAGTGTGGTTTTGAGAGGAGGGGGGTCACAAAAGTCACAGGGCAGGCAGAGGGAGAGGGGAGAGGGAGGGAGGTGGTGGGGTGAGGCATGCCCAGCCAGGAGTCAATCGACGAGGTGGGGAGGGGGGAGGCAGGTTTCAGGGGGGGGGGGGGGGCACGGGTCATTAATTTGCTGTCCTTTGTTTTGTCAGTTTGTTTTCATGAGGCCCTGCTCGCTCTCGAAAGTAAAAGCAGTCAGCCTGAAAATTGTCTGCCTGCTCTGCACCATGTTCTCCCCTCAGGGCTGACCAGCTCACCCCCCGGGAGAAGGAGGAGGAGGAGGCTGGGGTGTGAGATGAGGAAGGGAGCGGGAGAGGGGGGGCACGAGGGTCGACCCCACTTCCCCCCCTCGTACCAGCCACTTCAGCCAAGATTGATCACAGATTACACATCTCTCTCTCTCGCTCTCTCTCTCTCTCTCTCTCTCTCTCTCTCTCTCTCTCTCTCTCTCTCTCTCTCTCTCTCTCTCTCTCTCTTTCCTCTCGGTTTCACTCCAAGACGTAGACAGATGATCGGGGGCCCGAGATAAGAGATAAGACCCCACTTCACCAATTAAAATCAGGAAATGAGCGCGAATGGCGTCGCAGTAATCAGCGCGTGCTCCTGAAGGAAAGAAATGACCGCGAAGCTCGCCCTTTGATCGTTCGGCCACGTTAATTGTGAGTCATGTCGTCGGACTTGTGTGGAAACCTTTCATCTCCTGAAAGTCAACATTTTCAAGGATTGCGAGTCACTGGTGGATTTCACAGTTGATGCTCATTAATTTTATGGCCTATTTTAATAGCCTGACAGAGCCTCGGTTAAAAAAGGAGAAAAAAAGGGCTAAATTGGCTATACAAGGCTTCTGCTAAAGTGGACTTTTATATGTATTTTCTGTTTCCACTATCCCACTATATAGGCTGTTACACATTATTGACACATTAAAGTCATGTATCAAATATGAAATGCGTTCCTGAAAACCACAGGAAATCATTGAAGAGCTCTAGTTGGTCATAAGTAATGTGATGTTGAATTAAGTGTGATAGTCTATTTACTATTAAAATATAATAATAGAGTCTGATGTACACTGTTGCGTGCTCCAACTGTTTATTGCAAGATTGCAATCGTAATCTTGCAATAAAGAGTGGGAGCGGGTCCTTTTGGTTACATTTGTACACTCTCCAAAGTTAAATGAACTCAGGATTTTACAGTGCACACATACATGGATGCAATATTTGGCAATAATACATTCATGTTCTCATTTTCAGACTGGCACATTCATCCATTCGTGTCCACTTATGATCTACTTTTGACTTGTCCGCTAACGCCCGCAAAAAACGATCTACATGATCTCTAGAGCAGTGGTTCTCAAACTTTTTCATATCAAGGACCCCCAAATTGACACTTTTTAACCTGCAGACATCCCATTTGAAAATATATGCCAGGGACCCCTATAAGAGACGATTTTTACGGCTCTAGCAGTGATTCTCAACCATTTTAATTTCAAGGACCCCCAGTTTGACATGCATTAGGCTACGGACCCCCATTTAATGACATTTCTATCTCTGGGACCCCAATTTATATCGCAAAATCAATGTTAATTTAACTCTGAGAGTGTACCAATGGAACTAAATGGACCCGTTAGGGTACATTTGGATCCATTTGTACAGTCTCAGAGTTACAGACCCATAAGGGTCCACTTAGTCACCAATCATTTAGCTGGGGACCCCCTAGAACTCCCTCAAGGACCCCTGAGTGTCCCCGGATCCCACCTTGAGAGCCAATGCTCTAGAGCATCGGTTCTCAACCTTTTACGGACCAGGGCCCACTTTGAAAGTCTCAAAAGAGCCCACCCGCCTGACCCCTTAACAAGGCAGCCATTCTGCTGCCGTGTTAAGTGTCAGATGGGTGGAACGCGTGCATTCCCAGAGCATGTTTATCTTAATGATCGATCAATCGATTGTGTTCCGGCTTGGATCAATGGAGCCAACAAAAAAATCCTGTTTATTGGTATCACAATGGAAACTCATTTTAACAGGTTTTACACAGAAAATACCATGATACTTATTTTAACTTTAAATGTTTTATATTAATGTTGTATCATCAATACAATCTTAGTGCTTTGCCAATTATTTGGGGACCCAGTTTCAATATTCCTTATAGGCTGCGCTGGTCTATCGACGTGTGGACCTTGTTTCAGAACCGACACCTCCAGTAGGGACACCTCCAGTGTAAGTGGCCCGTGCAGGGCATTGGTTCTCATTGTGGGGTCCTTGGGGGGGGGGGGGGGGGGGGTACCAGGGGGTGCCCAAGCAAATTTGTTAATATAGCGTCAAAATCATTTTAACCACTTTAACCACATTTTATACTTTGGCTATTCGAAAATAGCAGATCTACAAGCTCATAGCACGGCCGCGCTATGAGCTTGAAGATCTGATATTTAAAAAAAATCCCTGGCACAAAAATATCTTTGAGATTTGGGGGTCCGCAGCCAAATACATATCATTTTGGGGGTCCTTGACATGAAAGAACCGCTGGTGTAGGGAACAGGTGAGCGACCTGGCCTCTTTGAAACAAAGCCAGGCCATGGCAGCTAAACGCTAAACATCTGCACATGTACAGCTCTGCAGACAAAACAGCACATTAGGAACCTCAGTGAAAACAGCACACGGTGCAAATCCTTGTATGTCCAAAACTATTACTTTTAAGAACATGAAAAAAAGAAAAGAATGTTCCAATGGATCCAATGTAATTAGGATTTAGTCACAAGCTCTTGTTAATACTTTTCATTGGTTAAATATTTATGAAAACCCAAAGACAGACTTAACCGCTTTCACTTTCACACGTCATTTTCCTTTAAAAAAAATAGCTGATCTACAAACTCACAACGCATTGTAGATCACCTATTTTTGCTACTTTTGTGCGACGCTGTACTGTTGACAAGTAGGGCATTCAATTAAGAAAACACATAAAAAGTTGAAAGATGGTGATACAAGGTTTCAGCTCGACAGCAACAAAATGATTAGGAATCCCACACACCCCATGATGATAGGGAAATCTTTCTGTCAGCTCTCATTAACCACTCTGACGAAAAGTGCCAAAATACAGTTTTGTGTAAAACCGCAATATTAGGCCGACTTGTTCATTTTGGAACACTGATTCCGTGTATATATCGCAGGCTATCATTTCCACATTTCCCCTTGATTCTTGACACACGCATAACTGTGTGTGAGTTTGCACACCGTTCTATCTGTGCCCGTTAGTGTGTGCTTGTGCGCACGTTCCCGCATACGTATGTACAATATGAGCACCTTTGTGTGTGTGCGTGTGTTTGAGTGTGTGCGTGTGTGCATGCATGTGTGCGTGCGTGCGTGCGTGCATGTGTGCGTGTGCGTGTGTGAGTTCATGTGCACGTGTGCATGTGTGAGTGTGTCTAACAGAGTGACTGCACACTGAACCAATAAAAGTGAAAATCTGTTGAGTAGAACACATTCCTTCTCTGGTTACACCCCCTGCCGATCTCTGCCGCACGCTGGAACTCCCACCTATGCACCCCGGGGTCCTCCGAGGCGGCCCACAATGCACTGCTCTTGGGGGCCCAAGAACTCCCATCAAGGAGGGGGGAAAAGGAAAGAAGGGAGAGAGAGAGGGAGAGAGAGAGAGAGACACAGAGAGAGAGAGAGGAGACAGGGACAGAACTGGAGCAAGAAGTGAAAGTAGTTTATGGCAGCAGCTCTCAGCTCGCAGCTCTTTGCCAGGAACCCCCACATTAATTCGGGCCGACATCAGAAAATATTTTGTGCCAGGGAGTGACCCCCATATAGATTTGTGTTGTTAAAACATTCTAAATGTGTCACTTTTTTATTTTTTTCAAGATATTTTGTAAATAGCAGATCTACTGTAGTTTTGTTGCTTGTGGAACGGCTGTTTTCAAATAGCCGATGTAGGGTTAAAAGTGGTAAAACTGATTTACATGCTATTTAACACATTTTGCTGGGGACCCCCTGGAACCCCCTCTTTGAGTATCACTGGTTTATTTTAGTGTGTGTGTGTGTGTGTGGGGGGGGGGGGGACACCACTGTAGAGGTTGTAAGTTACAGGTAAATTGAATTGGGCGGTGTGGAGGGTGGGAGAGGATAATGAGAGTGCCTGCAAATGTAACTCCCAGATGTGGATGCACACATAACACACACACACACACACGCACGCTCACGCATATCCATTTGTGTATACTGTATTGTACAGTACGCAAACACAAACACAAGACGCCTCTATCCCCACATTGGTCTTAAAATGTATCTATACCGTAAGCTTTGAGATGTCGCCGAGAATGTGTGCGCGTGTGTGTGTGCATGTGCGTGCGTGTGTGTGTGTGTGTGTGTGTGTGCGCACGGGAGGGGTGGAGAGCAGATTGTGGATGGAGGATATTAAGAGAGGGAGAGGGGAGTGGGGTGCACCCCTGCTGAGCGCTGTGTACCCACATTGTTATTAGGAGAGCACACATCTTCTAGGCCTGTAAAAATACCATGCTCCACTCTGCAGCGCGCCACAAAGGACGGCTCTGCGCTTTGTTACGTCTAAAAAAAAAAACGCCAAATGACATCAGCCTCCCTTTTCTCTCTCTTTCTCCTCCCTCCCTCTCTCTCCTTCTCTCTCTCTCTCTCCAACCTCCTCGCTCTTTTCCCTCCTCACTTCTTGTTTATACACAGTTAAAATCCTGTGTGTGTGTGTGTGTGTGTGTGTGTGTGTGTGTGTGTGTGTGTGTGTGTGTGTGTGTGTGTGTGTGTGTGTGTGTGTGTGTGTGTGTGTGTGTGTGTGTGTGTGTGTGTCAGCCAGATGAGTGTGAGCTTGACTAAAGTTTCACAACATGTAATTAGGGTGTAAGTAGCGAGGTCAGTGCTGCCCGGCCCTCTCACCCCATCCTGCCCCGGGCTGCCTTGAACACACACCACCACCACACGCCTGTGCTGGACAAAGTATATGTACTCAAGTAAATACTCAAGTATTCAAAATTACAAAGTACATTTTATTTTTTAATATCAACACATTGCTGTATTTAGATTTAAACTGAGAGAAAAGAGAGGATGCCCGCTCAACAGGCCGAATTAAATAATAATCTCAAGGTGCTCGGTTCAACAATATCATGAGAAGAAGAAGACATTCAGTGCTCACATTTTTTTCACATAGTTTTACATGCTTTGCGTGCTGGCTGTCTTCTTCTTCTCCTGTATTTTAATGTAAAACTAATAATAATGTAAATAGCAGATCTACAAGCCCACAATGCGTCGGCACTTGTAGATCTACTATTTTTTAGTCAGTGGTATTCAACTAGATTAGGCAGGGGGCCACAATTGTAAGATTACTTGAAGTTGGGGGCAACAAGACTATTACAACAAAAAATAGCAAAATGTTCATGGTTAACTGTTTGGCCGTTTTTTTGTGTGCTATAGATCTGATAGGACATATCAATGGACGACATTATGGTAACTTAAGGCTTTGAATTTGATATTAAGAAAATAGGAAGTAGATATTTCAGTATGTTCTGTGCACGGATCCCTAGCATGCGGCGTCTTTGTGAGAAAGGTATTGGAGGCAAAGTGGCAAGGTGGAGTGGTTTACATGTTTGTATGAAAGGTTTTTGAATTTTGGTTATGTCTGAGCACCGGCTGATAAGAGCTCAAGCTCTTAGGATGTGTTTCAAGAACCATTATTTGAGAGCTCTACCATCTTTCAGCCCAGGACGCTATTTAGGATGAAAGAAACATACTGTGTACAACCTTCAAGTGGATGAAAATGGAGAAGATGGAAGATGGACAAAATCCACTCAAAACTAAAACATATAAGCTAGTGGCTGCAGAGGGAGAATCCTTTCTTTGATGTAATGGACTACATCCTCTCAAAACTACAGTAGCTACAAATGGATGGAGATGGCATGTGTTGGACGGACTGCACTCAAAATGTATCTGCTCTTTTATGTTGATGTGCCACTGAAAATATTGTTTCTTTGTACAACGAAAAGGTCTTTATACTTTACCTTTACTTTTGATAGGCCTACTAATTGTACTTTTACTTTTGATACTTAAATACATTTTAACACCAGATACTTTCCTGAACAACAACACTTTGACCCAAGGGATTTTCTTATGGATGACTTTAACTTTTATTGGAGTAAAACATATCTATATATGTACTTTTAATCAAGTATGGTTTTCAAGTACTTTATAATACACCACTGCTTATTTCTCCATGTTTAACGTGTTAGGCAGAATTGGGCAGAAATCATAAAGCAGTTGTAGCTTTGTAACATGGCGGCTGGACAGCTATTCACACCAAAAAAGTTATGAAATAATAAATAATAACGTTGGAATCTGGAATGGGGCCACAGGAAAGCTCCACAGGGGACGAATTTGGCCCGCAGGCCGCCAGTTGAATATCACTGGCTTAAGTGGTTCCTAATATATTTCTGTATGTTTGTAGAAATGGATGTATGTGTATACAAATGGAACCAAATTGACTCTGGGGAATTGATTATGGGGGTCCTTTAAATTAAAAAGTTTGAGAACCAATATCCTTGTGTTTTCTCTATTTTCTCTTCACACCTTTACTTCCAATGTCTCTTTATTTCCCTCTACTTATCCTATTCCTTCTTCCTTTCCTCCATCTCTCAATTCATCTCCTTGCATTACTCTTTTGCTCGTTTCTCTCCTTCCTTCCTTCCTTCCTTCCTTCCTTCCTTCCTTCCTCCCTCCTTCCTCCTCTATGTTTTTCATCCCCCACCCATTTTTTCCCTCTCCCCATCGTTCCCTTGCCTCCTTCCTTCCTTGCTTCCTTCCCTCCAACGAGGCAGCATGCTGCAGCTGGTTCACATCTCCACACCATCTCATTTAGATAAAGCCCTGCCATCTTCCAAAACAGAATGGAAATGATGTGGCGGCCCCTTTATAGAAACTTTTAATTTAATTGTAGTTTCTCTCTTATAAATGGTTAATTGAAATGCCGGAGGGTAGCCTGGCTCGAAAGTCAATAAAAAGTCCTCAGAATAGAAGTTTATGGGGGTTGTCTATGTACATAATTAAACCCTCCAGGCGCTTAAAAAAAAAGAGAGAGAAATCTGTAAAATAAATGGTTATGCAAGACCAGCCTGCTGAGCGAGGGGATAGATAGACAGAGAGAGAGAGAGGAGAGAGAGAGAGAGACGACACACGCGCACGCACGCACGCACGCACGCACGCACAAATAGGCCATTAAGACAGTTGAACACACAAATCCAACACACATCCACCAAGAGGACCCTTACGGGTCCATTTGGTTGCATTTGTACACTCTGCTGGTTAAATGTCCACTCAGAGTGTTTAAGCAAAGGCTTTACAGACACCTCAGGGATGCCGACTTGGCCGACAAAAGAGCAACATTCTGAAGCAAAAGAAAAACATGAGAGGGCAAAAAAGAGAGACAGAGAGAGAAGGTAAAAAGTCATGCATTGACATTTTTTAATAATGGAAAAAAGTAAAGAAGATATCCTTTTATTTTTTTTCATA
This sequence comes from Gymnoscopelus microlampas, assembly GCF_963454915.1. Lineage (NCBI taxonomy): Eukaryota > Metazoa > Chordata > Actinopteri > Myctophiformes > Myctophidae > Gymnoscopelus > Gymnoscopelus microlampas. The sequence goes on from NC_139945.1 coordinate 36,262,403, forward strand.
GAAGTTTGAAGTGTATTGGTGCTGTTGCAAGACACCAAAGCAGTTGTTTGTTATATTGGTGACGTTGTATCCTAATTGGTTAATGCTTTGTTTCCAGTCTATAATAATTATTGGTCATTGGTTGAGCCATGGTAAAAGGGATAACTTGCTTGAACGAGCGTCTCAGATGGCTGCTGTTGGAGGTAAATCCCTTTATGTCCCTTTGGACCCTATACAAAGCATCATATTTGAAAAACAAAAAGTTAATCTAAATAAGGAGCAATTGTGAATTTGAATCTGTAGTATTAGTGTACATCTGTAGGGTTACATTTGTACAACCTCAGAGTTAAGTTAACGCTGAGCATATTGCTGTGACATTACACTTAGTATTATAATACTACTACTATGTACTGTACTCTCAGTCCACTGGAGGACCTGGGGCATTTGCCGTTGACTTGTTACTGTAAATGTGTGTTTGTGGATCAGTGTGACCCCGTGCTTAATTGGCTGAAACAGTGTGCACTACATAGACAGTGGGGTACAGAGGCTGGTCTAGAGTTACACACGCAGGCACGTACACGCACACACACGCACGCGCGCGCACACACACACACACACACACACACACACACACACACACACACACACACACACACACACACACACACACACACACACACACACACACACACATGTTCTAGTTCTACAGTTACAGCATACTTCAGGGAACTGGGGAACCAGTTAAGACACTGCTGAGCTATTGGACTGAGACAGGGAGGTCCAGACCATCACAAGAGTGAGTGCGTGCGTGCGTGCGTGCGTGCGTGCGTGCGTGCGTGCGTGCGTGCGTGCGTGCGTGCGTGCGTGCGTGCATGCGTGCATGCGTGCGTGCGTGCATGCATGCGTGTGCGCGTGCACATGTGCGTGTGTCGTACATCCAGTACCTCTCACACATCTGCCTGCATGTAGATTTATGCTACTGTGTGCATGTACACTATCTGTGCGTGTGAGGACTATCTGTTATTTTACCCATGAGTGTTTTGGTTTGTGTGTGTGTGTGTGTGTGTGTGTGTGTGTGTGCGCACGCCTGTCAATGTGTTTCTGTCAGCACTGCAGGAGTGCATTGTGTTATCATTGAACATCTGTACATTACACGCACGTACGTACGTGTGTGTGTGTGTGTGTGTGTGTGTGTGTGTGTGTGTGTGTGTGTGTGTGTGTGTGTGTGTGTGTGTGTGTGTGTGTGTGTGTGTGTGTGTGTGTGTGTGTTATTTCTGTGTTAACTGTTCTGGCCAGTGAGCGATGATAAATGATAGCAGCGGGGGCAGATAACCCTGCAGTTGTGCAGAACAGTGGTGGAGAACATTCTGGAACTCCCCGCTGACCAGACACACACTGCAGCCTCTGTCCTGTTTGTTTTCTCTGCCTGCCTCTCTGCCCCCTTCTCTCTCTCTCTCTCTCTCTCTCTCTCTCTCTCTCTCTCTCTCTCTCTCTCTAATATCTCATCCCTCTCCCATCTCCTTCAATCTCCCCTGCTCTCTCCCTCTCTCCACCTTATGCCTTCCCCTTTTTTCCGCTCTTTCATCTCTTCCACCCCCCTCCTAACCAACTTTCTCTCTCTCTCTCTGTCTCTCTGTCTCTCTCTCTCTCTCTCTCTCTCTCTCTCTCTCTCTCTCTGTCTCTGTCTGTCTGTCTGTCTGTCTCTCTCTCTCTCTCTCTCTCTCTATCTCTATCTCTCTCTCTCTCTCTCTCTCTCTCTCTCTCTCTCTCTCTCTCTCTCTCTCTCTCTCTCTCTCTCTCTCTCTTTCTCCCCCTCCCTCTTCTTCCCTTCCTCGCTCTGGTCAGTGATAGAGGGCCGGCCCCGAGCGGCCTGCTCGCTGTGGGCAGCACACCGTTCGCGGCGCCAGCCAGTCGCAGGAGCCCCCCTCTTGGGAGATTCGGACACGGGGTGGGGGAGGTGGTTGGGGGGAGGGGGTGGTTCTGGGGGGGGGGGGGGGGGGTGGCTTCTGTAGCATCCACCACAGAGAGGTGAGGAGAAAGACGGACTCATTCTGTTATCAGCTAGTTGTGCGGTGCGTGTGTGCATGTCATCTGTCAGCAGATACTGTACATTAGATCCTTTGTTCAGGGAGAGGAGAGGAGAGGAGAGGAGAGGAGTACAGTAGCCTGAACAAACAAACTGCCCCCCCCTTGCTTGTTAAATCATCGTTGTGTTGCTGAATGCTTTGAGACGTCTTGTGGCGGATCGAGGAGGAGTGTGGAGGACTGCAAGGTGGGGGCGGGGGTGGGGTGGCTGTTTGCGGGGAGGAAGAGGAGGAGGAGGAGGAGTGGGTGAGGTGTGCTGCTTTTACAGCCGGGCAGCAGTGCTGGGCTCTGTTTAATATGAAGTAAAGAACAGATCCAACTGCGTCATTAACTCTCAATTACAGCCAGGAGGCCAGCAGCCTGAGCCGAGCTGAGCTGGGCACTCTTTCTCTCTCTCTCTCTCTCTCTCTCTCTCTCTCTCTCTCTCTCTCTCTCTCTCTCTCTCTCTCTGTGTTTGAGTGTGTGTGTGTGTGTGTGTGTGTGTGTGTGTGTGTGTGTGTGTGTGTGTGTGTGTGTGTGTGTGTGTGTGTGTGTGTGTGTGTGTGTGTGTGTGTGTGTGTGTGTGTGTGTGTGTGTGTGTGTGTGTGTGTGTCTGTGTGTGTGTGTGTGTGTGTGTGTGTGTGGCTTGTAGTGGCGGGGTGGGCAGAGACACACAAGTGCAGTGTGATGTAGAGCATGCCGCTTGGCGTGGTGTTAAATCCAGGCTGAATACACACAGCCCCGGTGAGGTGAGCTATATTAAATTGTGCTTTACAATATTGGTTGGCGCGTCAGACGCCAGCACACCTTGCTGCTCTCCTGCACATCACATGGCTGCCGCGCCGAATTACAGTCATCTGAAACTTCCTGTGGCATCTTATCTCACCGTGGAAGTGTTCATTTAACAACTTGAACTTTATAGTTGACAGGGGTCCCCCAGGGCTCTATACTAGGTCCGCTAGTACAGTGTTTCCCAAACACTGGGTTGAGACCCATGTTTGCGTCGCAAAGTAAATATTCCTTTTTTTCATTTCCCAAATGTTTTAATTATTATTTCCAAAGGTCCTCTAAATAAGAAAATAAACCAAACTTTTAAATATTTATGTATTTTACTTAATCATTTCATGAAATAAGAAAATATATTTATACATTTTTTTTAATAAGAAGTAAAATAGCAGAGATTATTGATCGGCTATTTTCAGCAATGTTCCAATGTGTGTGTTCACCAACCTTTTGGAGCTAAAAAGTTTGGAAACCAGTTCTTAGTTCTTTGCTAGTGCTACTACACCAAATCTCTTCACTGGAAATAGCAGATCTACAAGTTCACAACGCATCTACTCTTCCATTGAGAAATGTAGACCCTATAGGATGACATAAACCCAATGTCTCGTCTGGCCAAGATGCAATTCCCTCTTATGAGCGGTATATGTTTGGTTTCCCACGTGGGAGACACGGGTTAGAATCCTTGCCTTTCTCACTCGGCAAATGACATAAAACCTATGGACTGCAGCATTAACCATTGTGGTACATTTGATTACATGTGTACACTCTGTCTGTGTTTCAAGCAAGTTGGATTACCACTGAGAATTTTACTGTGTAGTGTGTACACATTATCCTCTCTGTCTTCAGTATAAATGTCTCAATAGAATAAAATAAAATAGGCGTGGTAAAAAAATATCTGCTGTACTTCTTTAAAGAAGAAAGAAAATGATTCAGAGATGTTTGTTCAATCCTTGTCTCACTGTACTAACCTGGACATTGCCTTGTGATAAAGAGGAGGATATGAATGTATTTAACCAGTAAAATGTTATGTGTTAAATGGAACCCTGTGAGTGTAAAGATGAATACTTATGGTTTCAATCCCATTCATTATGAGACACAGTGAATGCTGCAGCCCCAAGAGGAATTGTTTGGAAAATGTAGTTTGTGCTCAATTTCTTTGTCATCAGAATGCACATCAAATGATCTAGTGAACAACTGGTTGAGAGAAAACTGTTATCAGTTAAGTCTCATGACCGTAGGTCATGCTAGAAGTCTACACAGTAAAATCCACTGTGGTGTACAGTAATAAGAATTAAATAGCTGTTGTTCTCATAGTAATCATTGTTATAGAGCGTTTTTTCAGTAACAAGGGTCTCCCTTTCACTCTAGCTGTTTAGTAAACTGAAAATAGATTTTCAGGTTGGGATACCAATTTCATCCAATCACTATGGAGAAGTCATACAGGATACAAGATAAACATGTTAAATTGGAAGTGATGAAACAAATAAATGAGCAGACAAATTTGGAACTGCAAACAAAAGCTGATAAATGATCTTATTATGTAGGGTTATCTCTCCTTATTGGATGAAATTTATAACCCACCTGAAAATGTATTTTCTGGTTACTAAAGCGCTAGAGAGACGGGGAGACACCTACTGAACACTCTAGAAAGGATTATTATCAGTATATAGAGCATTTGTACCAAAACATTGTTTTTGTTTTAACCAAAGAATATCACTTACAGCACCTTTAATTTGTCCATTTGTAACTTTGAGAGTGTACAACTGTAACCAAATGGATCATTGTGGTCCATTTGGTTGCATTTGTACAGTCAAAGTTAAACTGACATAGAGGATTTTACAGTGCAAAGCAGAAGTCTTGGGAAGTGCTGAGTGTATGATGAGACAATTGTATAAACTATAAAAGTGAGGCAGGATGAATAAAGTGGAAATGGATTTCCCACATGCAATAAAAGCAGATGCAAGAGCGGGAAACGCAGCTGTAACCTGTTAGGATCATTTTGCTTAATTAAATGTTTCTATTAAAACAAAAAGTAGATTATGTTTCCTCAGAGCGCTGCCATTTAAAAAGGCCAAAAAGAAACACGCTCTCCCCTGTGTGAAACGCTTGTACTCACACTCTCTCTCTCTCTCTCTCTCTCTCTCTCTCTCTCTCTCTCTCTCTCTCTCTCTCTCTCTCTCTCTCCTTCTCTATCTCTCTTTTTCCTCCACCCCATCTTTCTTTCCCACTCTCCCTTCCCAGTAGATGAGTAAATGTTATAAAACTGGCCAATCCAGATGAGACCCGTGGGCCATGTGGGACAGACCTGTGTGTGTGCTGTGTGTGTGTGTGTGTGTGTGTGTGTGTGTGTGTGTGTGTGTGTGTGTGTGTGTGTGTGTGTGTGTGTGTGTGTGTGTGTGTGTGTGTGTGTGTGTGTGTGTGTGTGTGTGTGTGTGTGTGTGTGTGTATGGCTTTTTATATGTAACTTTTCCACTTTGCCATAAACTCAATGACAGCATGTCCACAGCACAGACAGACACAGACATCCACCATGAGAGCTACTCTCCCATTTATTAGAGCCATGAAGAGACTCAGCATGGCCTTTGATGAGATGACTTTACCGTGTTTATGAGAGCTGTGGAATGACACATCACCACACAGATGAACAGAGGCCAACAGACAAGATAACTGGATAGACGGACGGACGGACGGACGGACAGATACAGACTGACTGACAGACTGACACCCAGACACACCGACAGAGACAGACAGACAGACAGACAGACAGACAGACAGACAGACAGACAGACAGACAGACAGACAGACAGAGGTTCACAGGCAAGCACAGGGGCATAAACACCACAAAATCAAGATACATATACAAATGTCCCACAATGGTTGGGCACGGATATATATATATATATAGATATATGTCTGTTTGCATACTCGAAACCATCTAATTCAGTCAAAGATAAATCCATACCCTACAAAGTAGATTTTTAAACGTTCTTGTTGAGCTGTCCGGCGTTTTCGGGATGCCACAATGACAGTCTTGTTTTATTGGCTCTCTTTGAGGTCATTCACATTTGGGCTGGCCCTGTGTCAGTGTTTTGGGTTAGACGGAGTTCTTCTTGGCACCCAAAAAGGGAGGTTGGAGCTGACCCACGTTATACTCTGCTCCGGCATGCCAGGAGTGGGTTACAAGGCGGGCGGTTTTTGGCTTGGCAGCGCCCGGCTTGGCTTGGCACCGCTTGGATTCTGTGTTTTCATCAGTGCTGAATTTTAATGAATGGCAGCACTGCCGTTTTACTTTAGCAGTGCTCATCTGTGGCTGTAAACATGATGAGCCTGCAGCTGGAGGGACAGTCAACAGGAAAACTGACCCCAGTGTGACACCGACTGAATGAATCAAGAAGAAGAAGAAGAAGAAGAAGAAGAAGAAGAAGAAGAAGAAGAAGAAGAAGAAGAAGAAGAAGAAGAAGAAGAAGAAGAAGAAGAAGAAGAAGAAGAAGAAGAAGAAGAAGAAGAAGAAGAAGAAGAAGAAGAAGAAGAAGAAGAAGAAGAAGAAGAAGAAGAAGAAGAAGAAGAAGAAGAAGAAGAAGAACGCTACAACAGTTCATCTCTTCAAAACATGTCTTGAAAACCCACTGAACCCTATACTGCTGCTGTCACTTCCATTATCAGTGGGAGACAAGGGACGCTCTCCCAGCACAGAGTGTGACGCGCGCAGTGTCTCTCATGTTGTCTCATTTTCACACTGTCCCTCAGAGCTTGTCACCATTGTGTCCGCTCTCCTGCCTCATCCTCTCATCCTCCCACTGTGTCTGTGTGTGTGAGGAGGCTTGTCTCCCCGCTGGGCGGCGGTGCGGGGAAGCCAGGCTGAAAAGGCTGCGAGGGGGAAAGCCTTTTGAACCCCTCTTGTCCCCATGGTTTGATGCAGTGCAGCTCTCTGTTGTTGGACATCTTTGTGAGGCGCTCCAGGGGATCCGTTACTTTAGGTCCGTCAAACGGCAACCTTTGTGCCCATAAGATGAGACCCCAGCAGCCAGCAACACCCCCCCCCCCCACACACACACACACACACACACACACACACACACACAGTCACACACCCTCCCCATCCTCTGAGTGCTGCCATCCTGCCCCCTGGGTGGGGTGACCAGGGCGCAGGATGGAGAGGAGAGGATGACATGATAGCAGGAGTGTGTGTGTGTGTGTGTGTGTGTGTGTGTGTGTGTGTGTGTGTGTGTGTGTGTGTGTGTGTGCGTGTGCGTGTGCGTGTGCGTGTGCGCGTGCGCGCGTGTGTGTGTGTGTGTGCGTGTGCGTGCGCGTGCGTGTCTGTTTGTGGGTGTGTTGGTGCATTTCTTTGTCCTATAGAGGCCTGCAGGCAGAGAATCGGAGGATTAGCTTTTGTGTCTCCTCAAACATCTTCTGTTTGCAATCATGGACAACTGGCAAACATTCCCATCTTCACCCTGAGCCATTAGACCTGCCAACCAGGCCCTGTTATCACAGCAGAGGCCAAGGGCAGGAAAAGCAGCCAGGGCTCTGTTGACCCTAAGCTACAGCCAGGCCTTGAGGGTTCAGAACAACACAATCACAGATCTAGAATGGATAGAACAGTAATTCCTGTTTAAAGCTGCTATCCGTAAGATTTATATCCTGATATCCTGCATGAGCGCCCCAATTTCAACTTCTGAACCAAAGCGGAAAGCCCATTTGGGTAGGGAAGATATTATACTATTAGCATTGCAATACCTCTTGTCAACCAGTAGTAGTCCTACCCGAACACAGGATAAACGATTCTCAATAGAAGACCAGGGGGACCAGATTATAATGTATTAACATACTCATATACTATAGATTGGTTAACCATCTTTTATTCCCTTAAAAGTTATGGATTGCAAGTTGTATTTATGGGGGGCAAAGAGCTGTCACACAAATAATAGATCTATAATTATATTGCCATTTCATTCTCAAGTGTTTTGTTTTCTTACTAAGCCAGTCATTTAAACTAGCCAACGTCTGAAAGCATCAATCATTTATGCCATTGAACTTTTGATAATTTTGCAGAATTAAGGAACACTACAGTATTTCTTTAAACTGACTTATCTTTCCAGAGTCTTGTCTTATGTGCCGTCCACATTATGATAAAATGTTTTTGTTTTTGTACATAGATCAGAATCACCATCATTCTATGATAGCCATCAGGTGTGCGGATGTCGATTGCCAGGATGTTGGACTTTCTAGGGAGCCAGTATTCCTTTCAAAGGGAGCCCGTATCCCTGAGAACTGATGCTTGTAGGGTCCCATGAGGAGGGGGTCTGACTGTTTGGATTGGTGATTTAGGATGTTCAGCGGGTCAGGGGGCACAATTATACACAGAGGCCAGGGTCAGCGTGGGTATTGCATTTCTGTCCGTTCTTCTCAGTTTACACGTGACGCCAGCCCCCCCACCCCCCTGACCTCCGCTCAAGCACCCCGAATTTTGAATGTGGAGAAATATATAGAGGCAAAGTTTCCAACCAGTGTGGCTATAAACAGTAAACATTTATACTCTGAGATTGTGAAAATGTGTTACATTTTCACACTCTCAGAGTTACAAATGGATGAATTGACACTGAGGATTTGACTGTGTTCTACTGAGAGTTTCTTTTAAATATCCCTTTGTCTTCATTATGACAAACAGTGTTATCCAGAAGAGTTGTTCCTGTACGCCTTGTGCAGTTCCCATGAAAAACGCTGCCCCAAGACAGTAGGATAAGATTACATAATAAGAGTGATATCGGGAGCTTTAACAGAGTTTGTTTATTAAAATCGGATGAACACAACCTAGTATTACAGTGAGAATGTAGAAGAATGAGAGATTGTAAAATTGGGTCCATTGTCACACTGGCATGTAAATACATCACATCCTTCTTCATTACAATGCAATGTCCAGGTTAGTACAGTGAGACCATGGTTGAAGAAAAACACCCCTGACTAATTGTCTTGAAGCAATTTGACCATGTCTATGAGATGATATGATACGATATAATATGATATCGTTGCTGTCGGGTGGAAACCTCATATGTTCAAATTTGAAAAAATAGCAGATCTGCAAGCCTTGAGGCTGTAGTAGACCTGCAATTTTTTTTGTGTGACACTTTAGTATGAAGTAGGGCATACATTTACGAAAAAACATACAAAAGTTGAAACATTGAGATAAGACGTTTCTGCCTGACAACCAACGATACGATATAATGTTGTATTTTATTTTGTTTTATTGAAACATTTATGCTGAAGGGAGAGAGGCTGGTATTCAGTACAATCCTCAGTGTTAACCCATTTAATCCGGGAACGCGTATCTGTCATTTAAGATTTATTTCGCAAAAATAGCAGATCTACAAGCTCATAGCGCGGCACCGAGTGCCACACTACGAGCTTGTAAATCTGCTATTTTTGAGAGAAAAAAAGAAATTTGTAAATCTATAATATATACCCCCCCCCCTCCCCAGAAGCAAAGATTTGAGTTACAAATGTTCGCTTTAAAAATAAATATATTCAAAGATTTGCACATTTTCGAAAGATTTTTTCAAAAATAGCGAAAATGGCAGAAGCCAAATTGCCAAATAAATCTAAAAATGACTTAAAATGATAATATGGTTAATATAAACATTAGCTCCTTATTTCCCTGAGTCATGTCTTAACTCTGAGAGTGTAAAAAAAAACTCTCAGAGTTACAGTAAATGACAGTAACAGGGAGGGTTGTACTGTGTATGGTGTACCTTTCCCCAGTGCAGAGATCTGGGTCTTCCACTGTGTGACCACTGGCAGGCCTTTACGGTAAGGGGGCTGGAGCGCCTGAAAGGACGTGTGTCTGAGAGAACACCCTGCCTCCCCGGCTCCGCTCATGTGAATACATTAATTCATTTACCACTTCGAGGTCGCCAAACCCAAATATTTGCCCCTGCGCATATTTAATATTTATGATGACGAAAGCAAATATTGCCTGACGGATTGAGTGACATGGAGAGGTCAAGCGCTGGGCACTGGCCTGAGGGGAGGGAGGGTTGTTGGCGCACGCGTGTGCGAGTGTGTGCGTGTGCGTGTGTGTGCGTGTGTGTGCGTGCGTGCGTGTGTGGTGTTGTGTGTGTGCGCACTCTCCTGAGAGAGCCAGTCCACATCACAGGGGCAGCAAGCACTGCTCTGTTTGTCTTGAAACACACATGCAAATATGACACGGTACGGCAAACAATTTACATGAATTTGTGTATTATGGATTCATGAGCTTGGATCTCAATGTGTCCCCTAAGAAAGACAGCCGTGTTGATGAATTACTATGAAAGTGTGCATAAGGGACGGAGGGTGTATATGTGTGTGTGCGTGCATGCGTGCGTGCATGCGTGCGTGCGTGCGTGCGCGTGCGTTTGTTTGTGCGTGTGTGTGCGTGTGTGTGCATTCATGTGTGCAAGTGTGTGTGCTTGTACGAAAGGGGGGGAGTGTATGTGGCACGCACTCACACACATGCACGTGCAAATCTGCGTGTGCTTGACCATAATGATATGTCTGTATGTGTATCCATGTGCGGCAATCAATTAGCGTGGGACAGTTTTATGAGGTGGTGTCAGATCTAGATCAACTAAGATGAGATCCTGTTTCCTTTTGGATGGATCTCTCTCTCACCACCGATTCCGGTTCAGGAGCGGAGCGGCGTGACTAAACGGTCCATACCTAATCTCTTTTGAACTGCAACCCGATAGACGCAGCCTTTAATTGTTATATTGAGTTACCAGACAGGCTCTACTTTCAGCTTGAGTTTCTTGTGGTAAATGGATATCTCAGTGCAGTGGTTCCCAAATGGTGTGCCGATGAACATTGGTGTGCCGTGGCGTGCGAGACAAGTCCAGGTGTGCCTTGGGATTTGGTGACAACCACACATTATTATTGCAATATAGCCTACTATACAAAAGGTTATGAATATATTTTTAATTGACTATATCAGTACTTTGTGTGCACTCATTTCCAAATACATAGACAAATACAGTTACCTAAAATATTAGATATTCTTTCAAACTGGTGTCCTTATTTTGAGCATTTTAGTTGGGAATGTTTTAATTTAAATGATTCTTTATTCATTTTAATCTTTCACAAATTTCTATGAATAGCAAAAATAGCCAATGTACTAGCTCATAGTGTGACGCATTGTGAGCTTGTAGATCTGCTATTTTTCATAGGAATACATGCCTTAAGATTTTGATTTGCCCATTGGTGTGCCTTGAGCACAAACATTTAGAAAACCACTGGATAGTGCTTCAGAGAGTAGCACTGGGAGATGGTCAGAGATAGAAAACCTGGACGTGTACGCACACACCCAAACCATACGCAGACAAACACATGTTAACACAATCACAATGCATTCAATAATCAAATGGCAGATTGTACTGTAGATAAGTAGCTTACTAGAACAAACATGCTCTCAAACCTGTTTATGAACAGATAAATGGACTGCATTTATATAGTGCTTTTCCCACTCAAATGCTTTTCCATGCATACTTAACATCCCCCCATTCACACAACGCAATGGTGGCACACTGTTACACATTAGGCAGTTCACACACCGATGGTGGAGGCAACCATGCAAGGCATTGCTCATCGCCATCAGGGGTTTAGTTTCTTCCTCAAGGAAACTTTGATACACAACCAGGAGGAACTGGGGATTGAACCATCAACCTTCGGGCTCCCAGGCGGCGCACTCTACGTAATTCCTGAGCCACTGCGGCCCCATGGTACACATGTACTCTATGGCTGCATCATTAAGACAGACAAGACACAAACCCTCACATGTGGGTGTCCGTTTAGGTCAGTCGGTAAAGTGCTCGCCTTTGGGGGCACGGTGGCGCAGACGGTCGCCTCACAGCTAGAAGGTCCTGGGTTCGATTCCCGCCGGGGACGCTGTGGGCGTGTCTTCTCCTCCGTGTCATCAGCGCCCATACCCTAGGTGGGGTTGGCGAAAGGGCCTCTCTGTGTGGAGTTTGCATGTTCTCCCTGTGTCTCCTAGGGTAGTTAATACCCTCACAAAAACATGTAGTAATCCTGGTCGCTATACCGCCTCCCCATGACAGCCGGGGTGCCTGATGGAGGGGAAGGGAACTGGTTGGAATAACGTGTTCCTTCCACGCGCTACGTCCTACCGGGGAAAACTCCCCCCTGTCAAGTGACAAGAAGGCCAGTTGGCTCTCATGCATTGAAGGAGGCATGAGCTCGGCCCTGGGCTCCCTAGGCTGGTGGGGGGAGTGTAGTGCCCGGGATCACTTAAAAAATTGGCACCGGGTGAAAAAAGGGTTACAAAAATCATGGGATATAAAAAAAAAATAACGTTGGTAGTTGGGAGGTTCCACCTCAGCAATCCATCTCTCAGGGGTCTAGCGCCTTGTAAAGGGAATAGATGCCCTCAGTGCCCGACAATAAGCCACTCTGACTTACTTACACACGCACACACACACGCACGCACGCACGCACGCACGCACGCACGCACGCACGCACGCACGCACGCACGCACACACGCACGCACGCACACACGTGCGTGCGGCCATGTATACAAGCCAACTTTTCCCCATATCTTGACATCAGCATCCCACCCCACCATTCATGCAAAACCCCACCGTGACCTGCAGCATGTACGAGAGGATCTGAAGGAGTGAGATCTCTAGTACACAGAGATCACCTCTTCACCTCCACCGCTCCTATCTCTCCCCACGTTTCTCCCTTTCATCTTTTCTTTATAAAGAGCTATCTTTCTCTCTGCCCTTCCTCCTTTCACCTCTGATAAGTTATTGTGCAAGCTTGTGGAATGTACACAGGCCAAGTATCTCGATGGAGTGTCATTGTTCGGTTTGTTGAGCGGCACCCCACCACCACCACCTCTCCTCCCCTGGATGTGAGCGAGGGAAGAAAGGCAGTCATGGCAGAGTGATAAAGAGTCTTTCAGGGACCAAGAGAGCAAAGGAGAAAGAGGGGGAATGAAAGCAAGAGGAATGAAAGAGAGAAAATCCTGAGACAATATTTGATGGTGATTCACCACCATTCACGCCACTAAGGAGAGATATGGACTTAGTGACCTAGTCAAGGGGAAAGCAGGTGTGACTGTTTGCCAGAATCGTGCGTGTGTGTGTGTGTGTGTGTGTGTGTGTGTGTGTGTGTGTGTGTGTGTGCGTGCGTGCGTGCGTGCGTGCGTGCGTGGTGCGTGGTGCGTGGGTGCGTGCGTTGTGCGTGCGTGCGTGTGCGTTTTCACACATCTGTGCTTGATTTCTAAAAGTTTTATCTATCTTATCTTAAAAAGAAATCTAGACTTTGAACAAGCATAAATATGACACAATAATGGCAGCATGCTGTACTGCAAGGCCACAGTAGATGGGGAAAATCTTCCTTTTCTGTCAATTCCAGTCGTTCTGTTGAGTTGTGGCAGCCTAAAGGATCAGCAGCTGAGAAGGATGGAGAAAATAGCTAGAAACAATGCATGCATGGGCCTCATTGGCTATCCAAGGACACTTTGTTTTCCAATCCTCTTTACAATATGTTGGCAAAGATGCATAGGTGGATGCAGACAGAAAGTAAAGTTGAGGAGAAAGGGTTTATATGAGCTTATATGAAAGCTTAAGACAACTAGCTGTCTGCATGAAAAAGATGTGATTTCAGGCAAAAGTTATTACCCCCATTTTAATGTCCTGTCTTACACCCCCAATTCTCTCATGAAAATGTTTTTTTTTTTAAAACAAGATGGAAGATGGGTTGTGATATTCTGTGCTCATATCTGGTTGTTTGTGGTGAAGCACTAACATTAAGGTCATGTATGGAGCCGTATACTGTAGGTAAATGCCTGTATGGAGATGACCTCACCCTGCCAGCTGGCAGCAAACAATCTTTAAGCACTCCTTTTGTCAACCTATAACATTGGATGCCATTGAAGAGAGCGAGAGAGAGAGAAAGAGAGAGAGAGGACGACTGCATGGCAGTATGATGCAATTTGAGATAGCGTCCGAATGAGGTGTGTGTGCGTGTGCGTGCATACGCGCGTGTGTGTGTGTGTGTGTGTGTGTGTGTGTGTGTGTGTGTGTGTGTGTGTGTGTGTGTGTGTGTGTGTGTGTGTGTGTGTGTGTGTGTGTGTGTGTGTGTGTGCGTGCGTGCGTGCGTGCGTGCGTGCGTGCGTGCGTGCGTGCGTGCGTGCGTGCGTGCGTGCGTGCGTGCGTGCGTGCGTGCGTGCGTGCGTGCGTGCGTGCGTGCGTGCGTGCGTGCGTGCGTGCGTGCGTGCGTGCGTGTGTGTGTGTGTGTGTGTGCGTGTGTGCATGCGTGCGTGTGCCTGTGCTTGCGTGTGTGTGTGCTTGTGTGTGTGTGTGTGTGTGTGTTTGTGTGCGTGTCAGGCAGGCGGGCGGGGGGGCTCGCATTGGTGCACAAGCGTGTGACAAAATTACTAAACTCTCTCTAATAGCTCCAGTCAGTCCATTAAATACGATCTCGCTCATCCCTCAACCTCCTCCCTGCATCCGTCCATCCATACCTCTATCCCCTTTCATTCAGCGGGAGGTGCTGGTGTGGGGGATAGGTGATGTTTTGAAGGCTTTGAGGGTTCCACACCTGTGGGTGTAAGGCCTCCATTGACAGTTTGTAACCTTATCTCCTCTGCTTTGTGAGTCCCCCCCCTTTTCTTTGGCTGGATATGAACAAATTGAGCATTGTGTTTAGGCGAGGACTTGCAGGGGTGTGAAGGAAGGAAGCCTGGTGAGCCTGGGCTCTGCAGCAGGCAGCGGATTCGTAGTGATTCCATGTGTGACATTCAGTCCTTCTCACGGACAGTGCTAATGAAGTGTGTGCCCCCTTTGTTAGGCAGGTCCCCCTCGTGTAGGCAGGGCCCACTGCAAGCCAACCTTCCCCACACACACTCATGACATGGCTGTGTTTTTCCTCACCTTACACAATAAAGTCTGCAGCGTACGTTTAACTTTAATGGTGTACAATTGCGACTAAATGGTCAGTTTTTTTGTTCACTCTGAAAGTTATACAGATTAAAGTAACATTGAGGATTTCACTGTGTATGAATGTTTACTTTTATTTATCTATTGATTTTATTGGTTTATTTCCAGTCTGCAGACACTATTCCCTGGATTTTAAACTTGAGGTTTGTCAAATGTTTCAACTGTATGTTATCAGTTTCACTATGAATTGTCTTCATTGGAGAAAATCTTTACACAGTCAGATCGTCGATGCTAATTTAACAATACATTTCACACTCAGAGATAGATTAACTTGCTCTGAGTTGAAATAACACAGAGGATTTTACTCTGAGTTTGGGAAAACTGAAAACGTGAGAGTTTTTAAAATGTACTCTTCAGGGTTTTGCTGTGCAGTGGAAAGACAGGATAGATGGGAGAGGGGGAGAGAGAGAGAGAGAGAGAGAGAGAGAGAGAGAGAGAGAGAGAGAGAGGCCTGACATCCAAAACATGTCTGGAGACAGACTCGATAAACAGACACAAAGGAGCGTGTTATGTGGCGTAACCCCCTGTGCCTCCATGATGCTCCATGATGTGGCTTTGTCAAGCCACAGTGGTGCAAACAGGTCCCATGATGCTTCAGGGCTCATTTAAACGGCTCCATTTGTACTTCTGGCATTTGTTTTCCTTGTCTTCCTTCATTCAGGATTTTCCATGGATTATATATTTATTTTTACGGATTTTGAGTTTCGGAATTCATGTCATGCATGTATTCGGCTTGGAAGTGGCTGCGGCGAACTTGCGTGAGCGTGCATTCTCATGCGTGTGGAGCCTTCGTGTGTGTGTGTGTGTGTGTGTGTGTGTGTGTGTGTGTGTGTGTGTGTGTGTGTGTGTGTGTGTGTGTGTGTGTGTGTGTGTGTGTGTGTGTGTGCGTGCGTGCGTGCACTCGCACGCACGCACGCTGGCTGGCAAGCGAGTGTATGCATGCGCAGCAGCTATCTGGAGCCACACATCCTCATGTCAGTCAGACTCAGTCAGACTCAGTCTCGTCTCGTCTCCGCTCGGTTGAATGCAGATGAGCGGGTTAAATTAGCCGGCGTTGGAGTATCAGAGGAGACAGATACCCATGTCGCTTCGTGTCTCAACAGAAACACGACTCCTGTTTCCAATTAAAGCCAGCTGTAATGATAACGCGTCACGAGTGTCAGGACAATGGTAGGACAGGCAGGCTGCCTGCCGGAGCCCTGAGAGGTGCCTCTGGAAGGGGAGGGAGGGAGGGAGGGAGGGGGAGGCAGCGGTCGGGGATGAGGAGGAAGGATAGGGGGGACGAGGGGTGAGGATGGACGAGCACAGGGGGGGGGGGGGGGGGGGGGGGAGGAAAGTGATGAGCGATCGGTGAGACAGGAAACGATGAGCGCGTCTTGGTAAAGAATCCCAGACTTCCGGCAGTGAATGAATGGGGTGGATGGGTAAATTTAACTCACAAAGTGTACAAACCCTTAAGGGTCCATTTGGTCACATATGTAGCCTACACTTATTTTTAGGCCCATTATTCGCACAGGATGTTCAAACATTGTGTTGGAGATGTGCACCGGGTCAGCCCTGGGCATGAACTCATATTTGGTATTTATAGATATGATGTGTTTGATTGTCAGCTATGACACAGAAAGTATAGAGATGTACAAGATATAATTAAAACAAAACCTGTAAATATATTTTCTCCACACAGTAAAATCCTGACTGTTAATTTAAGCCCGGAGCGAAAAATGTAGTTTTTAGAATCTCTAACTTAAATGAACACTCAGGATTTTACAGTGCATTAGGACTATTACTCCAAGGTCTGAGCACCATGGTTGCTCCTGTGCACAAGAAGTTCTCCCCAGAAACATTTCGAGGATGCAACTTAAGATCCTGGGTTTCGCTTCCCACTCCGCACGCTATCTGTCTTGCTCACCCTTGCATGACCCAAACATGCGGCCAGTGAACCTAGTGTGTTTTCTACGGACACGCAGGGAAGGTTACCGAGGCTTCCAAACCAAACCAGACCTCAGCTATGCCCAGGCCTGGGATGAGGGAAGGAGGGGCCCCCCTCTGAGGAAGTCATCACGGAGTCCAAATAACAGGGCCGTCCCCGCTTGGGGCCCGCTGTCAGGCCAGTGATCGATGGCCTCGGCCATGGATGCCTGCCCTGATTGGCCAGCGGTGAACAAAGAAGGGCAAATATAGAGACATAGATGGGGTCATCCTTGCCACTTTGGGTACTCAGAGAGAGAAAGAGAGAGAGGGAGAGAGAGAGTGATGGAAGGAAGGAAAGATGGAGGGAGAGAGGTATGGTAAACCCCACCGCGCTGATTGCTAGTCTCCTCTTTGATTCAGAAAGCAGACATGTCGTGCTGTTTTATTTCGCTTGTAACGCATCCAAAAATGGCCGCCGTTGAGGCAACGCTACACTTTGGTGATTGCAGCTCCACAGCTGTGGCCACAGGAATGCGGCCTGTCTTCCCCTTCTCTCCTCCACCGTGTCTATTTATCTCTCCTTCCATCTTCTCTCCTGTTTCCTCACCTCTCTGGCCATGTCTCCCGTCTCGCTCTACCCACCCCACCCTTCGCTCCCCATCACTCTCTCTGTCTGTCTCTCTCTCTCTCTCTCTCTCCCTCTCTCTCTCTCTCTCTCTCTCTCTCTCTCTCTCTCTCTCACTCTATCTCTCTCTCCATCATTCTCTCCCTCTCTCTCTCTTTCTTTCTCTGCCCCGAGGCGATGACTTTGGCTCTACAGGGAAATCTCTGATTAACACTGAGGCCTTCTTACCAAGGAAGCGGTCTTTTTTCTACCTTTTTTTTCCCCCCTCTCTGCCTTTCTCCCCCTCCACATGTTCCAGAGGTTCAGTAAGGCTCAGTAAAGCATCAGATAGAGACAGAGAGAGGGGCTACCAGACAGACCCTCCCTTGTATCAAAACCGGGTGGTGATGACATACATTAGACACCCTTTCTCCTTGTGGCTCCTTCAGTAACAGAGACTCACTATACAGGCTCAAAGCCAGTTGCCAGTCTTCAGAATCTGGCTTAACGTTCCAGCATTGGCTCACAGATTTTAGGCTTAAGTCTGGTTTCCAAAACAAATAGGTACACAATTCAGGCTTTCAGTCAAGCGTCAAATCTTTAGACTTAAGGCTGTGAATCTGCAGAATATTCCTTCGCTATTCTCTTGGCTTCACCCACTTCCGTTTGGAGGTGGCGAATTCAAATGTTACACCGTGAAGTAAATCTCCTTTCAGTGAAGCCTCTTTGAGGCCATTTAGCAAAACCTGTGCACTCTCAAGTACATACTTCATCAAGTATAAGTACGTGACGTGACCATTTCCCTCAATGTTCTGTAAAGTTGTGAGTGCGTTCTTTTCTGGCAAGGCATTGGTTCTTCCGCATGCGCATGGACAGACGTGTGTATGCACATGCACATATCCAGTACGTGCAAGCACCCGTTGAGCTGGTGACGGAGGCAGACCTTTCACCCCAAGCTTTGTCGCAGACCTGTAATCTGACACACAAGGCACGCTGTCCAAGATTTTCCCCCAATGATGCTTCTATCTCTGTGTGAGAGAAGGCCAGGGCTAAAGTGTCAGCCAATCGTCCATCCATGGGGACGGGGACAGGGGGTTGAAAGTAGGCAGCCTATAAGATCTCACACAATAGTGCACTTTCCCATAGCAAGGGCCCAAGACAGGCTTACCGGGACCAAGGGCCAGCTTGACATGTTTATAATAGGAAACAGGAAAAAAAGCACTATTTGGTTATTCGAAACGATGGACCGACTGATAAATCATCCTTTTGGCAACGAGATGTGAAAAGCGTCAAAATGATTCTTTTTGTGGGGGGACTGGGTGACATAAATAACGAACAGGCCTACAGGCCGAGCCCCTTTTGGCCCTGCGGTGGAAACAGGGCTAGTTGTGTGCCAGTGGAGAGCAGACAGGCTGCACTTGCCTCCGAGGGCCTGACACACAAGCACTTATTGTTGTCTCCCTCTCTTGTCTCCCCTCTCCATATAAGTCAAACTAAGCCGACAGAGTGTACTTGACCCCTTCACCCACTCCCTCTTTCTCTTTGCACTTGCACTCCTCGGTTTCTCTCCTCCGCTCTTCTCCTCCTCTGCGGGTGGTCCAGGAGCGGCCACCTGTCTCTTGCCCTATAGCGTTGGACCGCTTCATACCTGGAATGTAGCCTCAAACACCTGGAACAGCCCGTGATGTGTTCGCTCCCAGGCAGTGGTGGACAAATTAAATCAACCCCCAGTGCTGGAGTCTAGAGTATAGATATTCCTGGTCAAATATTACTCAACTACAAGTGCAAGTTGCTCAGTTCAAAATTGTACTTGAGTTAAAGTACTGGAGTGCTTGCTTTTAAAAAATACGTACATATTCAAAAGTACATGCTTTTAAGAATATTTAAGTATTCAGAAGTACACATTACAAAGTACATTTCATTTTAAATATCAATGCATTGCTGTATTGAAGCCCTAACCCTAACCCATTTCCCAAAGAATTAAAAGATTTTCCAGACATTTGCAACAAATACCAAATACAGTGAAAATAGCAGATCTATCACGATGCATTGTGCGCTTGTAGTTCGGCTACACTATATTTGAAATAGTGGTTAATATATATTTTCCCTTCCTAAAGGTAGTGGAGTGAAAGTCATAATGTATCCAAAAATACAAGTTAATGTACAAACACTAAAATAAATAACTTAAAGGAGAATTACGGCCAACGTTATTCTTACCTTTATTATGATGTTATGATATCCTAGGATGAGTGGTACAGTACAGAAATTCCATAACTCCATAACGGATCTGCCACAGTTAAAAACCTGTGCCTATAGGTCTTGCTTGAAATCGCGTATTTTAATAGTTTTTTGTTTTTTTTCCTGGAGAGATCTCATGTTTACAGTGAGAGACACTATGCAACTTGTTGTTCTTGAATGCACTCGAGCGTAAGCCGAGCTTTCACGACACTTCAGTACCCAAGTAAATGTACTTTGTTACCGTCCACTACTGTATACGTTTAACACATATTTAAATTGTGAGAGTCGATTACTCCTGTCTTGTTGTTGCGGGAGAACGTGACGATAACTGTTCTCCGCCTGCCAGTAACCCCAGCCAGCCTCGCCCAGCTGGTGTGGGCTTCAGATCCAAACGACTGGCCTTGGGGGTTAGATGGTTCTTGGAGTGATGTACTGTAGGTGAGTAAGCAAAGCAAAGCTATGTCAAATTTCAATTCTACTTAAATCACGGATCACCCTGGGAAGCCATCTGCTCACAGTTCCAGCTCCACCTGCTAGGGCTTCAGGCTGGAGAGAAACCAACTCGACGCACCCCTCTGTGGAGTGCTCGGTCTGAACCGTAAGTCAGTAGGACACATGCTGTTCCTGTTACGGCTAAAGACCCTCTCTCCAGAATGGTGCTTAGCTTCCAAACTGATCGTTCTCGCCAGCCGACTGACGTCTGACTGCCAAACATGCAGTACGTCAAAATTAAACAGTTATTCTGCTTGTTCGGACTGTTTTTGTCTGCACCGTGTCATTGCTAAAGAGTAAGGGATGTGCGTTTTAGGACGGGTATCATTGGCTTGTGTATTTTAGGTTGAGCGCGCCAAAACTAAGTTCACAGTTGTGAAGGGTTGTTTGTTTTGGTTGTTTTTTATTTTATATATATTGCCTACTGTAGTTGTGTGTCATATTTTGCATGCTTTTTGTCTGTACATCCAGACAAAGAAATCCAGGCTGTTAATTTAAATAGGTTCTTTCACTCTTGAGATAAATTAACACTCCAGATTTTGCCGTGTGGGTGACCATAAATGACGTTGTTACACACGGAGGGCTGTTTTAACTTGTTGTCTGCTCTTCTCTGAAGACCAGACAGAGCTAATTAACAGACAGGAAATGAGTCAAGTCTCTGTTGCGGCGAGGATGATGTTTAGAGGAAATTACTATGAGATGGCCAACTGAAGAGTGATGACTGAACCTGGAGGTGTGTGTGTGTGTGTGTGTGTGTGTGTGTGTGTGTGTGTGTGTGTGTGTGTGTGTGTGTGTGTGTGTGTGTGTGTGTGTGTGTGTGTGTGTGTGTGTGTGTGTGTGTGTGTGTGTGTGTGGCCACCTGAATTGGGCAACAAACGTGCCGTGCGTCAAATTGTGAAAGGAGTTCACTTTCCCCATCACCTATTTATTTTGTGACTGCACACTGTGGTGTGTAGAGTCATCCAGGACTTGTACCACCAGTGTTACTGTCTGCCCACTTCAAAAGCCTCCCCCCAAAAATTGTAAATTCAATGCATTGTGAGCTTATAGATAGAATTTTTGCATGCGACATAGGTGCACAATATACATTTGCAATAAGCTCAGCTATCAGAAACATGTCAAAAGAAAGACACATTTGTGTCTGTGGATAATAGCTTAAAGGCATTCAGTCAATCAGTGGTTCTCAAACATTTCCATGTCAAGGACCCCTAAATGAATATGTATTTGGCCGCAGACCTCCATCTGATAAAGATTTGTGTTAAAATGTTAAAGATTCTTTCTATATTTTAATGAAAATTGCAGATCTACAAGCTTATAACGCGTCGCATCATAGCTCGTTAGCCTTTATATAGGGGTTTAAAGTGCTAACTTTGATTTTGATGCCATATTAACTCATTTGGTCATTAATTCATCATTAGTTAAGTGTTAATATGTGTATGAATTTGCTGGCTATTGTGAAGTGTGACCATTCAACCGTGGAACCCATTCAAATGGGACCCTCGGCATCAAGGGTTGGATTGGGGGTAAGTCCCTGTGACATACTAGCATCATGTCCAGGGGGTGTACTTGCACATCAAGCTGCCTCGCGCTACAGTAACAGGAGATAGGCCCCTGCCCTGTGGGCCACATGGCTCGGCAAGGCTTACTCACTTAGGTCGCCTAATGCATATCAAAACTTAGGGTCCTTGAAATGAAAAGGGTTGAGAACCACTGGCACCTATGGTACAGCACAGTAAAGAATTGTGACTTTGTCACCTTATTATGACATATTTTTCCCTGCTCTGGGATTCAGAACCTCTCCAAAACACCCATGTACTCCTTGCGTTCTGTCCAGTTCGATGCCAGCTGCTCGCTTCACGGAGAGATCAGGGGGCACCGGTGGGCCAAGTAAGCAGGCAGTGCCCGGCAGGATGGGCCCACTGAAGGAGGAATGCTGATTAGATGAGAAGTGACACTGGTGGCTAAGTAGATGTAGTGTGTGTGTGTGTGTGTGTGTGTGTGTGTGTGTGTGTGTGTGTGTGTGTGTGTGTGTGTGTGTGTGTGTGTGTGTGTGTGTGTGTGTGTGTGTGTGTGTGTGTGTGTGTGTGTGTGTGTGTGTGAGAGAGAGAGAGAGAGAGAGTGTGTTATTTTCAATATGAGCCTAGATCATGTGGTCTGCTGCTTTAAAACAAAGGGGCTCTGGTCCAGTTTGCTCCCAAAGGGATAAGGGGAGGGTACCTCTGGCCAGGCGAGAGAGAGAGAGAGAGAGAGAGAGAGAAGAGAGAGAGAGAGAGAGAGAGACAGAGAGAGAGAGAGAGAGAGAAACTATGCAGCTTGCTGGGCTCTCTGACACGCGCTCTACCACACTACTTTAGGGGCGGGTCAAGGTAGTTAACTAGCGACAGCCGTTCAGATGGGTTCTGCTCCGACTTCAAACAGAGAACATTATGGCCGCACGCTCACAGGATATTGCACTGTAAGGCCGGTGAGCACGGCTGTGGAAGAGAGAGGAGGCTTTGTATCGAGCCCATTAGAGCCCTAAACCGATACTAATGAAGCTGTTTCCTGTACAAACGGAGCGACTCGGGGGAAACTGCCTCCATAGCTTTTAATGGAGGCTCCCAGCAATCCCAGTTAAGACGAGGGGACTTTTTTTTTTCTTCCCTTGTATCTGGGTGCTGAGCGGGTTACTACTGGTTCCAAGCAAGAACCTCCCTTTGGAAAAGTTAATTACGCATGATTAATGGAGCGTTTTCCCCTCCAATGATATCTGTGACAGCACAAAGCTGTCGCAAGGCTTGTCAGGCCCAATTCGAGCTGAATAAGTATTTATGTGATCGCATGTGATGGGCCTCCTCTCACCAGCACCGGCCCTCATCAATCAAGCCCTGCTGCTCGCAGTAGTGGGAAATTGGTCTATCAGCGCGGCTGCCTCTTACCCCCCCACACCCCACCCACACACCCACACACACACACACACACACACACACACACACACACATCACCACCACCACTACTGCCATCGCTGTACCTCCACTACCACTGCCACCTCCCTCCCTCCCCATTCAATCAGGCCCGGGGCTACAATGCTTCTTTAGCTCTTACTTCTGACCAACGCAGGGGTCATGGGGGGTGGGGGGGAGGCGAGGGCTGTGTGTGTATGTGTGTGTGTGGGGGGGTGGTAGCAGGGGTAGCGGGAGCCAGAGCCGAGCCCATCCATTACGGCTCTTGTTTCTCTCGATGGCAGCCGGACGACGGGATTCTATTAAGAGCTCCCGTCTATTCAGCAACCGAGATTACACCAGGGCCCTCTCTCCGCGCGCTCGCACACACACACACAAACAAACACACACACACACACACACTTCCCCACCACCTCCATCCATGGAACCCCCGCACCCCCTCCACCCCCATACCCACCCTGGGGGCCCTATAGCTTCTAGCTCCCCTTCTACCCTTTCCCTTCTACGTTGGTTTTTACAGTTCCCACTAGTAGTTTGTTTCTTTTTTTCTGTCTAAGGCCAGGATGACAATAATCACTGCATGAGAAAGAGAGAGAGAGAGAGAGAGAGAGAGAGAGAGAGAGAGAGAGAGAGAGAGAGAGAGAGAGAGAGAGAGAGAGAGAGAGAGAGAGAGAGAGAGAGAGAGAGAGAGAGAGAGAGAGAGAGAGAGAGAGAGAGAGAGAGAGAGAGAGAGAGAGAGAGAGATCTGGAGAAGAATGAGAGGAGACATCCTGACCTGCCCTGTAGTGTTGGATGTGAAAGTGGACACACACTGTGGGGATCCGCCATGAGTTTGGCTAGGTAGTACCGCACGCACGCACGCACGCACGCACATACACACAGCCACAAACAGACGCTCTCTCTCCCTCCCTCTCCCAAGAGAAGACAGTATAGCCTCAACACCTGGCTGCTGCTGGAACACGCAGGACCATCCCCGCCGCCGCAGTATAAACACACTTAAGACGGGTGACATCACAAGCACGCCGCGGGCCGGCGCTTGCGTCGTAAACACCGGCCGACACCAGATCAAACCGCCACTCCTCTCGCGTGTTTAAGAAGCTCGTTTGTCTCTCCGCCGGGCCTGAAGAGACTCTTCATTTACTTCGTATGTGTGTTAGCACTTGAGAGGGGAGAGCTGCGAGGGGTCGCGACCCCTCTATGAATGGATGGGGGTCTTCCCGTCAGGGGAGAGAGAGAGAGACAGCGCTGCTGTCAAACAAACAGAAATTTAATATGTTGCCTTCTATCGGGATGTCCTGGGTGTGTATACACTCCCTCTACTTGATTATGAATAACCCCCCCAATCTTATAAACAAGTGGAGAGAAGACATTCATCAAGGACAGAGAGGTGAGGGTGTGAAGAAGGTGGAATGTTCTCCTCTGCAGGCCAACAAGAGCCTGCTGCTGTGTCATGTGGCGTGTGCGTGCGTGCGTGCGTGCGTGCGTGCGTGCGTGCGTGCGTGGGTGCGTGCGTGCGAATGAGGGGAACCGCTCGTGTGATTGAGGAGAGGAGAGGAGACCAGCAACCAAAAGATTTAAGAGGATGGGAGAAAAATTAGGGACAAAAAAGAGGTTGAAATCAACTTATTTTTTACTTGGTAGCACACCCACCAAAATGTATGGAGCGCCAACATGTAATATATGTTTTAACTGTGTATGGTGAAACAGTATGGTTTACAAGTAACATAAAACGGTGAAAGTAGACGTAAAATGCACACCACTGGGGCTTTATGCAATATCCTGGGGCCAGGATTTAAAATGTGGTCTCCTGACTCTCTGTCCCTCTTCCATCCATCTCTTCACTGAGACAGCGGCATCGAATGTCTCCAGATGAGGACCCTCACTGATTCTAATCACATCTTCAACTGTGTTTCTTATTTGTTTGCTTTGAGAGCCCATTTGGGTAATATAACTGGAATATCTAAGTTATAAAATAATTGCAATGCAAATAGTAACCTAAATAAAACCTAAAAAGGAAATTGAATGTTCCTTTGACATGTACATGGATACTTGCTTCAGCTGTAAAATAATGAAATACCAACCACATAGCACATGCCTTCTCTGCATGTGGGTATAATTGCAATTTACAAAGCAATTACTCTGATATTTGGCAACTTAGGGCACACGTGCATGAGATGTGTGTGGGGACTAAATTGTTCGACAGGCAAAAAAAAAGGGCAAGACACTCAGTCAAATACTGTTCTGTGTATGCCATTATTGGCAGTCATTTTATATGAAATGACAATTGTGATCATATTCTGCATTACATTTAGATTCTGATATATCTTGATTTTGACACAATAATATATTTTATTAAAATCCACGCACGCGCACACACACACACACACACACACACACACACACACACACACACACACACACACACACACACACACACACACACACACACACACACACACACACACACACACACACACACACAGAATGGCCAGAATGCACAATTTCTGTTTGGAAATATGTTGTATTTGAAGCTAATTCACAAGGAAAGACAGCATGGTGTACACATTATGAGAAGAGAGAATGATTGGGCTGTCACTGATTAAGATCCTACAGAAAGTGCTG
>NC_139945.1:36293027-36300527 GCF_963454915.1 Gymnoscopelus microlampas
TACATTATATATACATATACATACACAAAATATGTTACATTTGAAAACTTGAAATGGGTTATTCTGCATAATGAGTACTTTCTACGTTTGGTACTTTAAGTATATTTCGATGGCAATACTTTTGTAGGCTACTTTTACTGAAGTAGCCTAAATTCTGAATACCAGACTAGTACTTGTATTTCTGCATTGTAGTATTGGTACTTTTACTGAAGTAAAAATGTGAGTAGCCTACTTTTTCCACCACTGCACACGCGCGCGCGCACACACACACCGGGCCCCCCGCGATGGGCGCATTCCACTGACTGCTCCTCAGAGCTGGGGCACACGCTGGGTAGCTCCAAAAAACCAACTGCTGCATGAATGTTTTCTAATAGCTGCTGCTTGCCTCAACCCTCTGATTTTTACATTTACTACCTCCTCCTCCTCCAGCCCTCATTGCCACATACAGTTTGCATAGTAGCTCACATTGTCTCTTAATACTGAGACTTATTCTAACGGTAACCGGAAGACTCGCCCCAAAACACGCTCGCCACCCTTTTTTTTTTCGCGGACCGCTCGCCCCCAGCCGAACGAGCGGTCCTGTTTGGCAATTATGCATCGTCACGTCCTGCCATTCCCCTGCTGTCAATGCAATTAACTTCATTTTAGCACAGAAGACAATGTATCTCATTCACACGCGGGAACTCTTGAACATCATACTTGTTCTAATGCCAGGATTAATAAAAAAAAAAACCCATAGAGTTTATTGAGCACACAGCCGCCAAAGTTACTCAGAGCTTTTTACAAGCAAGAGGAGGTGTTACACAGATCATAGCTTAATCAGATTGAGAAATCAATTTAACGATTTTTTCCCCCCCTCCAATTCTTTTTTTCATTTATTCAATCATTATTGCATGGATTAGAAACTATGGAAGTGGTTTTTAGCACCATTTAATTTAGCTATTTTGCCTTCACGGCTGCGGTCTAGCCTCTCCAGAGGGGGAAATTGTCCGTTGTCGGGGATGAAACGTGGACTTCGCCGACCTGTCACGGCAGTGAGCTGGAAGGACCGCTAATAGAGAGCAGACAATGCCAAAATGATAGGGTACTAATTCAGAAAACACGCAGACAGCCTCTTCGCACGGGGGCTACAGAATTTGTTAGGAAATCATCTCTCTCTCTCTCTCTCTCTCTCTCTCTCTCTCTCTCTCTCTCTCTCTCTCTCTCTCTCTCTCTCTCTCTCTCTCTCTCTCTCTCTCTCGGAATGCCTGGCTGACCCCATAGCAAATGAAAATAATCCAAAGTAATTAGAAGTGAGCTGGTCTGGTCCTGAGAGCCCCCGGGCGGCCGGGTAAACATGGCCGGGCGCACTGCGTTTCTCGGAGGGGCCGGGGCGGAGCCAGGGGGGCCGCTGACCTTGTCCACATAAAGCAGTGATTTATGAAGTGCAGGGCACAGCAGCGGGGCTTCTGTCTTCTCCCGCAGAACCAAATTACTGAGGTGGAGATTAACACGCGCTCGCAACGGGCCTACTTCCAGACCCAAGGAAATTTTTTATTTACATTTTTTCCCTTTTCATTTCCTCTGCTCTCCTTTAATGGTAATTGGGCCGTATGGAGGTTTTCCCCCCCAAAAATAGGGACTTACTTAGGTGTGACACCTAAGTAAGTCCCTATTTTGGGGGGTAAACCATGTGACCTTAAAGATATATAAGATTGATATTAGCCTTTATAACACGCACTGATTTATGTTGGGCATACCCCTTTTTGTCTATGTATTTTTTATTTTTAAACTCAAAACAGTTTTGTAAGGCGTTTAAAATACACATAATCCGTTGCTTTGAGTTCAAATATTTTTTGACTAAGCTATAATGTTGGGACTATACATATTTAACTGCATAAGAATGTTCGCCAACGGTTTCAGCTTTTAAATGAGTTTTTGCCACTTGATTGAATCGCCCCACACTTAACCAAAATAAATTGCGCAGGGGGGCCGTCTGCATAGAGAGTCATGATGGAGACTTAATGCAGCTTTTCGACGGTGTCAATGGGAGGTCTCGACCATGAATGGTGGAACTATTTCATGTGGATTTGGCTGCAATATTTTCTTTTTCTTTCTTTTTTTTCCTTCTCTCCTCCCCTCTCCTGGAGGATGTGGTGGAATGCACCTTATAGCAGTGGTGGAAAGTAACTAAGTACATGTACTCAAGCACTATGTACTTAAGTACAATTTAGCCTATTTTACTTTCTTCAGTACTTACAGTTTTCAATACTTTTTTACTTCTACCCCATTACATCTCAGAGGAAAATATATGACCACTTCGGCCCTGTACATTTTGTCCATTTGAAAATAGCAGATCTACAAGCTCACAATGCTCGCCATGCCACACATGAACTTGTGAAATGGGACATTCTGTGCAATGAGTATTTTTACTTTTGGTACTTTAAGTATATTTTGATGCCGAAACTTTTGTACTTTTACTCAATTACATTTTGAATATATGGACTTTTACTTGTAACAGAGTATTTCTACATTGCAGTATTGATACTTTTATTTAAGTAAAACATTACTTTTCTTCCGTCACTGCCTTATAGTCAGTCCTACCTACACTGTGTTTCCATGCCTGGCTGGCCCCTCGGCATCAGCAGTGGGCTCTCTGCACATGCGGCTCTCTCTGGCTGCCTGGCGGAGTCAGTTTGCAAACCACCCGGGAATCCCCCCTCTAATACTCGGCTGTCCTATCTGAGCTCGCATGCAAGATGGCTCTTGATCAGGGCCAGGGTCTTCAACAGGGGGTCCGCCGGTCCGGGACCAGTAGGGGGTCCTCAGAGTTACTACAGGTCCTACAGGGGCCCCAGGGGGTCCACCAAATATTTGTGTGATGGGGAACATACGCTGAAAATAGCAGATCTCACGTGAGCTATTTTCAGATAGTTGGTGTAGAGGGAAAAGTACAGAGCCAAGTACAGAGCCAAAGGTCTCAAGTTGAGTAAATATTGAGGGTTTAAAAGGTGTGTATCCAACTATCTATGAAATCTATGAAAAAGTTTATTCTGCAACACAATTGTATACAATGTGTAACGGGGCCGGGGGTCCCTGCTTCATCTCTCTGTCAGCAGCTAAAGGGTCCTTGGGCTGAAAAACGTTGAAGACCCCTGCTCTTGATAATCAAGCCAAACATGTTCAAAGGCACTGTGTTTTTATTAATTCGATGTTAGAGAGAGAGAGAGAGAGAGAGAGAGAGAGAGAGAGAGAGAGAGAGAGAGAGAGAGAGAGAGAGAGAAGTATAGCCATGCATGCACTGGCACCCCGTGAAAGAACTGAATCCCTAATCAGTTATATTATATAATTGTGTATAATAGTGATAATGAAAATTCCCTCTTTATATTTCAGTGTGTTTTTTTGTATCTGCATGATTGAATTCCTAAAGCAAACAACGAATATGCCACAAGCAAAATAAGCATGAAGCCTCTTCAAGCAATTGGCTGTAGTAGCCTAAAACCCCCGTCAAGGAATTTCACAGCACTTTAAAGTCTATGCACTAAACATTATCCGGATGCTGTGGGTTTTAAGAGTCCCTTAAATCAGTATGAAATGGTGTGTGGCATGATATAGGCTATAGGAGCTAACATACCCTGAAGCATGCATGTGCTGCTTTGTAATTTGTTGATAAACAGCTTTTTCCCCACACACACACCCTGCTCAGTTTGGTAGGCTATGTCAAAATCATTATGACAAAAGCGTGGCATAATTCAGATAAAACAGACCTGTTTAATCTTAGCCATATCAGAATGGTGTTTATGGCTGAATTGCTCAAATAAACATAAATTAGGGGTGTGTTTTGCAAATCACTCTTGTGGGTTTATTAACAAAATGAACAAGTGTTTTAAATTCACAGCCATATCGCTCTGTCAGTGTGGAAAAAAATCCCACAGCTTTTATTGTAGGTCGTTCAGGTGATTATATATATTATATATTCGGGCACACGGCTGAATCTTTCATGTCCCGGCTATAGCAATTTGACGACTTAATGTAGATGGTGTTCTTGTGGTGCAATTCCCTGCGAACGAGAAAGCAATGACCCCCATCTCTATAACTCAGCGTCTCAGTGCTTTGACTGATGCGTTTTGCTGAAGAGATACAGGCAGCAGAGGCTATAGCCCACTGTTTCCCAAACAGTGGGTCGGGACCCATTTGTGGGTCGTGGACTCATTTTTATGGGTCGTGAGTAAAAATCCCTACATTTTCTTTTCTTTTAAAAGTTTTAGGCAAAAAAAAAGCTAAAATCTTCATGAATTAAAAACAAACAATGATTTTTCTAAATAATTTGATAAATACATTTTTAGAAAATCAAAGAAATTGCAATAACTAGAAAACAAATGTTTAGGTTGTAGTGAAAATATCAGATCTATAAGCTCACAATATGGCACAAAGCCATGCGCTGTGAGCTTGTAGATCTGCTATTTTCACTTGTTTGGGTCCCAGGGAGACATCAAATTTATTTTTTGGGTCTCAGCCTATATGGACTGGTAGGGGAGGGGGGGGGGGTGTCTTAATAACACGTGAAGCTCACTGCTCACTGCTCAAATTTAAATAGCATTCAACGAACAATGCCAGTGAAATGGCACATTTATTTATTTACTATTTATTTATTTATTTATTTATTATTAAAATGGCTTGTTGGGAGAAAAAAAGTTTGTTCAGTTGAGCACGCCATCTTCTGACGGGGGGGAGAAGTGCACCGTGTCTTAATGTGGGGGCGGCCTCTGGGTTTGCTGGCACTTTTACCCCAATTTACCCCTGGTGATACAACCACAAGCCCTCTTGTTTATCCACCCACATTTCCTCCTTTTGAGAAAAGAGCCCAGGTCTCTGTTCTCTCTATCAGAATCCTCGATCAGACCCGGAGAGAGGCCATGAAGCAATCACTTTCCCAGATTACTTGTATTTAATACACAATGCATCATAAAACAAATCCCTCATCCTGACAGGAAGAAAATAGAACAGCTCATACGGGCTTGAGCTTTCCCAATTTATGGCTAAATTAAAAAGGCTTCCAACAATGGGACAAGTTGAGGGGGGAGGCAGGAAATCAATGGCCGGCGGACCGGGGTCTCTCTTCGGTTCTCAAGGAGCTGGAGAGACGATGGGAATCGGTGGTCGGGGTCTTGGGCTTATTTACACACGATTTTTCCTGTCCTTCCTGCACATTTGCTCTGCGATTTCATAAAACAATGGACATTATCTGGGATGGAAGGTCAATGTCACACAGGCAGTGGCCCGTGTGTGTGTGAGACAGATCCATCATCATCTGCTCTCATCAGCCAACCCTCTGTCCTCTCCATTTTATGAGCTGCCTAATAAACTCACAACAAGGAGCCTGCTTATTTACATCGGTGGTTCTCAACATGTGGGTCGGGACCGCCAGGGTGGTCCCCACACCATTTTTTTGGGGGTCCCCAGATGACAGTGAAGTGACAATTGAAGGACTTTTAAGGACTTTAACTTTTGAATACTTATTTTTTAAGTAAAAAAAAAAAAAAAAAAGGAAAAAAAAGACGATTACTGCATCAAATGCAATCAACAAACTATACAATAAAACATTGGCCAAATTGTCAAATAATATAAGAAAGAGGCAAACATTTTTTAAATAGCCGATCTACAAGTTCACGCCTGGCGTTGTGAGGTGTTGTGAGCTTGTATAGATCTGCTATTTTCACAATATTTCTCTGTGGAACCAAGTCAAACAAAATGGGGGGGCCCCAGTTCAAATATGATTGTTTTGGGGGGTCACGGGCACGGCCTATAAAAAGGTTGAGAACAACTGATTTACATAACAGGGCTCGCCTCGGTAAAGCCTTATTTGCAAACCTGTAAGATGTTTTATGTATTTTGTTTAATCTACAGACGAGGGGGGAGGGAGACTGCAGGGAAAAGAAATAAAGATACTTGTTTTTTTTAATCTGTGGAGTGAAAATCGAAATCTATATTTTTGTTGTATTTTCCAGTGATGGTTTACAGTATAGCCATACTGTTTAAAGAAAGTAAACAAACAATGCAAAGTGATTGTTTTAATTTGGCACGTGAAGTGCATTAGGTTAAAACCATGCTCTGTCAGTTTATCGTAATTCCTTGACAAAAGCTCATTGTTTCATTATTATTTGGAGACTAATTTATTGTTCTTGTGTATTGAGCAAAACTATGTTTTGTTGGGCTTTGGCTGTGCGCCTATAAGTTCCTATGTTGTTCTGGATAAAGTGTGCAAGACGCAACTGCTACTGCATAATGACATGTCTATTGTTTACGTAGCTTCTGATAGTCCTTTAGCTTTACACTGGTTCTCAAAGTGGGGTCCGGGGACCCCCAGGGGTCATTGAGGGGGTTACAGGGGGTCCCCATGCAAAAATGAGTTAATATAGCAGCATCACCACTTTAGCCCTATTTTATACTTCTTCGGCTATACAAAAATAGCCAATCTACAAGCTCACAGTGCATCACGATGCACTGAATTGTGAGCTTGTAGATCTTTTTTTGATTATAAAAAAAATTAAGAATCTTGAACAAAAAAAAACAAAACAGAATAATGTAGACATTCTTAAGAGTAATGTTCTGTTCCGGGGGTCGCTGGCACCACATATTTTCAGACGGGGGTCCGCGGCCAAATAAATACATATCAATTCGGGGCCGGGGGTCCTTGACATGAAAATGTTTTGAGAAGCGCTGCTTTAGAAGCCCGTCCCGACCTCTCCCTGACCCCTCTCTCCTCTCCTCTCAACCCCCGGCCCTGCTGTCACTTTACAATATACTACCGACCCAAGACACGGCGAGATAGTTCACTTTGCACCGCTCTCTATATGGATGGCCGAGCAGGATCCTCCTTTAAGAGACAAGTGTGTGAAACAGAAACGCTCACGCACGCACGCGTGCGCGCGCGCGCGCACACACACACACACACACACACACACACACACACACACACACACACACACACACACACACACACACACACACACACACACACACACACACACACACACACACACACACACACACACACACACACACACACACGCAGACATCACAGAAGACAGCCCGGCCGGGACGGGACGTGCAAAGTAGGTGGGCGATCCTATGAAATCTGCACTATCAAGGCGAGCAGAGGCTGTCTGAGGAGGAACGAACATGAAAAGTTGAACCGTCGCCAGCCGGACACCTGGGAACACGAGAGGAGAGGGTGACAGACAGACAGACAGACAGACAGACATACAGACAGACAGACAGACAGACAGACAGACAGACAGACAGACAGACAGACAGACAGACAGACAGACAGACAGACAGACAGACAGACAGACAGACAGACAGACAGGAGAGGGGACGAAGCTCCGCGACGCTCACATGGCTGCAAGTTGGAGCGACTTGATGTACCGAGGGATTTACTAGTGTGCGGAGCGACGGTGTCTTCATGACAATAACTGAGAGACTGAAGCGTCCAGCAGCTATCGGCTCCACACTGGAGAC
>NC_139945.1:36305527-36335527 GCF_963454915.1 Gymnoscopelus microlampas
TGCGTACATGTAGATTGTGTGCATTTTTCATTGTGGTTCAGATTTTTGTTTTTGCATGTTTGCGTGCATGCGTGTGTGCACCATCACAGTCCTATGTGAGTTATTAAGTACAGTACAATGGTGTACTGAAGTAAAGTACTGAAGTAAAAGTAGCAATAATACCACAATGTGGAAAGCCTATTTTATAATTCGGCTATTCGAAAAGCCAACCTACCTCAATCTGATATAGAGCTTGTAGATCTGCTCTGTCATTTATTTTTTTATAATGTTTTATTAATAATTTGATTAATTATTAATAATCAACATCTGCAAAGTAATTAGCAGCTAAAGCTATCAAATGAACGTAGTGGAGGAAAAAGTACAACATTTGATTCTGAGATGTAGTGGAATGTAGAAGTACAAAATAGCTAGAAATGGAAATACTCAATTAAAGTAAAAAGTACCAAAAAAAAGTACAGTACTTGAGTAAATGTACTTAGTTACTTTCCACAACTGGCAAGTAGCCTACAGTATGCATGTCCTCTGCAGCGCTGTGTGAATTGTTCAGTGCGGTTCATGCTCCTCACTCTGAGCTGGAAATATACGGGGAAAATAAATAAATAAATAAAATAAAATACCACTACCTGATTCCAACAGGTTTTTTTTTCTCTCTTTACTGCCGCAGAGAAGTGCTGAGTCGGAGCCCAGCCTGAAACCACATATTACGCACAAGCCACATTATACACACAACCAACGCACACAATCACCCGCGTTTCCACAGTGCTGCCTGGGCGCCACCGGAGACGTAGCTTACATAGTACTTACTAACCCCCACCCCCGCCCCCCCCCCCCCTGCCCCCATATAAAAGAAAGAACACATTTGCGACGTGATTCTTTTTGCATCACACGCTCAGCAGAGATGATTTGTCATCTGAGTTATGGCTATATGGCCAATGGAATAGTGATTTCAGGCTGCAGTGTATACACTGCAAAATCCGTTACAGTAATTTAACTCTGATAGTGTAACAATGGTTCCATTTGGTTCCATTTTTTTCCATCAGAGTTACAGATGGTATAAATTCCCACTGAGGATTTTTACTGTCTTGGTGCTTTGGCCCCAGACTGCGCTGCAAAACCCCAGAGTGTTAATTTAAAAAAAAATGAATGCTAAATTAAATGAACACTTGGGATCTTATTTTGCAGTGTGGTCCCGCTGTTGAGAGGGGCGGCTCAATCCCACATTGTGGAATAACCTGGCCTCCATCCTCTTATTCCTGACCCAGTTCTGTTTATCATAAAACTTTATGATGAATCTCTAGAGAGCGAGGGGAGGAGAGAGAGATGGACGATGGAGTGAGGGGAGCCAAGAGAGAGAGAGAGAGAGAGAGAGAGAGAGAGAGAGAGAGAGAGAGAGAGAGAGAGAGAGAGAGAGAGAGAGAGAGAGAGAGAGAGAGAGAGAGAGAGAGAGAGAGAGAGAGACTGTAGCTTTACCTCGCCTGAGGAACGTTTTTGGAGTCCAACTTCTCCTCTCTCTCTCTCCCTCTCTCTCTCTGAGTCTGAAGTTTACGACAGATGAGTGACTTACATTGTTCTGTCGTAATGTCCAAGTTGTGGGTTTGACTTAAATTTACGGGGTCTCGGTTAAGGATCATTGTGGGTTCCTGGTTATGGATCGTATTTTTCGTCTGTTAATGATACCATTCACAAAAGAGTAAGGACGATATTAACAAGCTATGAGACTCAATTAAGCTTTCAACCATAGCACAATTACTGATTTAGTTCCAAGCTACAGTTCCTGCCTAAGATTTTGTTGAACATTTATGTATGTCTTTTTTATCCTTTGCTCTATTGCTTTAGGGAGACGTCTATTTGATAATTTATGGGGCATAATGAAAAGTAATGGGAAAGATGGAATGGGGCAGAAGACATGTGATTATATTCCACTGTGTAACTTGGTGTTGTCCATGTCTGTGCAAAATTGAGGCCAAGTTTGGCCCTCCACAAAAACGTAATAAAATATAAAATGTTGCTCTGTGGTCCAAAATACATAAAATATTCTTTATTTGACTGATTTTGATCCAGTGTTGAAACGTCTAAGAAGTTATTTTGAGAAGAAATGTCTCATTCTAAGTCTTCTTCATCATCGTTCTTATATAAACACTAACTTTTTTTTTTTGCTTCTTACATTCTGTTATTACTGAGTGTCACACAATATAATTTTTCACTCACTGCCCGCTTTTTAGTTGGCACTGTAGCACTTGGCCGCTCATATTCCAGGCATCCCTGGTTTACTCGTTTGCCTGCTGAGGCACTGAGCAACCCCAGTCTGAGCATTACCCCCAATAGATCCTCCCATGATCAGCACGCTTTGTCGTTAGGATAATTAGGGAAATTAGTACTGAAATGCCTCTGTCGCGTTCCTCACTTACTGAATCATTTAAAGGGAGAATGGATTAGAAGTCTAATTAATATCAGCCAACGAGGCCCTAAAGACTCTTTCATAAGACAGTGCAAAGGGATATGAGTGCTAATCTCATTAGCGCTATTGATTCTCACTCAGTATTGAGTGGGATGAAGTGACTGTGGGGAATATTAGCCACGAGCTGACAGTCCGCCAAGCTCCATAGTCCACGCAGAAAACTGATTTTCACTACTCTGTTCCAGTCACTGATATATCGAATTGCACACAAATGATCAAATTTTGTTTGTTTGGTTCAGAGCATCACCTAAACAAGATTCTGATATTTGACACTGGGACTGCATTTTTTTTTAGGTTGAACTAAACTGAACTGAATTGAACTTTTCCTCTCTGTTTACCCATTCAATTAAAATGACTGGAGTCAGCTGTGCACAAGAATGACCTGGGCCACAGCAGTATAAAGAAATAAGTAGAACAGCTACTACGAATGCTCCCGCTAAATGGTTTTGCATACAAGCCAACTGATGTTGACTGCCAAACACATACATACTGTACGGAAATTGAACCTGCTGGGTACAGTAGCAGTAGGTACGCCCAACTCATATAATTAAACTATAAATTACAGTTAAAGAATGTTGGCTGTGAGC
Source organism: Gymnoscopelus microlampas (assembly GCF_963454915.1). Classification (NCBI taxonomy): domain Eukaryota; kingdom Metazoa; phylum Chordata; class Actinopteri; order Myctophiformes; family Myctophidae; genus Gymnoscopelus; species Gymnoscopelus microlampas. The sequence goes on from NC_139945.1 coordinate 36,308,573, forward strand.
ATTGTTCTTCATGCTGCTGTACTGTTACTATTGTTACTTTGGTCAAGTAAAGTAGCGTATAACCAAAGCTCAAAGTGGTGTAGCTAGCAATGTCAAGATATGCTAGTTATACTACTTAAGATGAAAGATGAAGGTTTATAAGGGGAGGCATTGCTGCATTGTGTGTGTTTGTGCGTGCGTGCGGGCGTGCATGCGTGCGGCACGCGTGTGCGTGCGTGCAGCATGCGTGTGCGTGCGGCACATGTGTGTGCGTACATTTGTCCTATTTGGTGAGTGAGTGCAGGATTTGAACAGTGTAGCGGCAGCAGTGACATAGGTGTGAAATGAGCACTCTTGTCCAACTGGGTGGGTCCTGGGAAAAGGTGACTCTGTGTGTTTGCTCTGCTAATGACTAATGGTGTCAAGGAAACCAACTACAGATCATAGCCTCCGGTCGTCTGGTGGTCATCATGACCTCTGACAGGGGTACAGGGCGTGGCAGAGTTAGAAAAAGAGAAAGTACACAAGATGAGGGAAGGAGAAAGTGAAATTTCCCCACATTTCCAAAAATAGCAAGAATAGGCTCACAGCGCGTGTTGTGAGCTTGTAGATCGTCTATCGACACCATCGTACAAAGAAGTATAGATTGTTTTCATTGATGAATATACTACAGCATTATGTAAAAAGATATATATATTTGCTGACAAAATTGATGTTCATCAAAGACAAAACAGAGAGTTATTAAACTAATGTGTATCCTTTGGAGGATAATTTCAACCATGTACTGTATGTACTATGTATGCTCTGTGTGTATGTGAATGCTATAGCTACACGTATACGATAACACCAGGTAATAAAGAGAGGCGAGTGTGTGTCCTGACTGAAGTTAAGGGTCAAGGCTTTGGCTTGTTCACAGACTAAAGGCCATTTCACAAACACAGCTTGAGTAAACAGCACATCAATGTGAGCATTCAGATCCACAATGAAAAACATAATTTCAGTCTGAATTTGAGCACATTTTAGGGTGGAAAACATGGAATAGCTTGCATTTGTTATAAAGATGTAGAACATTTATAGAGAATACTACACTGAAAATATTATTGAATTTGACACTTTCTTTGTGCCTAGATGTGTAGTCAGAATTGTCTGTGTATAATGGCCTTCAAAGGTGTGGTTGGCGCACACAGGGTGACTGTGAACTCAAACATTAACATTATCTTATCTGCCCCATTATTTCTAGCCACTGTGTTAATGAGTGTGTGTGTGTGTGTGTGTGTGTGTGTGTGTGTGTGTGTGTGTGTGTGTGTGTGTGTGTGTGTGTGTGTGTGTGTGTGTGTGTGTGTGTGTGTCGCGCGCGCGCGCGCACGTGCGTGTGTGTGTGTGCGTGTGTGTGTGTGCGTATACTTGTGTGCGTGAATGCGCGTGGATGCATGTGCATATCCAAGGCTGAACAGAACACACCTTGGTTAAAGCAAACAGTGTGTCCTGTGTTCAGGGGTGTGTTGCAGTCTGTTTGTTTGTGTGTGTTTTCGCTGTTTATCTGTGGTGGCCCGCAGGGAAGGGGTGGTACTGTTGGGAAATCCCCTCCATTGCACTTGTGCCTCTGTGCCTGCCCGCCTGCCTGCCAGATTCTGCTCGGTTTCAATGAGAGCAGTGAGAGTCATTCAAGATGACTCTTGAGACCACTGCCATATTCAGCTCCTGCACCGGCCACATTTCAGCAGTGGTGGAAGAAGGACTTAAGTTAAATAATAGTAGCAATACCACAATGTAGAAATATAAGTAAAAGGCCTACATTTTACTTGAGTAAAAGTACTAAAGTATGGAGCCATTCAAGAGCCCACTGCCATATTCAGATCCCACTTTGCTCACATTTGGAGGAGTACGGATTTGTAAAAGTGGAATCTGATCACAGAAGCTTTGTATCAGCTCGACCCTAAAATGTTTATCTTAATGCACTGCTAAAGCGAAACATTTGTGACATTCTAAGTTGTACATATCTTCTCATGAACTAGCGCTCTCGTATTTCTAAACGAAGGGCTGTTCAGAGTGTACATTAATTTTTACGATCCGTGGCCGCTGTCCACCGCTCACCGGCCATGGCCTGGTAGCTTTCCAGAGAGCTCCCCTCCTCAAAGCCTGGATGGTTCTCTCATGTAGCGGACACCCTCCTGGCCGACCTACATACATCTGTTTGAACCGGACTTTGATTATGTCAAACTCACAATGTTGTTGTGGCCTTGCTAAGGCTAACCGCTGCAGTTATTATTGGCAGGAAGTGTTTTTTATGCGTGTATGCACGTGTGTGTGTGTGTGTGTGTGTGTGTGTGTGTGTGTGTGTGTGTGTGTGTGTGTGTGTGTGTGTGTGTGTGTGTGTGTGTGTGTGTGTGTGTGTGCGTGCGTGCGTGCGTGCGTGCGTGCGTGCGTGCGTGCGTGCGTGCGTGCGTGCCGTGTGTGTATATGTGTGTACTGGTATTACTATACGTGTGAGGGCCAAATTTGCCCAAGTATTGTAGAATTGTGAGGAGAATTTTCCTGGTCTTCAAAAGAGAAACACTAGTTTTAGTTAAAAAAAAAGGGTGACAAGGTTATGAGCTTGTAGATCTGCTACTGCATGACCCCAGCGTGTAACTAAGTAAGTCTGGCTTTAGGGTTAGGGTTAAAAATGAACACCCAAAAAAGTTAAAAATGGCATTTATATAATCGGCATCCTAAAATTCTGATGTCTTCACAAGTATAGTAATACCAGCGTGCGTGTGCATGTGTGGTGTGTAGTGTGCGTACGGTGGAGTGTAAAGTTGGTACCTAGGGGGACTGTGTTCTCAGGGACTCTCAGTTCCCCACATTCTGTGTTGGAACAATGGAAGCATAGCAGTGCTGTTTCTGACCAGAGATTCCATCAGCCACCTCTCCACCAGCAGGCCAGGTTGGAGCAACTCCACGCTCAAAGCACTATTGTTTAATAGAAGTTATAGACCAGACCATAAATCATCCTTTTTTGGCAATGAGGCCATCGTTGCAAATGAGAATTTGTCTGAATTTGTCCCCCTCCCCAAGGGACACTTGGGTGGGTCAGAAGGGCCACAAACATAATGGAGAATAGGCTGTCTCTGTATTATGTTATTTGCAAAAACAACGATATGGACACGATGGGGTGATATAATAATAGAAGAATGGCTACTGTGATCAGACGCTGTGATCTTTATTATGAACATGATATTAATCATGGCGTCCCCGGGGAGGGATGATGCAACAGGCCAATTGCTGCCTCCAGGACCGCTGTCCCATGTGACCTGTCGCTTCCCAGAAGTGCCTCTTCCCCTCACTGATATATTTCTAATAAACTCCCGCATCATTATTGTCAGAGTGGCGCGACAGCGGAAGCTAATTTGTTAAATCTCCGAGGCGTGCCAAAAATAACGTAATCTCCTGTGTGATTGTCTCACAGAGAAAGGCCATTGTCCTGCGCATGGGAAGAGAGATACATTCTCAGGGTCTCTGCTGATTCACAAAAATCCCACCCCGTCAGGTCCCCCATGTTCATAACGTACACATGCACACCCACGCACTCACTCACACACACACACACACGCACACACACACACACACACACACACACACACACACACACACACACACACACACACACATGCACGCACGCACACACACAGACACACACACACACACACACACACACACACACACACACACACACACACACACACACACACACACACACACACACACACACACACACACACACACACACACTTTTTTCCCTTTTTCTTTTTTGCACACTCTAGTTTGACTACTTGAGTGTTAATGAGTGTAACATTTGACCTGGGATCAAATCCAGGGTCAGATGATTAACACCACAGATTTGACTGTGTACCATATCATGTCCATAGGAATGCAGGGGTCATATGTGGAGTTGTGCTTTAGAGCATGGGTCTTCAACAGGGGGTCCGGAACCCCAAGGGGGCCCTCAGAGGTACTACAGGGGGGCCGCCAAATCTTTGTGTGATAGGAACTTTGTTTTCCTTTTCATTTTTTGTACATTAACCACTTGAACCCTAGCATCCCTATTCTAGGGGGAACATTTGCCGAAAATAGCACATCGGGAATTTTCGGCAAAGAGGCTTGGTGTAGAGGGGGGAGGAAAAAAAGGAGACCAAGTACAGAGCTAAAGGTCAAGTTTACAAAGTATGGAGTGTTTAAGTGGTTTAAATGTCTGAAAATACACATTAACATGAATCCAACATAATCATAACAATAGAGATAAGATAATGTGTAAACAGTAATCGTAGTGGCAGTGGGATTATTGATTCCACAGTGAAATGCCCTAGTCGGTGCTGCACTGTTTGTAACATGAAGGCAGTTCCACCAGTACCACTGTAACACAGCATGTCACCATGTCACTGGGAGTAACACAAACCCAGTCCACCAGTCTATTTACCACAGTTACCACTGTCACCATGTTAGACAACAATCCGCACATATTACAGCGGCAGCCTCTTCCTTCCTCCTGCATAGAACATCCTGTGTGTGTGTGTGTGTGTGTGTGTGTGTGTGTGTGTGTGTGTGTGTGTGTGTGTGTGTGTGTGTGTGTGTGTGTGTGTGTGTGTGTGTGTGTGTGTGTCTGTGTGTGTGTGTGTGTGTGTGTGTGTGTGTGTGTGTGTGTGTGTAGGTGTGTGCGTGTGTGTGTGCGTGTGTGATGTTAAGACTGAGTTTGTGTACTCAACAATTCAGGTTCAAAGAGAGGGACGTCCTAAATGAATATCATTGCGTTTGTGTGTTTTTGTGTATTTGTATCTGTATTCTCTGTATTTGTGTGTGTGCATGTGCACATATGCATATATGTATGTATGTATGTATATGTTACCTCAACATTGTCAGCATTGAACATATATGTCCATGCTGTCATATATTTTGTGCTCAGTGTGCAGACATACAGTACACAGTAATACATGCATTAATGTGCACGTGTGTTTGCATTGATGTTTTGCAGATCTTCTACAGAGTCACCAGAGAGATTTGTCCCGGTGAGGAGTTGCTACTGTTCATGAAGGCTGAGGAGTATTCATGTGACAACATGGCCCCCGATATCCACGGTCTGCACCTCACACACATGCACATACATAAATGCACTCAAGACTCTTTCTATAGTTTTGATAAGAATCTACACATTCCTCACGATTGCATTATTGTTATATCACTCAATCACTCACATACACACTCCTACAAACAAGAAATATATTTTTGCACACACTTGTTTGACTACTTCACCCCATATTTTTTTTGTTTTTGTCGCATTCAAGTCTCCATGGGGTGACTAATCAATAGAAAAACATACGTTTTTGGGTGAACTATCCCTTTAAGTGTTAATGAGTGTAACAATTGACCTCTAACTATTGACCTCACTCACTCACTCACCATATTCCATGTTAACATTGCGTTTGTCCCCATGCAGAGGAGAGACAGTACCGTTGTGAGGACTGTGACCAGCACTTTGAGTCTCACACACAGCTGTTGGACCACCAGAAGCAGCCATGTGGGATGCCCCCCTCCTCCTTCCTTAATCCAGGTTAGACGTTTGACTGTTTGTTTGTTTGTTTGTTTGTTTGTTTGTTTGTTTGTTTGTTTCTTGGGCTCTGATGGCGATGTCTGAATGTTTTGTGCATCTTCATGCTCCCCAGACGCAATTTATCTTAAAATCTAGTGGTCGGATTGAAACTGCTATGTGCACTCATGCTCTCTGGAGGATGAACCCTAATTACTTGAGTGACCCCACAACTTTTCGTCTAGTGCCAAAATTTCACCTTTGCAGACAAAGAAATCTCATAATCTGACAGATTGCAGGATGGACCTTACTGGCTTCGGTGACTTCATGGCCTTTCCGCTAGCACCAACCTTTGGCCAAATGTTTGAGTTGGGCGTAACAGACTAAATGAATGAATTACACAGTATGACTTTAACCTTAGCCTTAACCTTATATTAAAATGTTATTCTACTTCTGAGCAATCTGAATCAGAATCTTGTCTCATCTCTTCCTGTCCACCCAGAAGGGGACAGTGACTTGGACTTGGAGGCTCAGGAGCCACAGGATCTTCGTCCCCTCCACTTGTCCCATGAAGGTCCCCAGGAGTGTAAGGAGTGTGACCAGGTCTTCCCTGATATCCAGAGGTGAGCTAGGACTTTGACTGACCATGTTTACATGCACACTAAAACCCCAGAGTCCTGGGAATAATCAGGTTATGGCAATAATTCCACTATTCCATGCATTTACATGAATATAGCATTTGTGTGATTACAGAAATAACTCAAGTTTACTAAAAATGTGTGTCCGGTGAAGTTGTTTGTCTTTACCACTACATGTTCATTAATCGGGATCAGTGTATTATGGTGCATTTCCACTGCATGGTACCAGCTTAACTTGACTGTACTCTAGTTTGGTACCATCTCCTTCGTTTTCCAGTTTTCTTTCAGGTTTTCTTTTCCTTCAGTGTAGCCGGTCATCATATTGCTCCCGCATGAAACTGCTGTGATGCAGTGATGATTCTAGTGACGATTCTCTCTTCACCACTTAGATCCTACGTTGTTGAGTGGTATCCACCAGTGTTCTATACTACTACCCTCCTTTTTTACCTCTACACCAAAAATATTTGGTAAAAATAAAAGATCTACAAGTTGTTCAATGAATGTTCACCCCAGAATGGGGATGCCTATGTTTCATGCAGTTAAATGAAGAAGTGAACCTAAGAGAAAACATTTACATGGAGTAGCAAATCCACAACGTGGAGATATTAATTTCTTCCTGTTACATTACACCCGCTGCCCCTGAACTGCTTTCAACCTCGCACAGGGAAGAAGTAAAAAAAACAAACAGCGGGAACAGAATGTTTTTAGGGAGCACACTGAGAGTTGACGAAGCCAGAACTCTTAGAGATAACACTGCAATCGTCGTTTTACTGACCAATCAGTAGTCTGCATTGTTTGTTTTCACGTCACCTTTTGGTATCGCCTCAGCTCGCTTGGAACCTCGACTGAGGTGATACCAAAAAAGTAGATATCAGTTACTATCCTCAACTTTCGCCTGATGGAAAGCCAAAAGAGAGTCGAGGCAAGTTGAGCCGGTACCATGCGGTGGAATGGTGGCGTTAGTTTACACTTAAATGCACACATTCAGAGATAGAACCTAAGGATTTGGGCTATAGGTTTTGGGACGCAAACTCTGGCTGGATACCATCAAGCTTGCTAGTGAAATCTCCATAGGATAAAAGACTCCAGATACCAATACACTCACATAAGATATTTTGGGTATTTAATTCCCCTAACTGTGCAGCATGATTTCACAATCATGATGATGATGATGATGACTCGCTCAGGTATTTCTTTAACAAAATGATACAGTCAAAGAACCCAGAATCTACCCAGAATCAGAAGCTAATGTATCATGATGAAAAAAAAGAAAATCTGAATTTGATTCTGTGTGTGTGTGTGTGTGTGTGTGTGTGTGTGTGTGTGTGTGTGTGTGTGTGTGTGTGTGTGTGTGTGTGTGTGTGTGTGTGTGTGTGTGTGTGTGTGTGTGTGTGTGTGTGTGTGTGTGTCAGCCTGGAGGCCCATGCTCTGACCCACTCTGAGGAGAGGGAATACAAGTGTGACCAGTGTCCCAAGGCTTTCAACTGGAAATCCAACCTGATCAGACATCAGATGTCCCATGACAGCGGAAAGCACTACGAATGTGAAAACTGCTCAAAGGTACAGTGATGACTGTTGGTGGTGTGTTTGTGTGCGCGTGTGCGCGTGCGTGTGTGTGTGTGTGTGTGTGTGTGTGTGTGTGTGTGTGTGTGTGTGTGTGTGTGTGTGTGTGTGTGTGTGTGTGTGTGTGTATGTGTGTGCGCGCGTGTTTTTGCTACTATGTGGGGACTTGCGACTGACAACACTGTGTGTGTGTGTGTGTGTGTGTGTGTGTGTGTGTGTGTGTGTGTGTGTGTGTGTGTGTGTGTGTGTGTGTGTGTGTGTGTGTGTGTGTGTGTGTGTGTGTGTGTGTGTGTGTGTGTGTGTGTGTGTGTGTGTGTGTGTGTGCGTGCGCGCTATATCCCTGTACATCCATGATGGGAGTCCATAATGTGCAGGTAGTAACTCTGCGTGATTCTGTGTGGTTCCTTCCCCCAGCAGGTGTTCACAGACCCCAGTAACCTACAGAGGCACATCCGCTCGCAGCACGTTGGGGCGCGGGCCCACGCCTGTCCCGACTGCGGCAAGACGTTCGCCACGTCTTCGGGCCTCAAGCAGCACAAGCACATCCACAGCAGTGTCAAGCCCTTCATATGTAAGTCTCTCAGACCCTACCTATGTAAGTCTGCACGCTTCCTCCACATCTTCTTGTAGATCAGGGGATATTATGCTATTATTCGGCCTGGGACCCTAATACACAGTGAAATCCTCAGAGTTAAAGGAGTCTAACTGATATCTTTTTTGATTTATTTTTATTTTTTGTTAAAAAGTTTCATCTCCATTATTCCAATAGCAATCATTGCTAGAGTGTTTGTTCAGTAAACCTTATCAAATAGGGAAAGAGTACTCCACAAAGATTCTTGGTCTGTTTAATCCCTTCATTCATTATATTTCTTTTAATCCTGTAGGAGTTCTCTCTCTTGAATGGATCAAATTGGTATCCCAACTTGAAAATGTATGTTCTGTTTACTAAAGAGCTGGAGAGACAGGAAAACCCTTTTTACTGAACGAACATTCTGTTACAATGTTTGATATTGGAATATAGAGCTATTTCACTTACCGTACATGAACAAAAACATATATGTATCACTTACACCACCTTTAAATTAACACTGAGGATTTTACTGTGTACAGTAGTGTCAACCTGGAACCCAGGCCATTTAAAATGTAGCCTTTGTATGGGTGCTAATGTCCTTAAAGGGACTCATCAATGGACCCATTTTGGGTCTGAACCCATAACAGAAGAACTCTAGGTTCTTAGGCTATTAGAAGATATCTCACATTTTATTTGTCATTTGTCATTGTGACATGTTTCCTTCAGATCTTCTCAATGTCTTCAACCGACTAAGTGATTTAACAGTTGTATTGATCATTTAAGATTTGTGCATTTGACATTTTGTCATTTTTACAACTGTTTAATTATCATTAATACTAACTATATTGTTTTACACATTTATCAGATTTTCCCACTTGTAATGAATGCACTTGTGGATTGCTGTTGATGAAAAATGTCATGTTGTCATGTCAAACGTAATAATTCACAGTTCATTCCACAGCATGTTTATAAGTATCATGTAACATTGATTAGTTTCACAGGAGTTACAGGGGTACACAATAAAATCCTCAGTGTTAACTTATCCATTTGTAACTCTGTCCATTTGGTTACAATTGTACTCTCTCAGAGTAAAGGTCTTTATGTTCCGAGGGCAGAGGCGAATAAACGATATGGAAACCACTGGCCAGTATTTTGCATCAAAATATATAGTTGGTGCTTTTATTCATCAACCTCGTTCTGATTAAAAAGCTGCATTGCTTTATTGCCGCGTAATATTCACATGCTGGGTGGACGCACTGATGACGCAAACAACAGTTCGGAAAAGATATATCTACTGGCAGATTATATGCATGGAAAATGTCCCCAGTGTTTGTGGACGGAAGATTTTACTGTGTCATATTATTATTATTATAGGCCTGATTAGAACGTATAATAATGCCTTCTCTGTTGAAAGCCGAGCATCAGTTACCCGCTACTCAGCAGCAGGATTGCGACACAATGCTGATATTGCGATAAGTAGCATTTAACAGCCCATATATTCTGGGGGGGGGGGGGGGGGGGGGGGTTCACCAGAAATAGATGATCTTGTAGATCTCATCATCATCATAACCTTTATTTCAACTCGGAATACAGTTGAGGGCCAGACCCTCATTTTCAATGTAGCCGAGATACAACAATTTTATCCACAGAGATACAAATATACAATTCCATATCAAGTATATTAATTTAAATAACAGAAGACAAAGAATACTCAAAATATACTCAAAATATTTACCAGAACTAAAACAGATACATAGAAAATTAAATAAAGCAGTTACAGTCTGAAATAAAAGTGTTGGAAACCATTGCCCTAAATTGACCCAAGGAAGGCAGTGATCTAATTTTTAGGGACTTCTGGAGCTCATTCCAAGTAGATGGAGCACTAACAGAAATCTGCTATTTCTGGTGAAGAAAATGTGGTGTATAAGGAAACAACAGCAGACCAACTCAGGTCAGTTTCATTAAGAATAGAGGGTTTAGTTTCAAGTGGCTAATGGGGACATCATACAACTCCGTCCCTCTGCAGAGTGCAGACACAACCGTCTCCTTCTGACCTTTCACACTTTCACCACCCTCACACTGCAGCTCATATCCCCTAAAGCCTCCTGACCTTCACCCTTTGACCTCTCCCTCTCTCTGACACTCCCCAAACTCCGTATCTGTTGCGCTCTCTCTCTCTCTCTCTCTCTCTCTCTCTCTCTCTCTCTCTCTCTCTCTCTCTCTCTCTCTCTCTCTCTCACACACACACACACACACACACACGCACACATATCTTTGCCCTCTGACTTCCCTCCCTCTCGCTCCCTCTCTCTCAATACGCCCGTCTCTCTCTCTCTCTCTCTCTCTCTCTCTCTCTCTCTCTCTCTCTCTCTCTCTCTCTCTCTCTCTCTCTCTCTCTGCCTCTCTCTCTCTCCCTCTTCCTCCCCTCTCTCTCACCCTCCTCCTCGCGCACCATTCCAGACAAATAGCAACCACATGTACAGCCCTCTCTCTCCACCATGCTCCCTCTGAATTGAAGTCCATTTGCTGTAATCAGCAGAAAATATGCAGGTTTAAAAACAACTAATGGCCGTGTAAAAAATACAGACCCGCCTCAGACCTGACAGCTGCCTGGGAGAGAGCATGTGTGTGTCCGACATGTTTGTTTGTGTGTGTGCCTTTGAATGGCGTGTACGTGTTTTGGACCGTCCTGTGCGGTGCGTAAACGTGACTCCCTTTGTCTCTGCGATTTGACTGCGATTTGACTGCGTTTGTGTGTGTGCGTGTGTGTTTATGTGGTGGTGTGCTGTATCGTAAGGCTGTGTGTGTATGTGAGTGGATGGGTGCAACTCCAGTTTGCGTGTCTGTGTTTGTGTGTGACTGTCTTTCTGTGTGTTTGCATGAATGCAGGTATGTGTGCGTCTATCTTTCTGCGTTTGTGCATGTGTGTGTGTGTGTGTGTGTGTGTGTGTGTGTGTGTGTGTGTGTGTGTGTGTGTGTGTGTGTGTGTGTGTGTGTGTGTGTGTGTGTGTGTGTGTGTGTTTTCCTCAGAGTTATAGAGCTTCTCGTGGTTGTAAATGTGAGGCACTCAGGCCTGCTGGGTCATTAATTCAGACACTCGTCTCGGGGCTGGCCCGCTGCTCTCCTCTCAAGAATGTGTTTATAATATTTAGTTTCAGTTTATGGAGAGCTGACAAAACACACGTGTGTAGTGGATCAGTTCCCTCACACCCTGTGTGTCGTGTGTGTGTGTGTTGTTAGTGTGTAAACGTCATGAGTTTGTGATTTACACTGCTGGGTTCCTTCTCCCTACTAGTTCACTGAGACGGAGAGGATATACCTCGTAACAACACGCACGGAAAAGGACACACACACACACACCGTTAAACAGAAACACACATTCCCGTAAACACGTGAGTGGGAGAAAAAGACAAATTGAGAGTGACACGTGCACACACACACAGACAAAATTATACAAACATCTTTATGGCAGTAATACACATAATCTTAAATATAAAGTACTTTCATCCTAAATGCATTCTTACCAACAAGTATTCACATGTCATTTTTCCTGTATGTATGTATGTATGTATGTATGTATGTATGTATGTATGTATGTATGTATGTATGTATGTATGTATGTGTTTATGTACTGTAAACATATATCAGAATCAGAATCAGGTTTATTGTCACATCACAGGTTTACAAGGTAAAAAATTGGGTGTAATTCGTTTTTGTACATCGTTCCCATCGCAACATTAATTTCCATAAAAGTGCTAAACTTCATCTAAGTCTATACAACATTATCTTACAGAGAATTAAAAACATGTCTGAAACTGATGCTTTTATATACGGTATTTGAACTATTCACTCATTGCACAATCACCAGCCTCAAAATGAGAGACATCCCCTTCCTGAATAAGACAAATCAGGCGCTCCTAATGTTTATTATAAGAAAGTTGCAGGACTACTTGCTTTTACTATGATGGATAATTGTAACTTAGATGATTGCTGTGACAAAAAAATAAATAAGGTAGACATACGTATCTATTTTCAGAGGATGATTAACTGGACTGGATGTGTGTCCAGTGGTGGCATAGTGTTACTGTGTATTTACTCCTGCTCCAGACCAGAGCATTGCTCCTCTCATTTGCTGTCTCCCTCTAAGCTTTCCACTGTAACATCCTCAGTGTCAGTGAACTCCGACAAAGTCCATTTGGTCATTTGTACACTGTTGGTGTTACAAATGGATAAATGAATGCAGAATGTGAGATCGATTGGGGGAAGGATTAGGTGAGCCTTCATAGGTAAACGGAATCGACTTGATTGGAGGTGGCTTGATTGTAGGTATGGTCCTGCTCCTGAACTTATGCTAGGAGCTCCGTATATAGAGGTGCCTAAACCAAGCTGAAGAACGAGTAGACTGAGTAGAGAACCAGTAGAACCATGGAGGGACTGAAAAGGTTTTTGCAGGTGTTGCCATATAGCGCCTCAATCCATCGAATCTATCAATCAATCAGTCAATTAATCAATCAAGCTATCAATCTATCAAAATGTATTGTCACACAGTGACAATATAAAGAGTGGGTGCTTCTTTGTGCCAGCTCTCATTTGCAGTTAAAGGAATAGTTGAAATAGGGAGAAGAGATTAAGATTAGAGAGGACGGAACACATACAAATGCATAAACAGATATTTAAAAAAAAATCACAAATAACTGCTATAGAATCAAACTTAATGTTTTGGTGTGACCCTGATGGGAGATCATATTTACAGTCTATTATTGGCCATAGATAATGCCAGACAATCTAGTTTTATTCCAGCGGGCTCTGTATATCCTTGAAATGGACAGATAACACACGCAAAGACACACACACAAACAGACAGATGGACACAAAGGGACTGGACTGTGGGAAGATGGCTTGGTGCAAGGCGACAGGGACACAACTCTGCGGACAAGGTGAAGGGGCTGTGAGACGGGGGACAGTAGAGGCCATGAGGGGCAGTGGGGGGTGGGGGATCAGTGGAGGACGTGAGACCTGTCCCTGGGAACCGGACCTGCAGGATAGGATTCATTCAAGTCCACTTCCTTCACAAGCTTAAAATAGAGCCATTGTGCAGTGTGTGTCTGTGAGACAGTGTGTGTGTGTGTGTGTGTGTGTGTGTGTGTGTGTGTGTTTGTGTGTGTGTGTGTGTGTGTGTGTGTGTGTGTGTGTGTGTGTGTGTGTGTGTGTGTGTGTGTGTGTGTGTGTGTGTGTGTGTGTGTGTGTGTGTGTGTGTGTGTGTGTGTGTGTGCATGCGCACAGAACCATCTCTCTGTGAATACCTATGAATGTGCTTCTGTTTGTGTATTTGTGTATGTGTATATGTGCATTGTCTCTGTGTGTTATGTGAATGCTCTGTGAATTTGTGCACGCGTGCATGCAGTCGTGTGTGCTTGTGTGTGTGTGTGTGTGTGTGTGTGTGTGTGTGTGTGTGTGTGTGTGTTTGCACGGGAGCATGTGTGTGTGCCTGCTTGCGTACGCGTGCATGTGTGTGTGTGTGTGTGTGTGTGTGTGTGTGTGTGTGTGTGTGTGTGTGTGTGTGTGTGTGTGTGTGTGTGTGTGTGTGTGTGTGTGTGTGTGTGTGTGTGTGTGTGTGTGTGTGTGTGCATGTGTGTGTTTGGGTGTCAGTGTGAATGTTTATGGATTCCCTGGGACTGGCCCTGGGAGGACAATGGAGCTGGAGATGCCTAGGTAGTTTGATGTGCAGGTGATGGGTGGCAAGGACTGACTCACGCTATGAGACAAACAGCCCCCCCCCCCTGACAATGCCAGGATCTGGAGACTCATCTCCCCCACTTACTTCATAGGAAAACTATTCAGAGCATTGATGGGAACACAAGCGTACATCATGCATTTTGTATTTCTGTCTTAAAGCACAATGCTTAGATTAATCTACCATTGAACATGTTCACACGGTGGCCATTATGTTCTTACATGGGTGTCAAAATGCCGGATTGTGTATATATTCATTATTATTTATCAGGTGAATGATCTCACACATCAGTGTGTCTAGCTTACATTTACAAGTAGCTTGTGACTAGATTCACTACTTTCAGAATGATGTAGATTTCAAGTAGTTCAGCTACTTTTTTCACCATGTACAGTTACTGGGTAGCTTGATAGAACCTCTCCCTCCACTATGTAGCTCCGAGATGAGGTCCTACGTGGTTCGGTGCCGTTTGAGCAGGACATTTTCGAATATTTTCCACTTTACATGATTCTTACCCCTTTCTGCGCATCGTATCCAAAAAGTAAAGGTTTTCTGCAATGCACTCAGATGTTTTAACTTTCAGCGCAAAAGAAAATCTATCCAACGGGTTGAAAAAAGCGTTTAAATCGCTTATTTACCCAGACGGTTCCATAATATTCCTACTCTTATTTGTTGTGTTATATACGACCCGGGAAGTATCATCCCTTTTGGCAGTGGTGCTACCACCCCTGGTCGGATAATGAATAACATTTGGTTTCATCAGGTGGAAGATGCAATTCAACATTTAACCAGGGGAATCAGTAATGTTGCCTCTGCGGGCGCAACTTCCGGAATCTCTTAAAAACATGGAACCAGCTGAGTAAATAAGCAATTTAAACGCTTTTTTCAACCCGTTGGTTAGATTTTCTTTTGTAAAACCTTTACTTTTTGCATACGATGTGCAGAAAGGGGTAAGAATCATGTAAAGTGGAAAATGTCCTGCTCAAACAGCACCGACAAACGTGGAACCTCATCTCGGATATGATTTGATTTTATTAGACGTTATACAGGAAAAACACATGTTACATCATGTTCATCGTAGAAACGTAGGAAAAGGATATAGAAAGGATATAGACACAGAAAAGTCTTGCGACTTATTTTCATTGTGGTCCTTGGTCTGGACAAACAACACTGCAACAAAATACATACAGGTAGACAGTACAGTAATAAATAAAACAATCAATAGCTACACTACCTACAGTATAAATACATATAATCGCATTGCTAACATAGGTGACCCTACTATTCGGCAACATTTTCTAATAGCCATGCTTTGACCCTTGTCTTAAAAAGGAGATGGCTGCTGGTGCTCTTTATAGTCAGGGGTAGCGAGTTCCAGTTAACTGCTCCTCCAAATCTAAATGAGCGTTTTCCCATTTCAGTGGTGAACGTGGGCATGGTCAGGTCTGCTATGCTGGCTCTGGTTAGGTGGGAATGGGCTTCGCTACGCTTCTGACAAAGATTACATAGGTACACAGGGGCGCTGTTTATGTAGATGTTATGCACCAGGTTCAGCTGTAGTTGAACTGACCTGGCTGCCAGAGGGAGCCAACCCAACGCCTAGAAATTATGTTTTCCAACATGGTCCCTTGCAGACAGCCCCAAGACAAGCCTGACCAACCTATTTTGAGAAACCTGCAACTTCACTTTTAGGGCTTTGGTTAGGCCACCGTACCATGAGCCAATGGCATAGTCGAAACAACATAAAACCAGTGAGTTTGCTAATAAGCGAAGACTGGCCGAGTCCAGAAACTGCGCTTTCCTGGCTAAGAATTTGGTTCTACCATTTACCTTACTAATGGTCTTAAGAGCCATGTTTTCACCACCCAGGCTGCGATCAAGCAGAAAACCAAGGTAGCTGACTGAGGGTTTAGCCGGAAAGGACTGGCCCCCAAGAGTGATACTGGGTGAGGCCAGTTTGTGCAACCTGGGCTGAGAACCAAATAAAATATATTCAGTTTTGGCCATATGAAGGGATAATTTACTGTCTGAAAGCCAGGTCTTAATACTATTGAATTCCTTGACAAGGGTGCCATTCAACTTATCCACATCCTCATCTGAGGCCAGGATGGCTGAATCATCCACGTACAAGAACAAATTAACAGAACAGGCAGCTTGGAGGTCGTTTATGAAAATGAAAAACAACAGGGGGCCCAAAACACTCCCTTGCGGGATGCCGCAGGTCACAGGCAGAGCCTTTGAGAGATGGCCTTGAAAGTATGTGATTTGGTCCCTGTCTGAAAGATACAACATAAACCAATTTAAGCTAGAAGAGCTCAGGCCTAAGGCTGAAAGTTTGTTGAAAAGTAAGCCGTGGTGTACTTTGTCAGAGACTTTCTGGAGATCAATTAGGATCATTCCACTTAGCTTACCAGCTTCCATTTCAGATCTAATGAAATCAGTAAGGTAGAGAAGACATGAGTCAGTTGAGTGGGACTTCCTAAAACCGGACTGGAAAGTATACAGTAGTTTGGAGTCACTAAGGTACCCATAAAGTTGTTCATGAATTACTTTCTCCAGTACTTTGGAAGTGACACTGAGTATGGAGACCTGTAGTTTCCGGGGTCAGACCTATTGCCCTTCTTAAAAAGAGGGATTGTCTTGGCATGTTTCATGTCCAAGGGGACAGTTCCTTGCTCTAGGGACAGATTAACTATGTGTGTGACACATGGTGCAATCAGGTCCGCTGCATCCTTTAGGAGCCTTGCAGAGATGTTATCAAGCCCAGTGGCCTTGTTGGTGTTAAGGCTCTTTAACATTTTATTTATGTTTTCAACTGTCACTGGCTTGAAATAAAAGCTGTTAGGAGTGACACCGAGACGGTCGTAGAAAGCTTGAAGTTCTTTTTGCCCATAGGTAACAGGGCCTACAGGAACTATTCAGCGGAGGGAGAGGTTCCCTCCGCCCATAGGTAACAGGGCCTACAGGAGCTATACAGCGGAGGGAGAGGTTCCGATTGGAGCTAGGTAGCTTGACAAAAGCACATCAACAGGGAAGAGCACAACATTAGTTTTGAGTGCAGTTCGTCCATTACATGTCATCTCCCTCAATTTGTAGCTTCCTATTTTTGCGTTTTGAGTGGACTCCAATCACCCAATAGCGTCCCGGGCTGAATGTCATGATGCTCTCTCTAACTCTCAACTAATGGTTCATGAAACGCATCATGAGAGCTTGTGCTTCTCTCTCTCTCTCTCTCTCTCTCTCTCTCTCTCTCTCTCTCTCTCTCTCTCTCTCTCTCTCTCTCTCTCTCTCTCTCTTTGTGACAAAAGCACATCAACAGGGAAGAGCACAACATTAGTTTTGAGTGCAGTTCGTCCATTACATGCCATCTCCCTCAATTTGAAGCTAATCTTAATATAATGATCATAGTGAGGACCAATTATATGAAGAATTCTCCATGTACATCCATTAGCTTTTACACAGTCACTCAAGAGTGTCTCGGGCTGAATGTCATGATGTTGTGACTCTCAACAGATTGCTCATGAAACACATCATAAGAGCCTGTGCCCTTATCAGCCATGTACTCAAATCTAAACAAAAAGCAAAAACCACGGTGAAACACTTTCACCATGCCAGCTTGGCTCCACTACTCTTCTCAAAAAGACCCTTCCTTGCCTGAGTCTGGTGCACAGGACACATTTAAATACCTACTTCCTATTTTCTCATATCCAAAACAAAGCCTGTGCAGTATAAGGTCTGGCACAGACATTATCCTCTCAAACATCAAAATGTGTAAATGCAGTATGAAGCAGCGAATCACCAAAATGGACATAATATGTCCATTATCGTCCTATAGGACTTATAGCACACTATAGACCATATTCACACAGCGGCCATGTTTCTATGAAGTCCATGAAAGTAGCCACCCCGGGTGGCGGCACTTTCAATGTTAAATTCCAATATGGCCGCCATGTGAATATGGTCTATGGCCCCTTAATTATTAACCATTAACGTTAACATTTGGTTCACGATTGTGACAAATGTTCAAAATGGTCACCCTGTACAACCAACCCTCCAAGATTATTTAAAAAAATTGGAACATGGAATGTGTTCCAGGGCCACAAGAAAACTCCCCACAGGCCGAATTTGGCCCGCGGGCCACCAGTTGTGTTTCACGGTACTAAAGAAACAATCGACGGTAGTTAACCATCCATTGTGCTCAGCTCGTCAACCCCCCGGTCTGTTCAGGCCAGGGCATCAACAAGACCACGCCATTGTGGTGTTTGACAATGTGCTTACTGTAATATTATCATGCAAGGCCGCTTCAAACGTGTTTTTCACAAGAGTGTCCAAAAGAATAAATCAACACTGAGGATTTTACTGTATATTTGAGACAAATTGACTGTCATGTGAATATGATTAATGTATAATGTAGTGGTTGGTGTGTACAGTATGTATGCCTGTGTTTGTGTGTGTGTGTGTGTGTTTGTGTGTGTGTGTGTGTGTGTGTGTGTGTGTGTGTGTGTGTGTGTGTGTGTGTGTGTGTGTGTGTGTGTGTGTGTGTGTGTGTGTGTGTGTGTGTGTGTGTGTGTGTGTGTGTGTGTGTGTGTGTGTGTGTGTATGTGCGTGTGTATGCGTGCTTGTGTGTGTGCATGCTGAGTTGTGCTCTGATGTGTTGCGTGTCTGTCTTCCTGTCTCCCTGCAGGCGAGGTATGCCACAAGTCCTACACCCAGTTCTCCAACTTGTGCCGTCATAAGCGCATGCACGCTGACTGCCGCACGCAGATCAAGTGCAAGGACTGCGGGCAGATGTTCAGCACCACCTCCTCCCTGAACAAGCACCGGCGCTTTTGTGAAGGGAAGAACCATTTCACGGCCGGGGGGCTGTTTGCCCACGGCATGCCTCTGCCTGGGGCCCCGGGCATGGACAAAGCAGCTCTGGGGGCCATGGGCCACAGCAGCGCCGGCCTAGCCGACTACTTTGGGGCCAACCGCCATCACGGCGGGCTGACCTTCCCCGCAGCCCCAGCGTTTCCCTTCAGCTTCCCCGGCCTGTTCCCCTCTGGACTGTACCACCGGCCACCCCTCATCCCGGCCACCACCTCCCCGATCCGGAGGCCGGGACCCGGCCCAATCGGCATGCCCGGCACCGAGCTGAGCAAGAGTCCCCTGATGCCTCCCAGCCCTGGGGCCCTGGAGGCCCGGGAACTCCTCAAGTCACTGCGCAAGGAGAACGGCTCACCCGGCAGCCAGCTGCTGGGGGCAGAGCTTCCGAACCTGGGCTCCTCGTCCGCCACGAAGCAGCAGAACAAGCTGAGCGACCAGTCAGAGAGCAGCGACCTAGACGATGTCAGCACGCCCAGTGGGAGTGACCTGGAGAGCACGTCAGGCTCCGAGTTGGAGAGCGACATGGACAGTGAGAGAGAGCGAGGGGCCGCCAGGGAAAATGGCAAAGGCCCCAAGAGGAAGACTACAGAAGGAGGCTCCCAGAGCCCCAACCTCACCGACAGCAGCACTCCGAAGGACTTCCCTCGCCCCACCCTCTTCCCACCCTCACTGGACGAGCACACAGCCGTGTCAGGGGCTGTCAATGACTCTATCAAGGCCATCGCCTCTATCGCTGAGAAGTACTTTGGCTCCACGGGGCTGGCCGGCCTGCAGGACAAGAAGGTCACGTCTTTGCCCTACCCCTCCATGTTTCCGCTGCCTTTCTTCCCAGCCTTCTCCCCTCCCGTCTATCCTTTCCCAGACAGGGACCTCAGACCTCCGACCCTGAAGGGAGAGGCACGGTCGCCACCGGACGACGCCAAGAAGACCCAGGCCCGAACGTCGTCCGAGTCCCCCTTTGACCTCACGACCAAGCGCAAGGAGGAGAAGCCCGTCCCCTTCGCCGCGCCCGTAAAGCCGGAGGCCTCCTCCCATTCCACCAATCAGGACCAGCCACTAGACCTGAGCATGAGCGCTAGGGGGCGTGGCCATGCCACGAGAGGGGACGAGACAAAGAATAGCCTGGGGTATGGGGAGGAGAAGGCATTGGCGGAGGTCCCCAAAGCCGACGCCTCCCTACAGCATGCCAGGCCAACACCTTTCTTCATGGACCCCATCTACAGGTACTGTGCCCTCCATTACTTATGTTTATGTTTCACAGTGCGTTAAGCAACGCGTTGTGAGCTTGTAGATCTGCTATTTTTGAAGATGTTTGCGTGGTTTTAATCATTTAAATACATCTTAATAGCAACAGCCAAGAGTCATGCTGGAAGTATTTGGTAGTTTGCCTGTAAATACCATAAAACGATAATATAATGAAGCAGTAATCATTAATGTAGAACATAGTGTCCTATCCCATAATCACAACACAACTAGTCACTCCCTGGTACCGAATTTCTGGTAAAGTCATATTTGGTGTTGCATGTTTAAAACTGATAAAATTCTAATATTAGCAGGGTTGAGAAGAGGAAGATGAATGATCCGTTCGAGGCGCTGAAAGACAAATACATGCGACCAGCTCCGGGCTTTCTCTTCCATCCTCAGGTAGGTTCTGTGAGTCCACATGGGACCACTTTCATGATCTAGATGAGGGATATCCTCCCCATTATTAATGCTAGATTTTAGGTAATGTACCCAGTAAAATCTGGATGTTCATTTAACCATGTTGACCTATTTTGGGCATTATAGGCGAAAGATCTAAAAAATAGTCTTGCCCGGGTCCACCCCACTGAGTAATGGTGAGGAGTAATAATAACTTAGTTGTGATGGGAATTGGGGGTCATAGCTGGTCCTGGAGGTCTCAGGTACGATTCCAGCTCTCAGCAATGTGTCAAAGTGTCCCTGAGCAAGACACTTAACTGCTCCCCCCTTCACACTCCTCTGTGAGCGGCACTCTCAGCCGGGTGATGCTGAAAACCGAAGTTCCCCTGCGGGATATGATAGGTATAAAAGAACAAAAATAATTATTGTTCTTTTCAGCACCGAATCATTCAGCACAGTTCAATACAAAGTTTTATTCAAATGATTGGTCCAGCAGTTGGTTCAGTGTTTGGCTGGAGCTCTGCCTGCGCTGCGTCCAGCTGAACGTCCCCTCAGGCTATGGGATCTAAACATTAGGCACTTGTGTCGCACGCTCAAAATGAAGTATATAAGTGAAGTATATATCAGGTGATTAAGTGGTTAACTGTATTAATTTAACTGTTTAACTCTGTTCAAGAGCAGAAATAAATGAACACTCCGGATTCTACTGTGTACCTTCCATACCCTTACCCATCATCCTGCTTGTTATATTTTAGCAATTTATTGTTTTATTATTTTTACGTTTCATGGTAACCTGAATTTCAGGTCATAATGAAAACCATATGACCTGGTTGGCATGTGACCTGGCTGGAAATTCTCAGACATATATCAGTTATCATGTTTTGGTTTGTTCGTGTGTCATTCCTTCCACACTGGGTTGCAGTAACCGGTGCTGTCCGAGATTTACACAGATTTGTCATTGCACTGTGTAAATTGACTGGGATCTCACTGATTATTTTTTAAATATCATATCACTGTGGCAGAGTCGTGTCGGGGCGTTGTTAAGCACATAGGGCTGAGTCACATTTCTCCAGGGCTCTGATTCAGACTTGTCCAGGGTGACTGATCCAAATTGACGGGGATCAGGAATCAGGCTCCAGCCCTTATCCAAGCTTCAGCCTGTAAAGGCTGTTCTAAGCTATCTGAACCAGATGTAGGGGAACCAAAGGGCATACATCGACACGTCTTCACATAACGTGTCTTTGATTACAATATAAAAAATGATATGCTCCTAAAGTACTAAATTCTGCCCCCGGGCTCCACTGCGTCAGTATTTCTGTTATATGATTTACTTTATACGTGTGTGTGTGTGTGTGTGTGTGTGTGTGTGTGTGTGTGTGTGTGTGTGTGTGTGTGTGTGTGTGTGTGTGTGTGTGTGTGCGTGCGTGCGTGCGTGCGTGCGTGCGTGCGTGCGTGCGTGCGTGCGTGCGTGCGTGCGTGCGTGCGTGCGTGCGTAATATACTGTGGTATGTGTCTATGACTGCACACACACTCACACACACACACATGTCCATGTGTATTTGAGTGGGTGCATGTGCACTGCAGGTCTAGTGTGTGTGTGTGTGTGTGTGTGTGTGTGTGTGTGTGTGTGTGTGTGTGTGTGTGTGTGTGTGTGTGCATGCACACGCGCATGTTCTCGTGCACGATCTATGACGCATTGTGCTGACGTAGCGTACATTCATTCAGTCCCCCCTCCCTGTGGCGTGGGGTGAAAACAGGCCGCTGGTGAAAGTGAAAACACTACACTGGCCGTCAGGCCTGCAGGGGTTTCTTTCTTTCTTTCGTTTTTTTTTTACGCAGGCCGTTGCAGGTCTGCTTTTTACAGGCTGTTTCATTTGTCTGATTTATGTCCCGTGTCCAGACGGGCCAGTCTGCTCAGTCCTTCAGCAGCCACATGGCCGTTCCACATGCCTTAATGAGGTGTCCTATCAGTGGAAACACTAACAGAGTGCTTAGGCCATCTTTATGACTTTATGATGTCTGGACACACAAATCATTCCCAGAAACACCGAACCAGACTGGGCCTAAGCCGGGCCAGGCTAAAGGGGCCCTTCTGTGTACTTTTAGTAGAGGAGGGCTTATTTTCACTCACCTGGCTTGCTCAGTCATATAAGTGAAAAAAAAGTATATATATATATATATATATATATATATATATATATATATATATATATATATATATATATATATATATATATATATATATATATATATATATATATATATAAATATAAATATATATATAAATATAGTGTCCATGCGGACACTATATATATACATATATATACACACTTTTTATATATATATATATATATATATATATATATATATATATATATATATATATATATATATATATATATATATATATATATATATATATAACTTTTTTATATTTATATATATATATATATATTTTTTTTTAAATCTTAAATATCTTTCTGCCTGGAAATTGAAAATTAAAATTGCTGAGCTTAACACAGTGAAATGGTAGTGACCTGAGCTTACCGAACACCAGGGCTTGTCCAGAACAAGATTTGTGGTGTGGAGTGATTCTGTTAGATATGAGACGGCTCATTACTCATCCACCTTTAATAACGTCCAAGCCCACCGCTGTCCCAGTCATAGCCATGTGCATCCAATCAAAAGCTGTTGATTCATGCACCACTTCCTGATTCTGACTGAGTGTCCAATCAAAACCTGTTGATTCATGCACCACTTCCTGGTTCTGACTGCCTCTCTCTTTCTCCTTCTCATTCTGTCCCTTTCAGTTTCGTATGCCAGATCAGAGAACCTGGGTAAGTTTCTCTTTCACCTACTGTGCTGATGTGTGTCTGTGCTGCTACAACGAACAGAGCCCACCCCAACACACACGCACGCACGCACGCACGCACACACACACACACACACACACACACACACACACACACACACACACACACACACACACACACACACACACACACACACACACACACACACACACACAAATGTGAATAGTGTGTTTATGTCCTCATAAACGATAGCTATAAAGGAGAGTCGTAATGCAATTCATTATTGTGACAGTAACAATACAGTTATTGTGACAGTAACAATACATATGTGGCTGGTTATCAGCGGGTGTATAAGTGGTTGTCTCCACACAAGATGATAGTAGATAACAAACAAATTGATACACACTTCATGGTTATACAAAAACAAGCCTCCTCCATATTGAGCAGATTTTGAACATATACAAATACACCCACACACTCCATTATGCTTTTGCATGATTTCTGTTAGTATATTCTCAGGTGAGTGTAACCCAGTGTCCGCATGGACAAATCACGCACTGACCAGGCATTTGCAAGTCACCGCTACACTGCTAAAGCTGCTCATGCGTTGTTCATAGTGAAAAGACGTAAAAGATGTACACAACTCGTCCCGTTTGAGTTTCACCAGCATTTGCGTCACGTGCCATTTTGTACCGAGTCACCCTGAAAGAAATGTATTTGTTTACATCCCTCTGACAATTTAGATGTACCCCCCTCCTTTCCTCTCTCCACATGAAAGGGTTGGATGGGGGATTTCCAGCCGAGCCTTACCCTGTCCATCTAGCGTCTCTGTGTATATGTTTGCTGATTTTGAGCGTGAGGCAGGCCTGTCAGAAATGGGCATGGGAGCTGGGATGGGGTGTCTGTGTGTGTGTGTGTGTGGGGGGGGGGGGGGGGCTTAAGGGGGACTGCTCTGCATCAGCGCAAAGGGTAACAGTCTCCTTGGGACGCCGAGAGGGAGGAGAAAAGGGTGAGGAACATGGGGAAGTAGGGATGGGGGTGGGGGGGTCGGGTGCAGTCCACTCCCCAGACATCTGGTTCCCGATAAAGATCAACAATTGAGAATGCATCTCGCTAATTAAGCGCTCTCAGCATCACTGACATCTGAAGATAGCCAATCAACAGCTGGTCCCAGAGAGACGATGCAGCAACAAGCAAGTTCACAGATGCACACAGCGCCTGGGGGACAGGACACGGGTGGGTGGGTTAGGGTGGGCTGGACCGGACTGGACTGGACTGGGGATACATCTGAGGGAGGGGGGAGGGGTGCAGGGTCTTTGTGAAATTGCTTTTGAGCGAAATGTGGAGGTGTTTATCTTTTTGCCCTCTGAGTTGGATGTTTCAAACGGAGCGTTGTCAAACACGAGCCTAATGAACCTGACTGCATCCATAAAAAGTAATGACTCAAAGGCCACAGTCTGTTGCAGAAATATTTTATAGATAAATGACTCCCTGTCTGAAAATGGAATCATTGATCTCCAGTGGATCACTTTAGACATGCAATTAATTACCTTCAGTTTTTTGTTACTTTGTCTATTGGTTGTTTTTGGCTGGAGAACTGAAGTTACACCATTTGGCGATCGGTCAAGTGTTTCTCATTTGGCCGTTGCTCTTTCAAAATGATTCAGTGAAAACAGTTATGCCCACAGGGGTATTCAGTTATGTCCTCGCCATCCTCAGAAGGCGTGTACAGTGCGTGGGGGTCTTCAATTGCGTCTTCAGAAGGGGTTTAAAGTGATTCCACTCAGCTCATTCCAAACTTATTGGATGCTAAGACTGGAATATTTAGCTGCGCCTGGATAATATAATATGCTGGATAACTTCATCACTCGCCATGGCCGAGTGTCGCCACTTCTTCTGCATCGTTTCAAATTACAAACCCTCTAGGGGTTCTAGTCCAGTTGTTGTTGTTTTTTTATATGAAGTTTCAAAATATTGTCTCATCATGTCATATTCACCTTACAAATCATGGTACAAGTAGGCTATCCATTGGTTGAAGAAAAGAGGCAAAATATAACAAAGATAAAGGTAGGCATATGATAGACATTTATAAGGAACTGGCCTAACTTTGTTTTGAAAAATCTACAACCCTGCTGACAAAATCTACAGCCCAGTAAAGTAGAAACATTCCAATGGGTGAGAGAGCGGGGTACCCAGCAGATGGAGCTGGGGTTGCATGGGCTCTAGCTTCAACAGCTATAACACCAAAGTGTCTTATCAGACAGACTCGATACTGATGACAGCTTTAGGGCCCCTAATATTCCCAGGAGTTATGGCTTCTCGTTGAGCAAGGGAGACAAACTGAGCTTTAGCCCCGTGCCCATAAAGAGCACAATGAAATACATATTGCACATTCAAAAGAAATATGAAAGCATTTCACCTCCTTCACCCCCCCCCCCCCCCCCCCCCAACCACTTGCCTATCTCTCTATCTCTCCCTGGCTTTCCCCCCCCTCTCTCTCTCTCTCTCTCTCTCTCTCTCTCTCTCTCTCTCTCTCTCTCTCTCTCTCTCTCTCTCTCTCTCTCTCTTGCCTTTGATTCACGGCATGCAGCATTGGCATATTCATAATCAAACGGACCTGACATTCCACATCCTCCCTCAGTGGGAACGTCGATGGCTGCGGCAGGAACTTTACACTCGGCCGTCACTCCTAATCAGACGCTCCCGGCACTACACTCCTTCATCATCTATCAGCGTGTCCCTCTCTCTCTCTCTCTCTCTCTCTCTCTCTCTCTCTCTCTCTCTCTGTCTCTGGGCTTTCTTTCTTTATTTCCGTCTTTCTTTTTTTTCCCTCCCTCCACTCCTCCTGTCCTCATCGGCCCGTATTTCTCTTTTCTTCTCTCATTTCTCTTCCTCTCCTCCTCTCTCCAATCCTCTTACTCTTTTCATCATTCTCACTTTCCCTCCCATTCTCATTCCTCTCTCTCTCTCTCTCTCTCTCTCTCTCTCTCTCTCTCTCTCTCTCTCTCTCTCTCTCCCCGTCTCCGCCTTGGCGTGAAGCCTGCTGAGAGTGACAGGGGGTGAAAGAGGGAGATGGGATGTCATTGCAGGGAGCAGGGCTCCGGTGGACGACCCGAATCACCATTGATTTGTTGCCTTATTGAAATAAGAATAAGGAACAGGCTGAAAATTCAATACACGCAAAATAATGCAAATTCGCAATGCTCCCTTTGAAAAAAAAAAAGAGCGGAAAAAAACCCTCGCCGTGTGTGACACAGGCTGACAGGGCCCTGCGGCCTGCTGGGACACCGAACCACCCCCACCCTCAACCCCCTCACCCCCTCCTCCTTCTCCTCCTCCTGCTTTTTCCTTCCTTTCCCTCTCTGCTTCTCCCCTCCCCTCCCCCCTGCACCCCCCACCCCACCCCCCGCCCTCTCAGCACAGCGATATCATTATTACCCGTGTCTGGCCCTTGATCAGTAACGTCAACATCTTTCATATTGACGAATGTGCTGTCTGCCCGCATTGTGCACGGAATGGTTTACAGCACAGCAGTGGACATGAATCACTCCTGTGCCCCGTGCACACACATGCACACACACACATACACACAC
>NC_139945.1:36340527-36468027 GCF_963454915.1 Gymnoscopelus microlampas
AGTGGAAACTTTGATTTTGCTGTTTATCCACTTAACACCTCTAGACTAGTGGTTCTCAAACTTTTATTTGCCACCCCCCTATCCAATGTCCACGCCCCCACACACCCATTTAAAATGTAGACTACGTTTCTGCTGTGAAAAGTCATGTTTATTTATTATTCTGTTGCTGATTATTTTGAAAACATCTCACTGAACACCACATAACATTTGTTTTTTACAAACTGGACGGTCAGAATGTGATTATTAGCCTACTTCCCGAGGAGAAAAAAAGAAAAAAGAACTGTATATCCTTGAAATAGGCCGGGGGTGCTTTTTTGTATTATTATTTACTGCTAAACAACAGCTATATTATATATTGGAACAAGCTCTAACTGGGTCTCATTATTGATCACAAACAGCAACAAAAATGCTATAATTTGGTGCCGGCCCGGTACCAAACAATCTTATTAATGGTTCCACTATAAAATACAGAAGAGCTTTATGGTGTTCAAGTGACCTGTGGTTCATGAATCTGTGCCAGCGAGTCATTTTATTTTATTTATTCATCCATTCATTTATCTATTTATTCATTAATGGACTGTTGTTTCAGTCGCTGTTGGTAGTCATGGCTGCCAGTTCCCACCTGATGTCATGTGGCAGTTCCGACTGCTCCAGACCATACTGATTGAATAACTGCTAGCTTTACGTAACGTCTTCAGACTAGGATTTAAGTCTAAGATGAACCAGTCCCCCTGGGGGGCGGTACGGCCCCCATTGAGAAACACTGCTCTAGACTTAGTAATCTGGACCTGAGTTGTCTGTGTACTTGGACCACTTTTTTCCATCTACAGAAAATGTTCACCCCATAATATGGATGCTGGGGTTCAACTGGTTAATGATAAAACATTGATAAACTTTGTGTGAACCTTCTGATCTGTAAAGTGTTAAAACAAATTGTGTCAAAAACATTTAGAGCGCAGCTGTTAAGCAATACTTATTTGTCGTTATGCTGTTTTATTTTTAACATAATGACATAAAAACTGGACTTGTTATGTTACGGCCACAGTTTAACATAAATCCCCTCAGGCAGTGGAACTCTGTCATTCCATTTCTTATTTATAATGTTGTATTCTTCAAAAGGTTTGTTATCCTTCATTATGCTAGCTTGGTTTGCTTAGCCTGGCATTGCCAGCTGATCACGTGGGATCACTCACTAGAACTTGTGAGTGATCCCACGTGATCAGTCTGGCATTGCCAGGCTATGGTTTTCTCACAGTTTTCTAAGCAAGATTTTTCAGTCAGGTGAAAGTGGTACTGAAGCCAAAATGTTTGAGAACCACTGGCCTATAGACTATTGTTTGAAATATTTGACCTATAATGACATGCCCAAAATAGTGATGGCAGAGGTGTTTAAATCAAAGTGTTCTTGGCTCCTCCCTCCAGGTGTAAGTACTGCGATCGCTCCTTCAGCATCTCCTCCAACCTGCAGCGCCACATCCGCAACATCCACAACAAGGAGAAACCCTTCAAGTGCCACCTGTGTGACCGCTGCTTCGGCCAGCAGACCAACCTGGACCGCCACCTCAAGAAGCACGAGAACGGTAACCTCTCAGGTGCGAACCAGGAAGTAATACTGGAAACGCGCAACGACCAAAAGAAAATCTGATCTAAAGATATTTAAAGGAAAATTTGCCGATTTTGAACCTAAATCCCGTCGTTTCACGTCATTGAGCGTGCATTATGGTGCGAAATGGCGAGTCAAATTCGTGAAGTTTCCCTTTAATGATTGATATGGTGATACTACGTAGGCTGTATTCTCTCAAAATATGTTAAAAAATATTTTTATATTGTTTATGCTATTAAACAAAAACATATTTGTCTTGATAATTTCCATACATCAATTTCTAAAATAAAAAAAAACACAAATCCAAAGAGTCCTGATACTTACCAATAAAATGTAATAAATCTGTCTTGTGCGCTTTTGCAAAAACAGCAAGAAGTATAACTCTGAATAGCAATAGCAATCACAGCTTATGAGTTTTACTGGTCGTCTGCAACGGCCCCGACTCTGTGAATCATCACCTGGCTGGCAGCCCACTGGAGCAAGTCCTCAGAGGAGGTGGTCACTTAATCAGGCATATCATAAAAGATGAGCCCCTGCCGTGTCACTGTGTCAGCATGAGTCTGGAGAGGCTCTTTATACGCCTTGATACATTGGAAATTATGCGGTAATGTACAGTTAACGGGCAATTAATCCAGTGCTTACGAGCAACAGTATTCATTCAGTTATTTATCAGTGGTAGGAACTGCCAGAACTGGATTACTATGCCAGATTGTATACAACCCACGGCGATGGGTCATGTTATAGGGTGGCCTTCGTCTATCCATCTGCCCGTTCGTCCGTCCTTCCGTCCTTCCATCAGTCTGTACAAATGTTCTTGTTATCACTCTACTGTCTTCATGTTGGGGTCTGATTTGAATGAGACTTCATACAGGGGTCTAGTCGCTTCATCAACATTGCTTGAACAAGTTCACCTTTCAGCATTCTGCACCCAAGTTCAAGGTCATTGTTATTATAAAATAGAGAATGATTGTCATCACTCTACCGCCTTCATTTTGGGTGTGATTTGAATGAAACTTCACACAGGGATACAAGCTTGAACATGTTCATGTTTCAGCTTTCTGCTCATTCAATTCATATACAGCAATACCTTTAAACTCATATTGTTCCCGTTGATTCGGTGCTCTTGTTCAATGACATATCTATCTCTACTGTAAGCATGAGCATGCAAATTATAAGCATCATAAGAATACTTTATGCTCTTTGCAAAGCAGACAAAGGAGGAGAGCTCTTAACCTGCAGTGTTTTGTCTTGCAGGCACGGCCATGTCCTCTCCGCGGTCGGAGCAGGACGGTAGCAGTGCCATCTTGGATGACAAGGAGGACTCCTATTTCAATGAAATACGGAACTTTATCAGCAACACAGGGCAAAACCAGACCTCCCCTGACCCCTCTGAAGAAGGGTAAGTTAACCACTTAGACCCTCTATACTTAGTAAAACGGGCCTGAGTTGGCACTGTACTTGGGGTGCTCTTTTTTCCCTCTACACCAGATCTTTTTGCCGAAAATAGCCGATCATATCAGCTATTTTCAGCGAATGTTCCAGGGCTCTATGCCAGGGCTCAGGTGGTTAAAGAAACCTTTTAACTTTTTTCGACATCATCATCTCCATACACGGGTCCTTGACTTTTATTTAAGCACGGCCATAGCTTTGTGGGTAGAGAGGCCGTCACCGGTTCGCCTCCCGGCCCACCCATGTCTACGTCTCAAAGTGCCCCTGAGAAAGATACTTAACCCCTAACAGCTCACCCCCAAGCTTTCATCATGACCATCTGAGCAGCCGTCAGCTGGGTGAATCTGAAACGGAATGTCTCCCATGGGACTAATTAACCAATTAAGGTCTCTCCTCCCACTAATGCCTCAACATGCGACAGTGCCATTTCTGTCTACATGCTCTGTGTCTCAGAGGTGGACCGTGGATGGTTAAAAAAAGGTCCCGATCGATGCCTATCAAACAAGATGACAAACTTGAAACTGTCGTTGTTAGATTAACACATTAGGATTTTACTGTGTGGCGATAGAGTTAGAGTTCAACAGCATTCTATTATAGCTCTCTCTGGCCCAGTAGGATACATCAGCATGGTGCCTCCCGTAAGCACAAAGCCAGTCCTTGTTCATGACCACTATCGCCAAAAAGAGGTTGAAGGGGGAACACAACACAACACAGACAACGTTCAGGATAATCGCGGCGCTTGGCAAACACACAACGACCACTCTATTAACCGCAGACTTTCAGCTGCACATGTGCACAGATATCTACACACACGCAATTATGTCAGACAATCATGCAAATAAATTCCCAGAGCTGTGATCAGGGCAAGATAGCAGAGGTGTGTGTGTGTGTGTGTGTGTGTGTGTGTGTGTGTGTGTGTGTGTGTGTGTGTGTGTGTGTGTGTGTGTGTGTGTGTGTGCGTGTGCGTGTGTGGGTTTGTTTTTACGTGGCTAACTTCAGTGTGATCACAGGGCAGATTGTAAGGACAGATAGAGGAGATCTCCCAGACTGGTGTGTGTGACCGTGTGGAAAGGTTGGTGAGAACAGGACCAAGCGGCAGAGCATTAGGGGGGCGGGGAGGTGAAAAGCAAGGAGGCTGGGGGCAGGGGGGTGGGGGGGGGGGGGGGGGGGTTCAACGTCAGCTCCGCCACATCTGGAACCAACATGTCCGCCTACAGGAAAAGAGTAGAGAGTGAGGGGTCAAGAGGTCGGCCCGTGTTTCCTTTCAAAGTGCTGCGCTCCTGACTACTTCTGATAGATACTTTATCCAAAGCAAATTACCACGTTTGAAAGCGTAATTAGCGAATCTGTTTTCTTAATCATGGAGCGCTCTCTCTCTCTCTCTCTCTCTCTCTCTCTCTCTCTCACCCTCTCTCACTCTCTCTTTTTCTCTCTCTCGTGGCGCTCGTCCTTCCTCGCCGCCCTGCGATTTCGACACCCCGCAGCTACCTCCTTGGTAAACCCCCAACCCCCCCCGGGGGACCTCCCACCCCGGGGGGGAGGAACTTTTAAACTCTGTCTAAGGCATGACCATTATCAGCCGCTGATAAAAGAGGAGAGATGATGCAGATTTCGCCATTGTGACAAAATATGACCCACAATTAGCCTCCTCCCTCTGCTTTTCTCGAGTCGTTGCAAACTCAACGTTCCCCGTCTCAAATCCATCATATCCTGTTTGTAAGCATCCACTTATCTGCGAGGCGATTTGGTTGATGTGTTTTTAAAGGCTCCCATATCTCTATGTCTCCCGCTCGCTGTCCATTTCTCTCTCTCTCTCCTCCCCCTTGTCTCTGGAGCCTTTGTACTAGAAATGGCATTTTTGGGAGCTGACGAAAGACGTCGCAGAGTGTAATTAGTGAATCAGTCTTAATGTGGTTCCAGATGATTTACCAAATGGTGGTTTCCTGTGGCGCTGAGACAGTGGGCAGATTAAGACCCAGGCAGTTTGGATAGCTGGCCCTCTCTCCCCTCCACAGGCCTGGGGAAATGGGCCGGTTGGCAACGGTCTCATAACTCTCCCACCAAATGGGTCTGTCAGCTAAATATTTTGCCTATTAGATGAATACGAGATAGCAGGGAAAATAAACAAGGAGAGAGGCAGAGTGCTCCGGCTAAGTGCTGCAGCGATCAAGCCTGGCGCTGCTGTGCCCAGAGGGGCCCCAAAGCATCGATGACAAACGGGATTCCGGCTTTTGCTCTGCCCCAGCTGCCATGGCCGTCTTGCTACAGACCCTGTTTCTCTCTTTTTCTCTCTTTCTCCCTCTCTCTCTCCTCTTTTTACCGGTGTCGATCTGTCCCTCTCTCTTGCTCCATTGTTCTAGCTAGAGAGGAGAGCCAGAGAGGAGAGATTCTGACAACATACATGGAGAAAAAAAAAACCCACAAAAACACATTCCAGTGGAGGTTTAGTGGTGTACAGCTGTGCCATGCATGGATTTGCATCATTCCATTGTTTTTTTCTAAACTCTTTTTTTATCAACTTAGTGCAGTGTTTCCTGACATTGGGTGTTGTGACATATTTTGGGACACTGACTTTTTATCGGTTGCGAGTAATTATCCCTTTTTTTGCTTTTCCTTACATTTTTCATTTTATTATTATTTAATTAAATTGTATTTATTTATTATTATTATTATTATTATTATTTTATTTACTTATTATTTTCAAAAGATTTTCAGGAATGAAATACAAATCTACAAGCTAACATGTGACGCATTGTAGTTCGGTTATTTTCAGTACTTTTTTTAATAGGGCATAAGTGGTTTATAATGTATCTTTGTACGTTTGGGTCCCGGGAGAGACACCACACAAATTTCTCTTTTGGGTCTCAAACTGGAAAAGGTGGAATGTAGCTTGTGAGAAACTACCACTGTTTCACTTTCACTAATTCAATAGTGTTTAGAGTTAGTGAGTTGTGGTTCGGTTTAAACATTTTCAAGTTGGCAGGCACGATAATTGTTGGTTTCCTTCACTTTTCTCTTAAAACGTATAATTGAGGGGTGTGCGGTTAATGATTTCTTAGCTTGTTTAGTATGTCTTATTGAGCAGCTTTTTTCGCTCTATGGACCACAGGTTGAACGGCGGTCCGTTTGAAGAGGAGAAGCCGCTGATGGCCAGTCACGGGTCACATGACCTGGAGGATGAGGAGGGGGAGGAGCTCTGTGCTGATGAAGAGGAAGGGGAGGAGCCAACTGACACCCCTGGCAAAGCTGAAGATGAAGCGCTTCCTGGCAGCCTGGAAGATGACATTATGCAGGATGACATGGGCTTTAACGGGCCAAACGACGACTTAGACCTCAATTGCAAAACGTCTCCAAGAAGGTAGGAGAACTGTAGGCTAACACATGGACAAGTGTAAAACCAGAAATATTTTCCAAAAGCATGGACACACTCAATAGCTTTATTTTATCGCTGAGGTGATCTGGAGAGGGGGGAAGGGCAGTTTAATACTGACATGATACTGACATGATACTAATCATGATATTGACATGATAGTGACATGATGTGACCATGATACTGACATGATACTGACCATGATACTAATCATGATATTGACATGAAAGTGACATGATGTGACCATGACACTGACATGATACTGACCATGATACTAATCATGATACTGACATGATACTGATGATGTACTGTAAGTATCATCAAATACAGTTTACAGTTTACATTGGGTGTTTTAATTGGGTGTGGGGAGGGTAAGGGGCCTAGACATTGGATAGGGGGGCACTGGCCCAAAAAGGTTGAGAAACACTGTGCTAAATTGTTGCACCGTACCATACTTGTGGGACATTATTTCGATGTCCCTGCCTTCCTCTCCAGGTATGACGATGAGGAGGAACGGAGTAGCTACTCGGCCCTGGATCACATCCGCCACTTCTCAGACATGCACAAGATGGAGGAGAGTGAGCTTAGTGAAGGGGAGGGGGATGAGGATGGAGGGTCTTTTGGTTCTCCTGCTCTGACCGAAGCTGTCAAACAGCCACTCTACAGGAAATCCAAGTCCCAGGTCACAAGCTCACATAAACAATGTCATGTACTGTATACTGTATTCTGTGTGGGCATGCGTGCATGCATGCCTGTGTCTGTGTATGTGAAATTATACATATGTATTGTATGCACATACATAATAGTACCATATGTATGCACAGTATGTATCTCCACTGGCCCATGCCTTTATGAGAATGTGGCTTCCTTTCACCCTCTCCAGGCCTATGCCATGATGCTGTCGCTGGCTGACAAGGACTCTCTCCACCCAGCCTCCCATACACCAGCCACCATGTGGCACAGCCTGGCACGCGCCGCCGCTGAGTCAAGCGCCATCCAGTCCCTCAGCCATGTATGATGATGAGACTGCTCATCACGCCCAACCCTCTGGACCCCCCCCTCTCTCCTCAAAACCCTGACGTATGGCACTGGGAGCCCGTTGTCAGGCCGTCCCCACCGGTGCCCCTGAACCCCTCTGCCCACTGACTTTCCACAGACTGACTGACTGCTGAGCAGAACCACGGCCCATTGGACTGCTGAGCAGAGCGCCTTACACACGAAGCAGGGTCACGGTCCATACAGAACCCCATCCCCAGCCCCCACTACTCCAAGAGCAAAACCTCCCGCTGTGACCTACAAATTGATTAATTACATTAATGTCGACCATGATGATAGTGATGATGATGATGATGATGATGATGATAAATTGATGATGATATGATGATGATGATGATTATGGCGAAAATAATAATGCTTAAGTAATAATAGCTGTATTTATTCTGGTGAGTTTTTATGTTTTGCACAGCAAAGGCAGCTGGTGAACAGGGAAGACGGATGCGCTGATGCATCGACGCTATATTAAGGGTGATTTATACTGAGTCATGTGCCGTTGTCACGCACTGCAAATAGCCGCTCTACAAGCTCGCGAGCGAGCTTGTAGAGCGGCTATTCGCGGTGCACAGCACGGTGAACAACCCAGTATAAATCAGGCATTAGGTTTCTCACTCTGCACATAGAAAGCAGAAAGAACAAGGAGCGAGAACAGTTGTGTTCCAGCCTTGTACGATCCCACCACGTGTAAAGGTTATAACCCCCCTCCTCTCCCCCGCCCCGCCCCACCCCATCGATCGCAGTCTTTCTCATTTGACGAGGAGTATCTTTGAAAATGTAGTACAAGAATTCCCTTTTAACCCCTGAAGATATACAGGTGTTTCTTATAAAACATGTACTTGATGATAAAAATGAAGGGTGGGGTTTGACTAGGAGAGCCTTGGTTCAAATGAAAACCTTGCCTATGTTACGACGGCGCTTACAGTGCAGCGCTATGAGGACATCACAGACTATTGAAGTCACTGAGGAACAAAAGAAGAAGAAGGAAAAAAAGAAATAGCGTAATTGTAAAACTGAAATCAGGCCAGTTTCCCCACCTGCGTTTGCATATCTGCGTGTGTCTGCACAATCACAGCACTGTACACAAGTGTCTACCAACTGTTCTCCACCACACTCCTAAATCCTGTCAGCCTGCGCTATCTGTGAAAGGATATAAATAGATTGTCTTTTTAGTGGAAGAAAACAAACCACAATGTTCTGTTCTGTTTTGTTCTTGTTTTGTTTTTGTTCCTTTTTTTAGCAAGTGCTGAAGTTTATCGTTGTTCTGTAAAGGGCATCCGTTTCTCCAAAACCCCTGAGACCCATCCTAGTCAGCCAACGATACCACTAAATAGCCTGAATGCTAGTCGTTAGCTACTCCATCCTCATGTGTCTTTCATTTTTAGACAATCATGATTTTGTTTTGTTTTCATTTCTTTACTTTTTTTTTGTTGGTGTTGTTGTTGTTATTTGCTGTTGTATGTTGAGAATTGTATTTATTTCTTGGCAAACTGTAGTTTGTTTACTGAATAGCACTGCTCTTAGCCCAGGTGAAGGGAAGATTCCTCACTGGGCCTATCCCAGAGTTCAATGGGGTTTGTAGATTATGTTTGAGTGCCGGATAGTATTAAGCATACCATTCACTCCTTATCCTTCTAATGAAACCGGTCGACAAATAGATATTACTTAGGGTTTTTTTCTATGACAATTTATTGATTCAATTGTAAAAAATGAAAAAAAGCATTATAAAGAACGAAACAATGGAAAAAATGCCAGGTATAATTTCTTCATATGCGCATGATTGGTCTGAAAAGATCTGTATCTGACATTTTCTACGGTTGTCTGCAAGCTCGTGTGACGTTGGGTTTCATGTTAATCCCTTGTGCCAAACCTATGATAATTAACAGATAATTTTCATTTATCCTCCCATTTTGAGGGACCAGATTGTTCTTTGTTTCTGTTCGTTTATTTGTTTTTGTCGTTGTCGTTTTTTGTTTATAATCCATTTAAAGAAAAAGGAAAAAAAAGTAATCAAAGCAAGTTGAGGTACTTTGTTTTAATGCTTTCTACAATGTAACTGTAATGCATTTCAATTCAATACTGTGGGAGGAACAACTACGAAATAAAAGACTACAATGTGGATGAAGTCCAGAGGTGTCTTTTGGGGTCCCTGGGGATGCCAGTTGCCAATTGCCACCCTCTAGCGTTCGCATTTAACCTCAAATTCAATTCAAACTCAAAATTTAATGCAAATTTATTTTATATAGTTCAGAATTCTTTTTGCAGATTAATCAAATTGTTGATCGGCGCTCATCCATCTATATTTAACATGTGACACACACGTTATAGACATGTCTTTTCTTGTATGCAACCATTCATTCATTAGCCACTTGCAACCTGGTGTCCCTATTTTGGGCATGTCGCTATAGCCAAGCATTTAAAAAAAAAATCTTTTCTTTTCTTCTTTTGCTAAAATAGCAGATCGACAAGCTCTCAACGCATCACATCACTACATGTTGGGAGCTGGTAGCTTTTTAGCTATTTTTTTTTAATTGATGTGCTTATTTGCCACCCCTTTTTCCCGAAATAACAGCTCTGATGAAGTGGTCCAGCTTTCTCTCCCTCTCTATCTCCCTCTTCAAACACTCACTTCACTCCTTTCTCTCGCTCTCGGCCAGACCAGCCTCCTCCTCCTCCTCCTCTTCCTCCTCCTCCTCCTTCCCAATAGCCCTTCTGGCTGCCCACCACCATCGTGAGCCCAGACAGTCAGTGTTCTGCTCAGGGCCGCGAGTCAGAGAGCCACCTGGCTCTTTCTTCTGGCGCTCCCATGGCCTCCAAGAGAGAGAGAGACGTTGAACTCTGGTCCCCCATTCTCTTCAGGCCCTGGCACACACATACAGAGAGAGAGAGAGAGAGAGAGAGAGTGGGCCAGAGAGGGCCTGAATGTGGTAATGGGAGCGGAGGCAGGAATGTGTCCTCTTTATTTGTGTCCGTTTGTGGGGCATGATGGATGAGGTGGGTAGATGTGATGACCTGGCTCATCGCTCAAACGCTCAATAAGAGTCCCATCCTGCAGCAGGCCTCCCCGTCAGCCACCCGCCCCCCCCCCCCCCCACCCCCTGTCACTGCTGCCAGCCGACGTGGGCGGACATTATGGCTGGGGGGGAGGTTGGAGGTTCAGCAGTTCTATTGTCCGGTGAATGACTGCGGGGTGGTGGGGATTTGGGGGGGGGGGCTGTTGGAGAATTGGGCATGACAGTGGAGATAGCTTGGCGCGGACACTCCGCACTTACAGTGCTCCTGGCACCCTAATGGATGGGGTGTTTTCTTAGGGCCTGTCGTCGGCCCTCGGGGCTCCGCGGGGCGTCCAGCTTTGATGAGGTCATGGGGGGTCAGGCCATGTTGATGAGGTCAGCATGGGTCGTCCAGCTTTGATGAGGTCAGCTGGAGTGGTGGCGGTGGTGGCGTAGGCTACCGTCATAATGGAGTGGAGGTGATAATGGTCTTGAGGAGGGCCTTTCATTGGCTGTATTCGCTAAGTGTCTTAAGAATGGGAGTTGCGATCATGGATTTGTTTGCCTCTCAGGTCACGGTAAAGTGTACATGTACGCAGTCATGTGACAGTGAACATACACGCCATAATGACCTCTGTCCCTGAGCCCATAACGTACTTCCTATCTCAGCGGTTCTCAAACATCTTCATGTCAAGGACCCCCCAAATTGATATGTACGGTATTTGGCGGATCCCTATCTGAATGGACTTTTGTGTCTGCGACCCCCATAAGAGAAGATTTGTTGTTAAAATGTGTCATTTCAAAATTATTCCAAATGTTTCCATTTAAAAAAAAATAGCTGGAGGGTAAAATACCATTAAAGACATTTGATTTTGATGCTAAATTAACTATTTGGCCGGGGACCCCCTGGAACACCCTCAGGGACCCTGGGGGTCCTCGGACCCCACTTGATTGTCACTGTCCTGTTTTAGCTCATATAGAGGTAAGATAACATGGATATGCTTACCTGAGTCCAGTTACCAGTCATCAGCTGTAAAAAAAAATAATAATGTCCAGCACCCAAATCACCTAAGTGGCAGAACCACCTCATATCATATTAGTGGTCAAATCACCTTCGATTCATTCAATTTGAAGTCAATGTGGCAGGATCAGTGGTTAGCTACTGTCTAGTAATGTCCACATAGTAGCTACTGTAACAAAGTGGAACAACAATGTCTGGAACAGCATTACTTCTACAGTGGCTGCATCTGCTTTGAGGGAACTGAGCTCAACGCATCTCACACAAACAGTGGGTCACCATCATTACCCCTGCTCCACCACGCCCCCTACTGGAATCACTGGACAACAAACTGCCCGTGTAATTACCTCACTTAAACAGAGAAGTTCCCTTTACAAAATACAGAGGCATTGAAGTGCCTCCAACATGTTATGAATAGAAAGCAGTGTGTATGAATTGCATTGTGCGTGTGGGTAGAAAGGGTGGGCAGGGAAGTTGGGGTGAAGAGGGCACCAGGGCTGGTTTGGCAGCTCTTTAGCCCCATTCATGCTTATAGTCACACGACGGTGTCGCACGTCGAAAGATATCCGACCTACCAGCTCACAACGCTTCGCGGATGTGACTCTTTGTGAGCTTGTACGTCTGCTATTTTTTCGGGGAGCGACACCGTCTTGCGAGGGAGCATAACTCATGTTCTCTTAATTTGATCAGTGAGGATTAACACATGCCAGTGCTGCCCACGTATCCGCTCGCACTTAATCCACACGTCGGGACCAGTTATTACCATCATTAACCCACAGCTCTGCATAAAGCCCTCAGTGTGTATTAGAGTGGGGCTGGCCTGGCAAAGCCAAGGGGGACACTGTGTGCGCGTGTGCATGTAGTACAGTATAGGTGTGTGTGAGTCACAGTGTGTATTCACATGGTTTAATGAGCAAAGGGTGTATTAGTTAATATGGTGTGTTTTATTTAATGGCAGCATGTGTCTGTATCTGAGAGACTGGGTCCCCAGAGTGGAGTATCCCCTTAGTGTGTGTGTGTGTGTGTGTGTGTGTGTGTGTGTGTGTGTGTGTGTGTGTGTGTGTGTGCGCGCACGCGCCCTTGCACACACACGCTTGCACGCGCGTGTGTGTGTGTGTGGTTGGGTGGGCACGTTGTGGGCAGCACTCCTCGGGGCTTGGAGCCACTCAGCTAATGGGGCAGCTGGCACTGCCTCAGAATCCATCAGGCCTCATTATTGCTCCCTCTCCTCTCCTCTCCTCTCTGCCACCCTTTCCTTCCGTGCAGCCATCTCTGTGTGGTAGCCTATGCTGTTGCATTCAAACACCGCCCCCCACCCCCAAAAAAAAAGGGAGAGAGAGACACCATCACAGCTGGCAGCTCTCACACTGATTGACTTGGCATCCGTGCTGACTCAGATGCCAGGGGAAACATTTTCGATGGAGGGAGGCATGGACGAGTGGGGTGTGTATGGGTGTGCAAGACGACAAGATGGCACAGAGGGGTTTCAGGGGGCCGGTATGGAATGGTGCTAACTAACAGTTGGCACAATGCGCTGGGGAGAAGTGGGTGGAGGGGTAGACCCAACAAATCAAGTTTTGGTTGTGTTTACAATAATGGCAACACCTCCTCCAATGGCTTCATGTCTTGTGCGTGTGTGCGTGTGTGCATGCATGCGTGTGCGTGGCGAAAGTCTGTAGGAGAGCCAAGCTGAATAGTCTGTATGTAGACAAGATATTGGGTAGCTCTCCCTCCTTTCCCTCTCATCTCTTCTCTTCTCCTCTCCTCTCCTCTCCCTTTCAGAGAGCAGCAGAGCTTCTTAAGGCTTGCGGTTTCATTACACTATTTGTTTTTCTCCCCGGGGGCTATGGGTCATTAGTGTTATTGATGGGCACTCAGCGCAGTCCCATGGAACAGAACAGGCCAGAACAGCCATGCACATGGTTTTAATATGACAAGTCTAATCAGGGCAGGCGTGGTGGCAGAACAACTTGGAGCTTGTTACTGAAATCCTCTCACACTTGGTCGATGATGAAGATTAGAAAAAGGCCAAAGGGGCCCAGCCATTTCATGGCTCAGACAATGTTAGTCGTAGGCGGCTCAGTAACTAAACCATAGTACTGTTAGTTCAATGTAGACTCTCTCTGAATAAACCAATAATACAGTGTCCTACGTACTGTTGGTAGCTCAGTGGGTAAATCATAGTACCGTTAGTGCTGTATAAGTCTGCACTGTACATTGGTAGCTCAGGCAATAAACTATAGCACTAACACAGTCAATAACTCTCTGTTGCCAGGCCCTGTGTAGAAATGTCAGCTGCTTTGGATAAAAATGCCTAACACATTTTCATCCCACTTAGAATAGAACAGAATATCAAGTTAAGGTCTTTTTTCACTCTGAGCTACCTACAGTATGTACATCTCCCAACTATTTTCCATATTGAGCACCCCCCAGTGGTGGGACTCTTAATTTAGATCACACTTTGTACAGTATGTGACCAAGCACCATTATGCTCCAACAGTATACTGTATTGTATTAATTATTTAGGCCAGGTTCTGAGACTCAACAAACCCACAGAATAATTAGCAAGCTTGTTAGGTTGTTGACTTTTCTCAACAATATGAGCCGTTATTACATCATGAACTGCATTACAGTACATTATGAGCGGGTAAGGTTCTTAATGTAACACATTATTACATTATGCAAAGATCTGTTCTTACATTACGCACTCCTGGATTTTATTATATTATGATGAGCTTTTATTACATTTAGGTATCTTATTACATTATGAACCATTATCTATGGGTATCTCCATGGGTATCTCCATAATTGGCATATGACGTGGCAGTTTGCACCAGTTTCCATCACAAATGTCCAGTCCTTGGGTGTATTGTGGAGTGTCGCTTGGGGCCCGAGCTATCTGGCGTCTCCACCAAGGCGAGCAGAGGGCTGAGGAGAGGTTCCAGCACCAGAGACAGTGCAGAGCACTTGGGCAAGTAGTGGAGGGAAGGTATGTGCCTGTTTTCATCCTCAATCAGCTTGATATGATGACACCTCAGGTCTGATTGCCAGAGTGGTGACAGCCTGGTCTGATCAGCCCAACCCTATAAATGTTTGCTGAACCTCTCCTCAGATGAAACTCACTCCCTTGGTGAATGGACGCAGGCTCGGGCGGTAAGCTAAAACACACTCCAACATGTGTCCTTATATGGCTTGTTAAGACTGAATTAAGACTAATTATGGTTTCTACTCTCTTCCTAGGCACCATAGGGCACTTCATTCATGGACTAGGAACTGTTGTTGAAATACCCCAATCCGGGAGGAATTTGTGTTATAGTTTTCCCCTACCTGCCTTTGTTAAGTTTCCCCCCAATAAAAGACTGCTGTTTATGCAAATCAAGTGACTCTGTGGTTGGTTTTGGTCAGCACTCCTCACAGTATCCACGCACCCGCCATAGACACACAGACAGACATTTTCAGTATAGCATGGTGTATTTTTGCTGTGGCATGATATATTTCTTGCCAACATACATGATGTGACATGACTACGGCTACGTCACTCTGACTCAGATGTAACCATAAACAAACCCGATACGCCCATATATAGGCAGCACCACGACCACGTCGCTATGACACAGACATAACCTTAAACAAACCTGATACGCCCATATAGGCATGTCACTATGACTCAGACATAACCATAAACAAACCTGATATGCCCATATAGGCATGTCACTATGACTCAGACATAACCATAAACAAACCGTCCAGACCGCTATACCCATATATGGTCATGTGCATATATGGGGACCAACTTCAAACTCGGCGAGTGCATCGACAAGAATTCGAGGGAGTGTGGTGCCCGCCACCGAGTCGTTTGGATAATGCGTTAGTCAAGAACCACCGCATATATATGCCCATGCCAATATACAGGGTATGGGAATTATACTAACAGGGTTCTCCATATATGGTCATACAAGGGACTCAGCCAGATGTGTACAACGGGGACTCTGATAAAGCCCTGACACTATGACTCAAACATATCGATAATCGGTCAGATTGGCGGTGCAACGTACTGTAGTAGGTGAGGGCCACATAGCGTCCCGAACTCTAGATGTGAGGGCCTCTAGTTGGGCTTAATTGCTGCTTGCATCTATATTTAAACAATATTTATTTTATAGTATCATATTTTATATGAATGCTAGATTAGATTATATAAGGGATCTTGTAGTAGGCTACCTTTAATGGAGCACGTTAACACATACTGCATGTAACTCGATTAGCAGACAGGACAAAACAAAGGATGCCTTCTTTACACCATCTTGGTTTGTTTACAGTCCA
Organism: Gymnoscopelus microlampas; assembly: GCF_963454915.1. Classification (NCBI taxonomy): domain Eukaryota; kingdom Metazoa; phylum Chordata; class Actinopteri; order Myctophiformes; family Myctophidae; genus Gymnoscopelus; species Gymnoscopelus microlampas. Next base: position 36,356,331 of record NC_139945.1, read on the forward strand.
GAGTGTGGGAGAGTTCCTAGATACCCATCGTTTTGCAGCCTTCACATTTAACATTTATTTTTTCAGGCAACAGCCAAACAAATGGTGCAGGACGTGTTGAAATGATTTCCGCGTCCTCTTTTATCAGGGCCGACAGCTTTGACCAGTCGGAGTTCAAAACCCCCATGGCCTTCTGGGAGATCTGGCTCAGTACAGAAGGGAGAGAAATGATCTCTGGGACGTAGCTATGGCACTGAAGTGATAGAATCGCTTTGCAGAGAGCAGCATACGCTTAATTACAGCGAAAAAGTACCCGAGATGTGATCTTACCTTGCAACGGGCTATTTCATCACCAGTTTCCTGCCCCTTCCTCCAACATCTCTCTTTCCCAATTCCTCCACTCTCCTTCATTCCTGATAAGCCAGTCCAGATTCCCAAAATCCCCTTGGCTCAAAGACATCTTTGTTCACTGAGTTGCAATGAAACCAAGCCAGCTTTGCAACCTCCAGTACTTTTTAGATACTCAGCCCTAACCTGACTTAGCTCATCATCCCTGGCCTTAAAGGAGCACTTCACCCATTTTCAACCGTATCTTCATTAAGCCGTTGAGATAGACCTTTATTGATCTGCATAGTGGAATTCAGGTGTCGTAACAACAACATTCAAGATGTATTTATTCATGAAATTACACTGAGTAATTAAAATTAAATTAAATAATGGACTTGGAGTCCGATCCTAGACATCTGCACTTTGTCTGAATGAGTTGTATATTCTATCAATAAATATAAGTATAATGTATAAACTAGCTATCACCAGTGATTGCACGAACATAGGCTACATCTACAGTATGGCCTATGACTGGATACGTTCAGACCATCAACAGTGGATATGAGACTGGTAAATCTAGTGTCAGCCACTGCCTTCAACAGTGGGTATCTGGATAATACAAGTACAGTCAGTATCAACAGTGAATATAATGAGTATATATGTCTATCAACAATGACACAGTTCTAACAGTTAACTGGCATCTGACATGGTTCTGTAGTGTACATCACAGTAGTCTGTGTGTAAATATGCCAGAGTCAAGCAGGCGTCAATATTCCCAGAAGAGAAGTTGCCTAGGACATTATCCACTTGCATCCTAGCGTCCCTATTCTGAGGTGAACATTTAGCCGACATTTGGCCGATCTGCTATTTTCGTCAAAGAGAATTGCTTACCATTATCTATGGTGCTTACTATGGTGCTTCCCTGTTATCTATGGTGCTTACCTGTTTTTATGATGCTTAGCTGTTATCTATGGTGCTTACTATGGTGCTCCCTTGTTATCTGGATATTGGATAGGGGCACTGGCCAAAAAAAGGTTTAGAAACACATCTTATTATCTATCTATTATAGCACCTGAAATATGACATACTACTACTTTCACATACCATGACTCGTTTCTGAGGTGTTGCACAACTCTACTATACGTTTGGTTTCCATCCAGCATCTCAAGCCTCCAGTATTTTTAAAGTCACCCAACTATCCAGAAATAGTAGCACAGGGTTTTCCCAAGCAATTCCTTTTCAGGGTGGAGGCAGTGCAACAGCATTGCAGCAAGTATACAGAAACCTTGTATCTCCATATTTCATCTTTTTATGTTTTGTCATACATTAATGCCCTATTTTACATATGAGCGTCACACAAAATTAGCAGAAATAGCCGCTCTGCAAGCTCACATGCACTTTGAAAAGTACAGTGACATGCCAAATGCAAAATAGGGATGCTAAGAAGAAAGTGGCTATGTCTGTCTGTGAGTTTTACAAATATTTAACTAATGAAAAGTATTAACAAGAGCTTGTGACTAGACAATACTACATTGGATCCACTGGGACACAGGTTCCTTATTCCATTCCTGAAAAGTAACAGTATTGTACATTCAGTACAAGGTTTCCACCCGACAGCGACGATATACAGTAAGGCCTGACTCCTGCAAAGTCAATCTTACCATTCAGACACCTTTGGTAAACTAAAACCCAGAGCCAGGTATGCTGCGTTGTGAGCGGAGCACTGGAGGTGGTGTGGCCACCCAGCGCCTGGTGGATGGATGGCCTCTTTGGGCCTGTTTGACTGGAAACAGGTGTGTGTCATCGGAAGATGAAGGCCCGCGTGATAAACATTATTGGAGAACATCTGCTGCTTGTCACAACACGGGGCGAGCCGGAGCGCCCCCCGCATCCATCAGCTTCGCCGGGGAGTGGGGTGGTTGATGGGTGGGGAGGGGGTAGACGGGCTCTGTCCCCCCGCCAGCGGGCCTGTTCGCCCCATCACTCACCTCAGGGGACGGTGTTTCTGCCGCAGCGGGGCCACGCGTGGTCCATCCAGGCACCTGCCTGCCTGCCTGCCGGCCAGCAGCCGCCTTTGGCCACTAGCAGTGGAAACGCTCCATCGCACACTTGAGAAATGCCTCAGGGATAGCATTCTCTCAAACACACACACACACGCACGCGCACACACACACACGCTCACGTTTGTATTACTATATTTGTGAGGACAACCTTTCAGGACAGGGATTTTATGAATAACATTTTTAAAAAGTCATTTTAACCCTTTAACTAAAGCTGGAAATACCAACCTACAAGCTCCACAATGCATCGATCTCCAATGCTTTGTGAGCTTGTAGATTGGCTATTTTAAGTATATATATTTTCTTTTTCATAAAACAACCATTCATTTAGTAAGGACCAGGAAAATTGGAAAACAGGGAAATTGAAAATCACAATTGTCAAAGTCTCAAATAATACTACTCGTGGGGACATTTGGCCCACACTAGTATAGTAATACAAATACAAATACACACACAAAACACGCACACACACACAGGCGGGGGCAAGGGGGGGGTCAGCTGAGGCGTAGACACACGCAGGGGAACACACACACACACACACGTACACCCACCTCCTCTATCACCACACACATACACGCTGTTGTTACACCCTCTCGTTTCAGACAGGTGTCGGGGAGCCAGCCGAGGCCTCTGTGCTTGACCCCCCACCGGCTGATGAGAATGAGGGCCTGGGCACCCTGGCTGAACCCCCTGAGAGAACACACACACACACACACACACACACACACACACACACACACACACACACACACACACACACACACACACACACACACACACACACACACACACACACACACACACACACACACACACACACACACTCAATCAGATCTTTGACAGGTACCCCCCACCTCCACACCTTCCCCAGCATCCCTCCTCTCAGGAATCGCAGGAGCCAATACCATGCAACATCGCTCTCAAATCCCACTCCTCACACATTCTTTAACTACTTTCACCCTGGAATCCATATTTTGGGCATGTCACATGATATTGACATGATACTGACATGATACTGACCATGATATGGAGACACAATGACCAGCACCATATATACACAATGACCAGCACCATATATACACAATGACCAGCACCATATATACACAATGACCAGCACCATATATACACAATGACCAGCACCATATATACACAATGACCAGCACCATATATACACAATGACCAGCACCATATAGACACAATGACCAGCACCATATATACACAATGACCAGCACCATATATACACAATGACCAGCACCATATCGACACAATAACCAGCAGGGCCGTAGGAACGGGGGGGGACGGGGGGGACGGGGGGGACGGGGGGGATTCGTCCCCCGTGGGCCGCAGAGCGGCCTCGCGTGGGCCGCGAACCGGTATTTGGCCCGCGAGGCCACAGGGAAAAAGAGACACTCTTCTGGATCGTCATTTCTTCTGGTTTTCTACTGGATTTGGTATCAAACTGACAAACTCCCAAAATTCACCTGGGGGAGGACCCCCAGACCCCCCGGTTTGGGGGTGTGGTCAGTGCATGCCATCATACAGAGATATTAACTTTTAAGTAATGAATGGTTATTATTAAAGATGGGTCTTCCACTTTGTAGTGACCAAAAAAGTCACTACAAAGTACTACCAATCAACTCTAAATTGCCTGAAATGTACTCCTAACAGGTTTTTGGGGGGACGATTTTGGCCTCCACACTTAGTGATTTATTCGGATTTAACTTTCGTTTCGGTAGTGACAACTTTTCGTTTCGGTAGTGACACAATGGTGATTTTTTTTTTTACTAAGTCCAGAGCTCGATGAATTTTAGGGACCAAAAAAAAAATCACTATAGTACTACCAATCAACTCTAAATTGCCTGAAAGGTACTCCTAAGAGGTTTTTGGGGGGACGATTTTGGCCTCCACACTTAGTGATTTTTTCGGATTTAACTTTCGTTTCGGTAGTGACAAACTTTCGTTTCGGCAGGGCTGCCAAAACTCCGGGATCCCGCATGAGTCTCCTGGTTTTTGACGATGTCTCCTGACACTCTTCTGGATCGTCATTTCTTCTGGTTTTCTACTGTATTTGGTATCAAACTGACAAACTCCCAAATTCACCTGGGGGAGGACCCCCAGACCCCCCGGTCTGGGGGTTAACTTTCGTTTCGGTAGTGACAAACTTACGTTTCGGTAGTGACACAATGGTGAAAAAAAATGTACTAAGTCCAGAGCTCGATGAATTTTAGGGACCAAAAAAAAAAGTCACTACAAAGTACTACCAATCAACTCTAAATTGAAACATACTCCTAAGAGGTTTTTGGGGGGACGATTTTGGCCTCCACACTTAATGATTTTTTCGGATTTAACTTTCGTTTCGGTAGTGACAAACTTTCGTTTCGGTAGTGACACAATGGTGACATTTTTTTTTACTAAGTCCAGAGCTCGATGAATGTTAGGGACCAAAAAAAAAAGTGGTAGCACTTTACAATAATGACCCGTTATAAAGCATTTATAAACGTTTATAAGTAGTTTGTAGACTATTAACAAATCATTAACAACCTGTTTGTTGACATTCGTAAATGATTACTAAAACCTTTATAACTACAGTTACAAATCATTTGTAAAGTATTAGTAAGTAGGGAACTATTCATGAATAAGCCATTTATATACATCTGTAAAAGATTATTAAATCATTTGTAACGACCCATTCTAAAGCATTTATAAACGTTTATAAGCAGTTTGTAGACTATTAACAAATCATTAACAACCTGTTTATTGACATTCGTAAATGATTACTAAAACCTTTATAACTACGGTTACAAATCATCTATAAAGGTATTAGTAACTATTCATGAATAAGCCATGTATAATACATCTGTAAATGATTATTAAATCATTTGTAACTGATGTTACATAATATATACAAGCTATTGGTAGCTTGTTCATGTTTAACATATGCTTTGTTAAACATTCCTAAAGTATCTATAAATCCTTAGTACATGTTATTATGTGCCCTATAGTAAAGTGAAGACAGTTCATCATTTACAACTGTCTGTTAATGTGTTTGTTCATGTTTAACATGCTTTGTAAAACATTCCTAAAATATCTATAAATCCTTTGTACATGTTATTATGTGCCCTACAGTAAAGTGAAGACAGTTCATCATTTATGACTGTCTGTTAATGTGGACTTTCTCCTTACCTGTTGCAAACTACCTGGCTCTCATGAATGCAGACACCAAACAATTACTAGAATTATCATTCATGTTAAGCAAATAATGCGTAAGACATTCGTAAAGAGTATGTAAACCATTTGTGGTGTTAGGGACCAAAAAAGTCACTACAAAGTACTACCAATCAACTCTAAATTGCCTGAAACGTACTCCTAACAGGTTTTTGGGGGGACGATTTTGGCCTCCACACTTAGTGATTATTTCGGATTTAACTTTCGTTTCGGTGGTGACCAACTTTCGTTTTGGTAGTTTGATTACAAAATGTAAGTTGTGTAAAAAATAATCTGACTATACTAAGTTGCTATTTGTTTGTTTAAGTCAGGCTATACTCTACTCAGAGTCATAAGTTTACAAAATGTACTAAAGTACAGTGAACGTCTGTGCGGTTTGTCTTCATCACTGAAAATAACGTACATGTAAACTGATGTCATGTGCAGTTGGGGTGAAGAAACACAACCATTTCACTCCTAATAATACCTATTTGATTTGACATCCTGACTTGCTGCTGTAGCTGAGGCTTGAACCTGTTACCTGCGGCTCACTAGTCAGTGACTCTATCCATTCACCTACAGCTGTTTCCTTGGAATCTGTGGTTCTGAAACGTTTTGTTGTCAACCCCCCAAATTGACATGTATTTGGGCAGTGGACCCCAATGTGAAAAGATGTAGTGTCAGGGCCCCCCATGAAAAAGATTTATATTTATGCTGTAACACATTTTTTAAAAGTTATTTGTCTTGTTTGTTGTTCAAGTCAAAGCACCAGGAAGGCTGTACTTGTCAGCCATCTGTTAGCTCAATGGGTTGAGACGCAGTATTCATGATCCAGAGGCCATGAGTTCAAATCCCATTGATGTCTTTCCTATGATTCTTTCCTTTGCAGACTGGCTTCCAGAAGATCAACTGAAAACTACCAGGAAGGCTATATTTGTCATCCAACTGTTAGCTCAATGGGTTGAGACGCAGTATACATGATCCAGAGGCCATGAGTTCAAATCCCATTGATGTCTTTCCAATGATTCTTTCCTTTGTAGACTGGCTTCCAGAAGATCAACTGAAAACTACCAGGAAGGCTGTACTTGTCAGCCATCTGTTAGCTCAATGGGTTGAGACGCAGTATTCATGATCCAGAGGCCATGAGTTCAAATCCCATTGATGTCTTTCCTATAATTCTTTCCTTTGCAGACTGGCTTCCAGAAGATCAAGTGAAAACTAGCAGGAAGGCTGTACTTGTCAGCCATCTGTTAGCTCAATGGGTTGAGACGCAGTATTCATGATCCAGAGGCCATGAGTTCAAATCCCATTGATGTCTTTCCTATGATTCTTTCCTTTGCAGACTGGCTTCCAGAAGATCAAGTGAAAACTACCAGGAAGGCTGTACTTGTCAGCCATCTGTTAGCTCAATGGGTTGAGACGCAGTATACATGATCCAGAGGCCATGAGTTCAAATCCCACTGGTGTCTTTACTATGATGCTTTCCTTTGCAGACTAACTTCTAGAAAAACAAGTTAAAACCACCAGGAAACCTGTAACTCTCAGCCAACAGCTTAGCTCAACTGGTAGAGCGTCTGTCCAATAACATGACTTGACTTGACTTGGGTGGGTTCGATTCCCACTCGAGTCAAGTGTCCCCAGTAACTTGAGGCAACGGATAAATTGACTGATATCCTTAGTGATGCTTCCCTTTGCAGACTAACTTCTAGAAAAACAAGTTAAAACCACCAGGAAACCTGTAACTCTCAGCCAACAGCTTAGCTCAACTGGTAGAGCGTCTGTCCAATAACATGACTTGACTTGACTTGAGTGGGTTCGATTCCCACTCGAGTCAAGTGTCCCATATCAGTCAATTTATCCGTTACCCCAAGATACCGGGGACACTTGACTCGAGTGGGAATCGAACCCACTCAAGTCAAGTCAAGTCATGTTATTGGACAGACGCTCTACCAGTTGAGCTATGCTGTAGGCTGAGAGTTTAAGGTTTCCTGGTGGTTTTAACTTGTTTTTCTAGAAGTTAGTCTGCAAAGGGAAGCATCACTAAGGATATCAATTGCCCCAAGTTGCCGGGGACACTTGACTCGAGTGGGAATCGAACCCACTCAAGTCAAGTCATGTTATTGGACAGATGCTCTACCAGTTGAGCTAAGCTGTTAAGCTAACAGATGGCTGACAAGTACAGCCTTCCTGCTAGTTTTCACTTGATCTTCTGGAAGCCAGTCTGCAAAGGAAAGAATCATAGGAAAGACATCAATGGGATTTGAACTCATGGCCTCTGGATCATGTATACTGCGTCTCAACCCATTGAGCTAACAGTTGTATGACAAATATAGCCTTCCTGGTAGTTTTCACTTGATCTTCTGGAAGCCAGTCTGCAAAGGAAAGAATCATAGGAAAGACATCAATGGGATTTGAACTCATGGCCTCTGGATCATGAATACTGCGTCTCAACCCATTGAGCTAACAGATGGCTGACAAGTACAGCCTTCCTGGTGCTTTGACTTGAACAACAAACAAGACAAATAACTTTAAAAAAAATGTGTTACAGCATAAATATAAATCTTTTTCATGGGGGGCCCTGACACTACATCTTTTCACATTGGGGTCCACTGCCCAAATACATGTCAATTTGGGGGGTTGACAACAAAACGTTTCAGAACCACAGATTCCAAGGAAACAGCTGTAGGTGAATGGATAGAGTCACTGACTAGTGAGCCGCAGGTAACAGGTTCAAGTCTCAGCTACAGCAGCAAGTCAGGATGTCAAATCAAATAGGTATTATTAGGAGTGAAATGGTTGTGTTTCTTCACCCCAACAGCACATTACATCAGTTTACATGTACGTTATATTCAGTGATGAAGACAAACCGCACAGACGTTCACTGTACTTTAGTACATTTTGTAAACTTATGACTCTGAGTAGAGTATAGCCTGACTTAAACAAACAAATAACAACTTAGTATAGTCAGATTCTTTTTTACACAACTTACATTTTGTAATCAAACTACCGAAACGAAAGTTGGTCACCACCGAAACGAAAGTTAAATCCGAAATAATCACTAAGTGTGGAGGCCAAAATCGTCCCCCCAAAAACCTGTTAGGAGTACGTTTCAGGCAATTTAGAGTTGATTGGTAGTACTTTGTAGTGACTTTTTTGGTCCCTAACACCACAAATGGTTTACATACTCTTTACGAATGTCTTACGCATCATTTGCTTAACATGAATGATAATTCTAGTAATTGTTTGGTGTCTGCATTCATGAAAGCCAGGTAGTTTGCAACAGGTAAGGAGAAAGTCCACATTAACAGACAGTCATAAATGATGAACTGTCTTCACTTTACTGTAGGGCACATAATAACATGTACAAAGGATTTATAGATATTTTAGGAATGTTTTACAAAGCATGTTAAACATGAACAAACACATTAACAGACAGTTGTAAATGATGAACTGTCTTCACTTTACTATAGGGCACATAATAACATGTACTAAGGATTTATAGATACTTTAGGAATGTTTAACAAAGCATATGTTAAACATGAACAAGCTACCAATAGCTTGTATATATTATGTAACATCAGTTACAAATGATTTAATAATCATTTACAGATGTATTATACATGGCTTATTCATGAATAGTTATTAATACCTTTATAGATGATTTGTAACCGTAGTTATAAAGGTTTTAGTAATCATTTACGAATGTCAATAAACAGGTTGTTAATGATTTGTTAATAGTCTACAAACTGCTTATAAACGTTTATAAATGCTTTAGAATGGGTCGCTACAGATGATTTAATAATCTTTTACAGATGTATATAAATGGCTTATTCATGAATAGTTCCCTACTTACTAATACTTTACAAATGATTTGTAACTGTAGTTATAAAGGTTTTAGTAATCATTTACGAATGTCAACAAACAGGTTGTTAATGATTTGTTAATAGTCTACAAACTACTTATAAACGTTTATAAATGCTTTATAACGGGTCATTATTGTAAAGTGCTACCAAAAAAGTCACTATAAAGTACTACCAATCAACTCTAGATTGCCTGAAACGTACTCCTAAGAGGTTTTTGGGGGGACGATTTTGGCCTCCATACCTAGTGATTTTTTCGGATTTAACTATCGTTTCGGTATAGGCCGTATTGTCTAGCCCCTTTTCCTTCAGTTTCGTTCCCATCAAGTGGATCTAAATAATCTCTGCTTCTTAAAAAAGATCTATTGGTAGTAAGTAAGAAAAAAAATTACCGACATCTGATTTGGCGCAGTATTTTTATAATCAGAGTTTAAAAGTCGGTACTATTTTCTTAGCAGCGCAGTAATACTTTCAAAGGGGTGGTGCTTATTGTATTGTGAAGACATATGCCAGGATTATGTGAATGTAACCTTACTGCACCTACAGTATAATATTTGTGTCCCTGTATGTTTCTCCTTTATGTGGACATAAATAAATGGTTAAAATCTGTGTGTGTGTGTGTGTGTGTGTGTGTGTGTGTGTGTGTGTGTGTGTGTGTGTGTGTGTGTGTGTGTGTGTGTGTGTGTGTGTGTGAACCACCCTTCGCTGACCGCTACAAGATCTTCTGTGAGAGAGTCATCCGCCATGGCTTATAGTTGACCAAGAGGTGCTGAAAATAAACCATCTACGAAGGATGTTCGTAAACACAGTGGAGAAGCATGAGGACCTTGATGCTTCAAACTACAGGTAACTCAAATACCATGTGTGTCTTTGACAGTACAAAAACATTTATGCTGAAAAGTATATTATAGATGTATTCCATCACAAACAAGTCTATGAGAGTATATTTAAACTAAATTGGCTATCATTGTGAATACATCTTTATCTATACACTTGTGCTCATCTTTCCCTAACATTTTATGTTGCAGGCAGGATAAATTGAAGCGGAGGTTGACCCCTGATTTCCCCCAGCTGGTTTTTCACTGCCCTACCAAGTGCAACATCTCTGAACATACATACATGTCCTTCCTAGGTATTTTAGGAAAAAGGTTTGGTGATGCAAGGCTGCAAGACATACTCAATGAGTCAAGTTGGTGCCCCAAATCCATGAATGGTGTGATCAGTGGTCATCCAGAGGAGATGCAGTCTGCACTTTCATATTTTGTCATATTTGTATACTATTTTGCTGCCGTTGCACTGTCAACCAACATTTCTCTGTGAGTGACACAGAAGGCCTGATCTTGTGGGTGGGTGGGAGGGTTGATGTACAAATGACACATGCTGTGACACACTGTGGTATTTTAATAAATATTTTATACCATGTGTTGTAATAATTTGGAGCTTTAGTGTATTTATTTTAGTCTAGTCCATTTTTGGCATTATTCCAATCTAGGGGGCTGATTCTCAGCCATTTTGGGCCAAGGAGTGCTGCTTTTTTTCCTACCTTTCAGTACACAGTAAGTTGTGACATTTTCTATGTATGAAATATAAGCTTTTAGCTAAATGTACTATGTGTATGTTTCATTGTGCTGGGCGCCAATCACTTCAGTAGAAGCGTTTTCTTTCTACATTTCAAATATGAGTAATACTAAGGCACCAATACTTGTTTCAGGTGTTAGGTACATGTATTTATGACATTTGAGAAAGATTTTGTGTTGCCAAAAACAATATAACACATTTTACAAGCAAAAACAGCAGCATAAGATTTTCGTTTTTTGGTTATTCACTGTTATATACATTTCTGGCTTGTAAAAAAATACTGCAGGATTTTGTGCGGAGACATTTTAACCCAAAGTCCACAAGGGTATTGTCTATGCAAAAATGCATTGAAAAAGTAGATCCAAGACGTGGGAACGAAATTCATTTTCTAGGCACTTTTTGGTGGGTCACCACACGGCCTAAGGGGAAGGGTGAATGCATTTAAAAGTGAATGTTATTTTTATTTTTTGTAAACATAGAAAATAAGCGAATGAGTCCTTAGGATGAATTGAAAAGCAATTATTTCTTTAAACACAACTGTGTTTCATGGTGGAAGTGCACAGACATTTTACTTAAGTAAAAGTAGCAATACCACAATATAAAAATACTCTATTTTTATATTTACTTATTTTTAAATATACTTACCAAAAGCTAAAGTTCTACAATGTTTGAAAGTAGCCGATCTAGCTTGTAGATCGGCTATTTTCAAATGGCTGTGGTATAAAATAGGGCTAAAGTGGTATGTATGTTTTATTATATAACAATTTATATCTGCAAAGTAACTAAAGTTTTCAAATAATTGTAGTAGTGGAGTAAAAGTACACTATTTGCCTTTGCAGGTGTAGTGGAGTAGAAATAAAAGTGCACTAATACTCCAGTACAGTAAAAAGAAAACACTTCATCATTTTCCCCAAGGTTCTATGGAACCCAAGCGGGATTCGTACCCGGTCCTCTCAACTTTGAGAAACATCTCACTAACCACTAGACTACCAGTTCAGTTGACATGATGGCTGAATGTGATCCCAAGACACTACACACAGAATGGGGCATCTCACTTCCAGCTGAACCAGTGCTATGTTACTTGAGTAAAAGTACAAAGGTATTGGCATCAAAATATACGTAAAGTACCAAAAGCTAAAGTACTACAATGTTTGAAAGTAGCCGATCTAGCTTGTAGATCGGCTATTTTCAAATGGCTGTGGTATAAAATAGGGCTAAAGTGGTTAATATGTATGTTTTATTATATAACAATTTATATCTGCAAAGTAACTAAAGTTTTCAAATAATTGTAGTAGTGGAGTACAAGTACACTAAATAAGAAAAAGAGGTTGCGCATCAACAATGGGTTTTCTCAGTGGAGTGCTAGACCCAAAGTCAGTATACATATCAAAAAAGGAATTTTAAAAAATTCCAAAAAGGTAGCACATCCAAAAATGTCAATTAAATGGAGGACAAATTACTCACATTTCCACTTTTTTATTGGCACACCAATAAAGTGAACGCTTACGCGTTTCGGCTATGAGCCTTCCTCAGAGCATACACTATTTTCCTTTGCAGGTGTAATGGAGTAGAAGTAAAAGTGCACTAATACTCCAGTACAGTAAAAAGAAAACACTTCATCATTTTCCCCAAGGTTCTATGGAACCCAAGCGAGATTCGTACCCGGTCCTCTCACCTTTGAGAAACATCTCAATAACCACTAGACTACCGGTTCAGTTGACAAGATGGCTGTATGTGATCACTAGACACTACACACAGAATGGGGCATCAAACTCAGGAACAAAAGCTTCTCCGAGTTCAGAAAAAACAAAAGTGAGGAGCTACTTGAAAAGTGCAGAAAACTACGAAACGTAGTTACTAATTTGATCAGAAATGCCAAAAAGAATTTCTTAAATGATAACAGAGGCTAACAAAAGCCACCCACAAAAACTGTGGGAGGCACTAAAACAATTAGGCTGCAACGGAAAAAATCTACAAACATTTGCATTATTTCAAGTGGCTCGCTCACTACCGACAAGCAATTGGTAGCGGACTGTTTTAACAGTTTCTTCACCACAGTTGCAACCCAGTTGGTAAGCAAACTCCCTCAGTATTCAGGTCTGTATGGCCCCGACCACATTCAAGCTCACTATGAGAAACTAGGGGCTAAAAAAGATTCTTTCTCTTTCAAACCTGTTTTGACTGTTGATGTGCAAAAAAAACTCCTCGCCCTACAGCCAAACAAGGCCACCGGCCTTGACAACATCCCCACCAGATTCCTCAGAGACGCAGCGGTCTCCATTGCTCCCTTAGTAGCCCATATTACAAACTTATCCATAAGTCAGTGTCATGTCCCACAAGAATTCAAGTTGGCAAGAGTAATCCCTCTATTTAAAAAAGGAAGCAAACTAGATCCTGGCAACTATAGGCCTGCTTCCATCCTTTGTTCCATCTCAAAGGTTATAGAGCGATCAATCCAAGAACAAATCAACAGCTACCTCAGCGAGCGTAAGCTGTTGTTTGAATTCCAATCGGGCTTCAGAACATCCCACTCCACTGACACATGCCTACTGTACTTGACCGATCACATCAAACGTGAGGTAGACTCGGGCAAATACTGCGGCATGGTCATGCTGGACCTCCAAAAGGCATTTGACACTGTAAACCACGAAATTCTACTTGATAAGCTGAGGGCGATTGGTTTTGATTGCACATCACTAAATTGGATGAGATCTTACTTGGAGGGTAGAGAACAAGTGGTTGACATCAACGGAACCATGTACTCATCCCTCCCGGTGAGCTGCGGGGTTCCTCAAGGCAGCATTCTAGGGCCGTTACTGTTTCTTCTATACATTAACGACATGAATGCTGCCTGTAACTGCAAACTGTTCCTGTTCGCTGATGACTCGGCACTCCTGATTTCGGGTGAGGACAAGTTGCAAGTCGAGGAAGCTCTCAGCTCTGAACTCTCAAAAATCCGTACCTGGCTTACCAATAACAAACTGTCTCTACACCTTGGGAAAACCGAATCCATCCTATTTGGGACCAAACATTCCCTCAGTAAAATGAAGGTAAATGACTTCAAGGTCAAAGTCGATGACACAATCATCACTAGCAAAGAAGAGATTACCTATTTGGGATGTATTCTTGACAAACACCTGACAGGTGAAAGCATGGCAACAAAGGTGTTCAAAGGAGTAAACCAGAGAACCAGATTTATGGGCAGAGTTTCCTCTTTTGTCAACCCTCAGGCACTCAGGACCCTCTCTGGGGCCCTGATTCAGCCCCTTTTTGACTATGCTAGCTCCTCTTGGTACTCCAACACCTCAGTGTCACTGAAGACTAAGCTTCAAACCTCCCAAAACAAACTGATTCGACTACTTCTCGGACTGGGGCCCATGACCCACCTCTCTCCCACTCACTTTGCCAGCCTAGGCTGGTTCAGGGTGGAAGACAGGGTTATACAATTAAAAATGGGACTGGTCTTCAAAATTGTAAATGCAGATTTGCCCGAAATGCCCCCTATACCTGCATATCTGTATAAGTACCTCGAAAAAGTTAGTGACACCCACAGTCACAAAACTAGAGGGAGCGTAAACAACAATCTGGTAACACCCACCCATAAAACAAACATGGGCAAATTCTCCTTCTATAGCACTGCCACCAAGGAATGGAATAGTCTAACCCCATCCCTCAAAAAATGCAGTTCGCTGGGCTCTTTCAAAACAGCCCTAAAAACTCATCTTTCTGGAGGCCTAAAGAGGAGCTAGTACCAGTTTCCCTGTAGACAGACGACCCCCCCCCCTCCCCCTTTTTTTGTACATACTTTTTATTTTATTTTGCTAAAGGTTTTTTTTGTATATATTTCCTTATTTTCTCATGCCTTTTTTGTACATAATGGTATATATTTTTTTCCCTCTGTATTCTTATGTTGATTTTTGAACTGTTTGGTTGCTACTATATATGTCTATGAAATTAATTCAAGGACCCCAATGGAAACAAGCCCGCAAGGACTTTTTTGGCCGGACCTTTTAGACAAAAGCATTATAAATGTAACTGTGTTGTTTTACATTCTTTTGCCTAATAAAAAATTTCAATCAATCAATCAATCAATTCAATCTCACTTCCAGCTGAACCAGTGCTATGTTACTTGAGTAAAAGTACAAAGGTATTGGCATCAAAATATACTTAAAGTACCAAAAGCTAATGTAGATGGTAAGAGAGAGGGGGAGATTTTCATTTCATTTTATTTATTTCAATTATGGTTTACATGATCACATTCATATTTTTTTTACATATTCCATAACTGAAAAGGAGCAGTTAGAAGATAAATCTTATTTATACCTGCCCCTTTCTACCATTAAAATCATCAAAAATCCTACCAACCAGTACATCATGATTCATCAAAAACTAAAAAGGAGAAAACTAAATGGAAAAGAAATGAGAGAACAAAGAACGAGAGCATGAGAAAATCACACAAAATTTAACCAGAACTAAAAAACAAACAAAAAAACTTAAAAACAACAACAACAACAACAACGACCAAAAACATGAAGATTAACCATCCAATTCATACTTGATCATTTTCCCCCTTTTGAACGCTCTCTTAAACTGAAACACTGTTGTACAACTCTTCAACTCCTTGCTTTGCGAATTCCATAATTGTATACCTGTAACAGAGATACGCATTTGTTTTAATGTTGTTCGAGCAAACAGATGTTTAAAATCATCTCTTCTGTTGGCCTCTTCCTGCGAGTTCAAATTAAATAACTTCTCTAACTGTTTTGGCAACCCTCTGTATTTGGCTTTGTACACGACTAATAATGTTCGTAGCTCAATTAAATCCATTATTTTCAACAAACCTGATAAAATAAAAAGTCTGTTAGTATGTGCTCTGAAATCCTCTTTGTAAATAACCAAAGGAATGGTGTTACTCTCATATGTGTTGCCCCACACTTCCAGACATTTGAGGTAAGGGGGGAGGTAAGGGGGGAGGGGATCTTGAAGTGAATTGATCTAATGTACCAAGCCAAAACAGGTTATGCTAATGCACAGGCTGTCTGATCTCACAAGAACATGGGCTTCACAGTGAAACACATCACAGCAAATGAATACAGTACAGTAACTTCAGTCCTGCATAACCAACCAAGTAACCAAGTAAAAAATCAGATCGTACATGAACAACTCCGGCCATAGTACATGACCAAAAACTACACAACCCAAACCTCTACCAAAGCGGTCTTGCCCTTTAACTTGTGCGATGTTTTAGGCTGACCTAGGATCAGGTTAGTTAGCAGCGACATGAATGGCTGTGCATTTCATTACGTGGTGGAAAGCCTGACACAAGGTTTATGGCTTGACTTGTGTGATGATTATACTGGTTTATATAAATACACCTTTAACCTGTAAATGCAATCAGCAGGACACCGCAGGGAGTTGAACCCCATCCTAGTGAACCAGAAGTGCCATACCAGTGTCTTTTACCTCTTTGACTCATTTACAGGTTGAAGAAACCACATATTAACGTTCACTCTCTCTGAGAGTGTGAATGTTAGAGTATACCTGTGGTCATAATGAGATCTACTTTTGTGTATTTTTTTAATATCAAAGGTCCCTAAAATTAGATTTTTAATTAATTCCTGTAAACGCAAAATAGAGAATAAATAAATACACCCATACTAGGTATCCTCTAAAATGTAGTTACGATGGGCACGATTTGCATGAGTGCTGTGACCACTTTTACATTACGTCTAATGAGTGCTCGGGCCTGCGTGTAAGCGCGCATACTGGTTCTTATCAGTGTGACGTCTGGAAATGAGTCTAAACTATTTGAGTACACGTTGTGATGAGCGGTCGCTGTTTGTTTCATTTGAACTTTAGCTTGAAGGTCACAGGTGGGTCCAGCTCATCAAGACCAAACCTTAGGCTATCCACAAATAGGGCTTTCATGACTAGAGATTTTTACTGGTCGACTAATTTGACCCAGTGGTAGTTTTTTTTTGACATTGTTTTAATGCCATTACTATTGTTATTATCCTCCTTCCTTTATTTCTATGCCATTTCAAGGGAAGCGCTTCTGGCACAGCAGCACAGCAGTGTCTCCAAGGATCCTCAAAAGGGGGTTATTGCCCAATAATAGCCTATTATTGGGCATAATTTTGACCCCCTTTTGATAAAAATAAAGGCAGGAGGATAATAATAATAATAATAGTAGTAATGGCATTAAAACAATGGCAATTTATTTGATCAACTAATCGACTAGTACCAACAAGGTCGACTAGTGGTTATACTAGTCGACTAGTTGGTGAAAGCCCTAGTGTGTGTGTGTATGCATGCATGCATACATGTATGTTTCTAAACCACTGTTCTAAATCCTAATAGTTTCTGAAAAACTTGGGCCTTTATATACATACAGTATATAGCTAAAATCTAAAATGTGGACAAAGTACTCTTTTTTACTTAAAGGGATATTTCACTTTCAAAAAAACCTTTGGTCATTTTATCGTCTACTCAGGCCTTTGTGAACCCCCCAGACAGTTTTTAAGTTGCTCGATTCAGTATTTAGATATACATTTTATCAGACATGCCCCCTTCCTATACAAACCATTGTAACTTCAAACTCTATTTTAATCATGTTAGATTCATCAAAAACACCCGTCCTTGGTTTTGGTGACTCATCCTGCCCTCCTAATGAGGGGGCCGTGTTTTTACAATTACTTTTTTCATTTATTTAAAAAGAAAAAAATTTGGAAAATGAAAAAAATAAAAAAATATTAAAATAAATGAAAAAATTAATCGGAAAAACACGGCCCCCTCATGCATCAGGAGGGCAGGGTGAGACCCCAGAACCAAGGACGGGTGTTTTCGATGAATCTAACATGGTTAAAATGGAGTTTGAAGTTACAATGGGTTTGTATAGGAAGGGGGGCATGTCTGATAAAATGAATATCAAATATCTAAATACTGAATCGAGCAACTTAAAAACTGTCTGGGGGACTCACAAAGGCCTGAGTAGACGATAAAATGACCAAAAGTTTTTTTGAAAGTGAAATATCCCTTTAAAGGTAGGGTAAGTGATTTGCAATTATTCAAATAATTGCAAAGTGGGTCTATGTTCTGATAGTGCTCGTTACTATAGCGTGTCCTGTCCATATAAGGAGTCTCCATGTCTCTCCAGCTCTTTATAAAACAAAAAATGCATTTTCGTTTCAGTTTCATTTCCAATTTTATCCAATCAGGATAGAGAACTCAATCAGGATATATATTAAACAAGTGAAATTGGAAGTGATGACACTAAGAAATGAGCAGGCAAAATTGGAACTGGAACACTATAAAAATGAAGCTTAAAAATTGGTACTTTCTCCTGATTGGCTGAGATTTTGACACCTACCGAAAAATGTATTTTCTGTTTATTAAAGAGCTGGAGAGACAGGGAGACTCCTGTTACTGAACAAACACTCTATAGCAATGATTACTATCAGAATATAGTGCTTTAACCTTTTAACAAAATACTTTTTGTTTTAACCCAAAAATATCACTTACCCTACCTTTAAGTAAAAGTACCAATACTGCAATGTAGATATACTCTGTTACAAGTAAAAGTCAGAAATTCAGAATTTACTTGAGTAAAAGTACAAAAGTATTGGTATACAAATTTACCTAAAGTACCAAGTACTCATTATGTAGAATGTTCCATTTCACAATTTTTCAAATGTAAAAAAATAACTTGAAAATAGCAAATCTACAAGCTCGTAGCTCATAGATCGATTTTCAAATGGCCGAAATGTATACATAGGGCTACAACTAGTAACTCAAGTCTTCAAATAAATGTAATGGAGTAAAAGTATAATATTTGCCTCTGAGATGTAGTGGAGTAGAAGTATTGAAAATTGGAAATACTCCGGTAAAGTAAGAATTCCTCAGATTTGTACTTACTTTACACCACTAGGTTTTAATGGGTTAAATGGCCTGTCTTGGTTCAAAGCCCACTCACCACGACAAGGTGCAGGCCGAGAGTGGGGACAGGACAAGACTAACTCTGACGAGACAACATGAAACATACATTACAAACAAACAAAAATGAAACATATATTACAAACAAACATGAATTACAAACAGATATGAAACATGTATTACAAACAAACATGAAACATGCATTACAAACAAACATGAAACATGCATTACAAACAAGAAACATGTATTACAAACGAACATGAAACATGCATTACAAACAAACATGACTTCCAAACAGATATGAAACATGTATTACAAACAAACAAGAAACATGCATTACAAACAAACATGAAACATGCATTACAAACAACAAACATGAAACATGTATTACAAACAAACATGAATTACAAACAAACAGGAAACATGTATTACAAACAAACATGAATTACAAACAAACAGGAAACATGTATTACAAACAGAAGTGAGACCTGGAAGGAGGTGGATGAAGGAAGTGGTGGTGGTGGTGGTGGTAGAAGGAGGGTGATAGAGGTAGGTGGTAGAAGGAGGGTGATAGAGGTAGGTGGTAGAAGGAGGGTGATAGATGTAGGTGGTAGAAGGAGGGTGATAGAGGTAGGTGGTGGTAGAAGGAGGGTGGTGGAAGGAGGGTGGTAGAAGGAGATTGGTAGAAGGAGGTGGTGGTGGAGGAAAGAGGGGGTGGTGGAAGGAGGGTGGTAGGTGGTGGTGGAAGGAGGGTGTGTAGGACCTTGTGTTCTCCAGAGCTTGCTCTCCCTCTAACCTCTCTGTTACCTCCCTAAATAACTCTGACCATCACTTCATAACCTTCTCCCTCTCTCTTTCTAAACCTACTCACCCGCAGACCGTCACCACTTGACGTAACCTGAGGTCCCTAAACCCCTCCATTCTCTCTCAACGTGTCGTTTCCAACCAGCTTTCTCTCCATCTCTCAGAGAACAACCTGTTGATCCCAACCAGTCAGGATTCAAACCGGCCCACTCTACGGAAACTGCACTCCTTGTAGTCACAGAAGCACTATATGCTGCCCAGGCTGCCTCCCACTCTGCAGTCCTGATTCTTCTAGACCCATCAGCAGCATTTGGCACAGTGAACCACCAGCTGGGTTCTCCTCCTACCTAACTGGCCGGACCTACCAGGTTTCTTGGAAAGATTTGCTCTCCTCTCCCCGCACCCTCCGAACCGGGGTCCCCCAGCTATCTGTACTTGGCCCCCTCATTTTCTCCTTGTACACTAAATCTCTTGGCGCTGTTATCTCTGTGCACAATCTATCTTATCACTGCTATACCGATAACACTCAAATGTTTCCATCCTTCCCCCACGTCTGCCAAACAGGTGGAAGAGTGCATCACTGCATGTCTGGCTGACTTCTCACAGTGGATGTCTTCACACCACCTCAAGCTGAACCCAGACAAGACTGAACTTCACTTCTTCCTAGCTAAGTCCTGCCCCATGCAAGATCTAACCATTTCTATAGACAACGCCCTGGTAACTTTGGTTCCAACAGCCAAGAACCTTGGTGTTGTCCTGGACAGTCAGCTCTCATTCAAGAGCCACTATCACAGCGGCCACTCAATCCTGTAGGTTTACACTCTATAACATTCGAAGGATCAGACCTCACCCAGGAGTCAGCCCAGCTCCTTATCCGGACATCAGTCATATCAAAACTGGACAATGGTAACTCTGTCCTTACCGGCCTCCCGGCATGTGCACTTTAGTCTCTCCAAATGATCCAGAATGCCACAGCACGCTTGGTCTTCAACCAGCCAAACTTAGCACATGTCTCCCCCTTCTCTGCTCCCTGCATTGGCTCCCAGTTACTGCCCGCACAGAGTACAAAACACTGACATTGGCCTACAAAGCAACCAAAGGTATGGCACCCCCATATCTTCAAAGCCTGATCCAACCCTACAACCCCTCCCACTCTGTCAGATCAGCTAACACAGGGAAGCTGTCAGAACCTTCTCTAAAACATCCAGGACAACACTCCACACGTCCCAGACTCTTCTCCCTTCTGGCTCCCAACCTATGGAATGAACTCCCCATTGCAGTTAGAACTGCAGACTCACTCCCAATCTTCTGCCCTAATCTGAAGACTCACATCTTCAGACTCCACCTCAGCCCGTAGCACTTGACCTAGCCTTGACAACCTTGCAGGATTATGCAAAGGCTAAAATGTTAGATAGCATGTTATGTAGACTGATGCCAGGTCATTGTTGACCTGGCATCCTATAGTGTGTATAGGTTCAATGTACAGGCTGATGATAGATTCTTGGTTTACTTATGTATTAGTTTATTGGTTTACTTATGTATTACTTTATTATTAGATTATTAGTTTACTTATTTATTACTTTATTATTAGATTACCATTTCGATGCATTTGATGCATTATCTTGTGTTGTCCTTGCTTACTGTAAATCACTCTGGATTAAGAGCGTCTGCTAAATGTCTAGATTGTAAATTGTGGTAGAAGGTGGTGGAAGGAGGTGGTGGAAGGAGGGTGGTAAAAGGTGGTGGTGGTGGAAGGAGGTGGTGGAGGAAGGAGCTTTAAAATGTAGGCATTTTGCAGATGCTTAATCCAGAGCGATTAATACATAAACGTAATTAATACATACGTAAACCAAGGACCTATCATCAGCATGTACATTGAAACTATACACTCTATAGGATGGCAGGTCAACAATTACCATCTGATTACATAACATCCTATCGAAGTTACATTTTAGCCTTTGCATAAGCCTGCAAGGTCGTCAAGGCTAGGGCAAGTGCTACAGGCTTAGGTGGAGTCTGAAGAGGTGAGTCTTCAGATTATGGCAGAAGGTTGAGAGTGAGTCTGCAGTTCTAATTGCAATGGGGAGTTCATTCCATAGTTTGGGAGCCAGAAGGGAGAAGAGTATGGGATGTGTGGAGCGTTGTCCTGGATGTTTTAGCGAAGGTTCTGACCGCTTCCCTGTGTTAGCTGATCTGAGAGAGCGGGGGGGGGGGGGGGGTTGTAGGGTTGGATCAGGCTTTGAAGATATGGGGTGCCATACCTTTGGTTGCTTTGTAGGCCAATGTCAGTGTTTTGTACTCTGTGCGAGGCAGTAACTGGGAGCCAATAGAGGGAGCGGAGAAGATGAAGACATGTGACCCTTTTTGGCTGGTTGAAGACCAAAAGTTCCATTCTGGATCATTTGGAGAGGCTTAAGTGCACATGCCAGGAGGCCAGCAAGGAGAGAGTTACAATAGTCAAGTTTTGATATGACTGATGGCTGGATAAGGAGCTGGGCTGACTCCTGGGTGAGGAAGGGTCTGATCCTTCGAGTGTTATAGAGTGTAAACCTACAGGATCGAGTGGCCGCTGTGCACAACAGAGCTGCTCCACGTTGAAGATCGGGGTCATCTGGGGTCGGGCTTCCTGTTGGCCTTCACCCGACCCCATAGCGAATACATCGGGGGACGTGCCTTCTCTTTTTCACCGAAGTGTACCGGAATGGCTTCTCCTTCTGAAAAAATAAAGCTACCAAACAAAAAAAAGAAAAATGCTCATTATTAGATTGTTCATAATATATATATATGTAAAATATATGTAAAATATCATGAAATAACTTTGCTAGATGTTTGCATTGTATAGTTACCTTGCCGTGATGTAACTCAGGTGGGCGAGAAACAAAAAATAGTTGCTCCATTGGTTTGAAATTGATGATCGTGTGACCCCCCCCCCCCCCCCCCCCCACACACACACACCTTTAAGATGACCAGGTCCAGGCCTGGATTTACACAGTTCCCCCCAACCCAGCCAGAAAAAAGTGACCTTTGGTACCTACCAAAAAGTGACTTTTGGGACCTACCAAACAGTGTCCTTTTGGTACCTACCAAACAGTGACCTTACAAATGAACAAGGTCTTATGGACCTTTTCAAAATGACCAGGTACAGCCTGGATTTGCAGAGGCAGATGAAAACAAAAACTACACTACCAACATAGTCATAGATTCAACGTCGGCCTTCAAACCTGAAAAAAAGAGCAAAAATCTTTAACCACATCATCACACGTACGACCCAAACGGCATCCAACACGAACAGCATAGCTGTATTCAACACAAGCATCATCCAACAAACTGCAGCATAAAGCAACTGCAGCATCCAGCAAAGGAAAAGGAAAAATGACCAGGTAGGACCGTCACAATTATTATTACATAATCGCAAGTATTTGAGATAACCGCAATACTTTTTTGGGGATCATAGTCATAATCGTTTCCATGTTGAAAAATGTTCATATATTTTTTAAACATTTTCAAAAAATTGTGGAAATAGCCGAACTACACGCTCAAAACGCATCACGACGTGATGCGTTTTGAGCGTGTAGCTCGCCTTTTGTTTACGAAGCCTAAAAAAGCCAGACAAAGTTTTATTCAAAATGTCAGTAAGACGGAATTAAATAGTTATATCGCAATTATTTGAGCGACAATTTATCGCCAAGTTCAACGTCATAATGGTGACAGCCCTAAAGAGGTTCCTTACTTTGAGCCGTCTTCAGAGGAAACCCCCGGCCGACCTGGGTCTTTCGGCGGCGGAAACCAACCGGTGTTTAACATCGAGGTGGATACAAAAGCACAGAACGCACTGTCGTGGATTTATGCATCAACGAAGACACATACACACTGTCGTGACACACTGTCGTGTGCACAAAACACACTGAAGTGGAATTATGTGAAAAATCAGCGATCGATACACCGGATGGAGACCACCGCAGGCAGACCAGGGCCAGCGCCGCAGAGGAATCCCCCCCGCCCCATGCAGACAAATCCGTGGATAGAGAGAGATCTCCAAGCTCTCGATCTCTAGGGCATCCTCGGGTTGAGCCTTCCAGCGGCGTATCCCGTCATCTCCATCCTCCGTCCGTCCGTCCAGGGCTGTCATGATTACAAATTGAAGTTGACGATTAATTGTCATACAAATAATAATACTTCAACGATTATGCAAAATAATTGCGATTATCTCAAATAATTGCGATTATCTCAAATAATTGCAATCAGACGATTATGTAAGAATTGTGACAGGCCTACGTACATCTGGCTAGCTTCACCAGATCACCTCTGCGTCGTCATTAGAGGTGGATGTTCTGGCAGGTGAGAACCTCAGTCTTCTGGGCATTTATGGCGCAACCTCGGCACAGTCCGTCTCCACTCTGAGAAACAAACAAACAAACAAACATTAATTCAAGTGACCGAGAGCCAGATAAATACCAGATATATACGTATACTGTATCCTGTACACAGCATAGTTTATCTAATCAAACTTATATAGCATCCCTATGCTGAGGGGAACATTAGTCGAAAATAGCAGATGGCAAAGTGGTTTTGGGAAAAAGGAGCAAATCAAGTACAGAGCCAAAGGTCAAGTTTACAAAGTGTTGACGGTTTAAGTGGTTAAATGTCTACCATTCATTCACACAACACTGATAGTCAATGAATCTATCGATGAAACCCATGGAAAAACTTGAATCTGCGACACAATTTTTTATTTATATATATATATATATATATATATATATATATATATATATATATATATATATATATACTAGAGTTTCGGGGGGCTACGCCCCCCTCAACCCCAGCCGCGCACGGGGCCCAGTGGGCCGCGTGTATATTGGGGTACTGAAATTGCTGGAGTAAAACTGTGGAAAAGTTAAAAAAAAAAAAAAAAAAAAATTGAAAAAAATATTTTTTTGATGTTTGAGGGGGACCCCCGCGGACCCCCTGCTGGTCTACGGACCCCCTGTGGAGTGTTGGGACGCGCGGGGACCCCCCTGGAACATGGCGGTTAAATTGCTGGAGTAAAACTGTGGAAAAGTAAAAAAAAAAAAAGAAAAAATTGAAAAAAATATATTTTTGATGTTTGAGGGGGACCCCCGCGGACCCCCTGCTGGTCTACGGACCCCCTGTGGAGTGTTGGGACGCGCGGGGACCCCCCTGGAACATGGCGGAGCCCTTTGGTGTTTTTTTTTTTTTCATGAAGGTGGTTGCTTGTTTCTGGCGCTTGTTTTTAGAGGACCTGGCAACCTGAACTTGGCAACCCGACTTGTTTGTTTTTGTGTTTGGGATGAACATGGCACGTGAAGGACGGACATAGTGTGATCGAGACATGAGTGAAGTGAAAGTAACGGCCTGGGTGGAACAAAGGAGGTACGTAAGAAGGGGGGGGGGGGTTGAAGCAAAGGAGCTGCGTGTGTGTTGGTGTGGAGGAGATGGGCAGAGTGCAATGGCAGCGCAACCCAGCGCATGCTGGCGGTGGCGTTACACCAGAAATGGTGCCTGGAGAAAATGGTGACCAAAAACATTTTTGGGAAAAAAAGGAAAAAGCCCCCGCACCGGCTGCCTGCTGTTGTGGTGATGAGGTCGTGCGCACGGTAAACGGTACGAAGCTGCCTCCCCTTCCGTTTTGTCCGACATTTGGTGAGTAGAATTAATTATGTTGCGCGGTGGAAAAGGTGGAGTGAGCAGTGAGATGTCCCCTACGCGAGGCGTAAATTCAGTGCGGGCGCCGTGGCGAGTCAGTTGGCGACATGTGGTCTGGCGGTGCGTTGTTTATTCGATAACAGAGCTGTGGGGTGTGGACACCGAGGGTGCGGAAGTCGGTCGCCATTTATATAGTTATATATATATATATATATATATATATATATATATATATATATATATATATATATATATATATATATATATATATATATATATATATATATATATATATATATATATATATATATATATATATATACAAAATGCATTCACTTATTCCAGTCTATTCCAGTGTGCATACCAAAATCCTATTTCAATATGCTAGATCAATTTATTACTTATTTTATTTGGAACAAAATAAAAGTCCCCACGGTTATGTAAAGCAGTGGTTCTCAAACTTTTTCCTGTCAAGGACCCCCAAATTGACACTTATTAGCCCACGGACCCCCATTTGAAAAGATAAGCCAGGGACCCCCATAAGAGAAGATTTTTACGGCTCTAGCAGTGATTCTCAATCATCATTGTAATTTAAGGACCCCCCCGTTTGACATGCATTAGGCTACAGACCCCCAATTAATGGTATTTCTATCTCTGGGACCCCAATTTATATTGTAAAATCAATGTTAATGTAACTCTGAGAGTGTACAAATGGAACCAAATGGACCCGTTAGGGTCTCAGAGTTACAGACCCATAAGGGTCCATTTGGTTCCTATAAATTATTTAGCTGGGGACCCCCTGGTATCCCCTCAAGTACCCCTGGGGGTCCCCGGACCCCACTTTGAGAACCAATGATGTAAAGCATTCTTAGAGATCAAAGAACCTTGGCGGTCTTGCACTACCAAATACACAACTACATTACATTAGAAACATGACATACTGGCGGCATCAACAAGACAACGCTGAACAGTCCACCTGGATACAAATAGGCTCTATGCACAGTAGCAGTGGTGTAAAGTAACTAAGTGCATTTACTCAAGTACATTTTGAATTCCAGACTTTTACTTGTAACAAGAGTAGTTCTACATTTCAGTATAGAGACTTTTACTTAAGTAAACACATTGAGTACTTTTTCCACCACGGCATAGTATCCATATTAATTGGGCCCCTGACTTACTTTCTTCACAGGTGTTACCAATGATTCTAACGAAGGCTCTGTTTCATTCAGTGTAGCACAGTGGTTCTTTTAATTTCAAGGACTCCCATAACTCTGAGTGTTCAAATGAACCAGTGAGGGTCCATTTGGTTGTATGTGTACACCCTCAGAGTTACAGATATATAAGGGGCCATCTGGAACCCCCCTCAAGAACACTTTGAGACCCAATGGTGTAGCAGAGTGTCTCCAGTGAGCCATCAAACACACTATCAGCACCCTGACTCTGTTTGACCAGAATGGAAAAGAGCCTTAATTAGTATCATTGGTAACACCTGTAAAAGGAAGTAAGGAAGAGGCCCAATTTATTTCCAGTATGGCTTCTGTTCATAGAGCCCATTGAAACATCCATAATGTATCTCATCATCACTGCCAGCACACGTCTTCCTCACTACCTCTCTAAACACTACAAACTACACCACTAACCTACAAACTCACTACCTCTAAACATTAAAAACTACACCACTAACCTAAAAACTACACCACTAACCTACAAACTACACCACTAACCTACAAACATACTACCTCTAGACATTACAAACTAAACCAGTAGTTCTCAAACTTTTTCATGTCAAGGACCCCAAATTTGATATATATTTGGCCACGGACCCCGATCTGAAAATGTTTTGTACCTCCAGAAGCAAAGATATGAGTAAAAAATGTTTAAAAATAAATAAATACATATATTCAGAGGTTTTCACAAATTTTCAAAAATAGCAGATCTACAAGCTCATAGCGCGGCACTCAGTGTCTCAGCATCACAAACAAACACAGCTCAATAATACAACATATTCCCTTCACAAACATCACACAACATAGCTCTTCATCCTTACTAGTTGTTGCTTTTCCAAAGGAACATCAAAGTGAAATTACACACAATTCCATCAATTCCTTAATGCTGAACAGCTAATTAGCTAAGCTATCACACCTGTAGAATGGCCATGTTTCACATGACGCTCGTCTGTCACAAGCGTCATGGAACAACTTGTTCCTGGTTTGCGAATTTTTGACATTTACAAGCCGTACATCTACATAAACGTTCACATTTCAAATATAAAGTGCTGACCCCCAAGCCATGGATGTAACCAGTTAAAGTGCACTGGTCTAAGTATCCGTATCGTCCGTATTGTTCAATAAAAAGCTTTTTAATCCGATCACCAGCCATTTTCTCCAATGCTTTCAACTACGCGCCCCTATCGGCTGGGAGGTGTATTGCACTCTGATATATTACAAATAAAAAATAAAATGGCCGCCGATCGGATTAAAAATGCGTTTTATTGAACAATACGGAAGATACGAGTACAGTGCGCCCCAACTTGTTACATCAGTAGCTTGAGGGTCAGCACTTTATATTTGAAATCGGAACATTAATGTAGATGTGATTGTTGTAAATGTAAAAAAAAAAATCGCAAACAAGGAACAAGTGGTTCCATGACTGTCATGGTATGACTCGAGTCATGTTTCAGGGCTACTGTAGAAACTCACCTCAGTTTTTGTCGGTTGGAGATAATTCATTGTGTTTCCACGGTCTGGTTTTAGCAGCTTTTTTTTACCACCCTGGTAAACATTATGAGTTGTTTAGTTCACTCTTTTTACTTCGAAACATTGCAGAGCTGAGACACTCAGAGTGTGTTTGTCGGTCGGTGTGTTTGTGAGAGAGGGGGCGGGCCCGATAATTTGTGGTTCAAATAGCCCCGCCCCCCCCCCCCCCTGCTTCGTAGGGAGTGTGGAGCTATGGTGTGGAGCAGCAGCCATATTATGAAGACATTCACAGGTGTTACCAATGATACTAATGAAGGCTCTGTTCCATTCTGGTCAAACAGAGTCAGGGTGCTGATATTGTGCATGTTGGCCCACTGGAAACACCAGTGGGTCTACAGTTGGGGTCCAGGGACCCTCATGGGCTTCCAAATGGCCCCTTACAGGTGTGTAACTCTGAGAGTGTAGTACAAATGGAACCAAATGGACCCTTACGGGTCCATTTGGTTCCATTTCTACACTCTCAGTAATGGGGATTGTGGAATGGAACAGAGCCTTCATTAGTATCATTGGTAACACCTGTGAAGGAAGTGATAATATGGCTGCTGTGCATAGAGCCTATATTAAATCTGGCTTCTATGGCAGGTTTTCTCAAAGTGGGTGCAGTCAGTGGTGGAAAAAGTACACAAATGTTTTACTTAAGTAAAAGTATCAATACTGCAACGTACTGTGTATATATATATATATATATATATGTATATATATATATATATATATATATATATAGTATACACAATGACCAGCACCATATAGACACAATGACCAGCACCATATAGACACAATGACCAGCACCATATATACACAATGACCAGCACCATATAGACACAATGACCAGCACCATATAGACACAATGACCAGCACCATATAGACACAATGACCAGCACCCTGTCACAGTGCTGTGTGAGGGGCCTGACGTGCACGTTGGCCCTGTGACAGACAGGTCATCTAACATTCCAACAACGTGTTGCATCGTGACAAGTTATTGGCTTGTAGATTCTTTTCGGCAAGCAACACTGCCGTACAACGGAGTATAAATTAGGCTTTAGTAGCCTTTCCAGACATGCTTCCTCCTCTACAACCCCATTCAACACTTACAAATCTAGCCAAACTTCCATCATCATCCCAATAAAAATGATGGAAAAAAGGATGAAATTAAGAAAATGTGCACTTGAATATATTGAACTGCCCCCCCAGAGCACCTCAACACCCCTTTAAAAAATATTGCTTCCAGCACCCCCAAACATCTCTGTATGCCCCCTGGGGGACTGCACCGCCCCCGCTGAGAAACACTATGTTGTTTCAAAAATGGCAGATCAAGCTCACAACGTGGCTCACATGTTGGCTGAGCTTGAATACAGTATAAAATAGGGATTAAGTGATACATTCTTATAACCGATATGATTTTCCAACCCACAATGAAAACATTACTTCATGGTCATTGGTCACACATAGAAGAAAATAATGTTAGTCAAATATAGTCAAATATACTTAGAAAATGATATGTAGACCAAAACAAAAGTATCAAACTCATGTTTATCAAAATAGCACCATTTACATAGGCATGCCATTAGGCAGAAGGTACAGTACATTATGAGTCATATAGTAGATATTGACCTGAGATACAATACAAATTCAATTTTACAATAATCACACACCCTTATTTACATTATATTTACATGTACCGTGTACCGGTAAATGATAGCAGTAGTGGTACGGGGCATAATCAGACCATGATCATGTTGTCCAAAGGCCTCAAATATAGAAATATTTTATATTCATAACCAAGGACAGGTGCACAAAAATCAAGGTCAATTTATATGTATTCAACTGAAAATGTAACCAGCTCTACATCTGCTCCTGAATGGATATTCACATACCTGAAAGAGCTATCAGATTTAATATGGTAAAACATCTACAGTGCTCTGTGCACAGCGCAGTGCACTGCCATAGGAAACGCTACTGTATGATCAATGCCAATTAATTTAGAACGTTTGCAATGCCGAGGAGCAAAGCTTGCCCATGTCTGCTCAAAATCCCAAGCCAATATGTGGGAGTGATTTGTAGATGGAGGATGCATGCACAGCTTTATTTCACCACAGTCATATTTTATAAATCCAGTATACACAGGATTATGATGAAGTTGAAAGTCAATTTTTATGGCCCGGCCCACATAGCTGGGTTTCCCTAAAACATCTGTTTGGAATAATTCTGGTTTTTCAGTAAGCCTAAGGACAAGGACATGTTCTTAGTGCTATACTTTTGAGAAGAAAAGAACAATCAAAACATTTAAAAAACGTCGACTTACTGAATGGCAACATTTACTTGTCAAATGAAAAACACACTGTAAAAGGAAATCATTTAGCAACAATATTTTCACTGTAGTGTACATGATATCAGCATAAAAATGCATTTGCGTGACATCAGTGTGATGGTATTGAATGACATAAAATGGAGTGGTAAGGATTTAGACAATGTGTGCTGTGCTACTTGATATTCAGAGAGACAACCAATAAAACTGACTTTACTGTACGTTTTGTTCATCACCTTTCGTTTCATGTCAGAGTAAAGAGAAATTAGTAGCTTGTGTGATTTGTTTTTCTTTTTGCAGATTATGTACTGTATGGGGAGGATAATTCAATGACACTTTTTCTGTTGAAAATTAATTCTGAAGTTCCTAGTGTAGAGGTGGTCCCACTGCAATGTCCCTGTTACTCTGAAATGTCCCTGTTCATTAGGATCACACATCTCTACAGGTCATTATGTACCCAGTCAAATCCCAGTTAAATCAACACTCAACGTAACAAAAATCTATACTGTATATCATCTGCATATTTCTGAACCTAATTTTGGAAACCCCCTGGCAAAACTGCATGGTACTCTATGACCAACAACTGATTAACCACTGTCAACCCGACATCCCTACTTTGGCTTTTCACACATTAAAACATTTTAAAAATAAAATACAATTATTTTTTTTAATATGGCTTAAATGGTTAAACTTCCATTTCCATTGTTTCCTTACGTGTGAAAGGAATTGGCAACAGAAAACACCATGTATGTTACTGTGCAATCACACTGGAGAAGAAAATCATGTTTTACAAGATTGCTGGTTAAACAGGAAGGTACTGTATCTGGGAGTAGTATTATTTACATTAAACGTAAATGTAAATAAATCCAGATACCTTCCTGTTGTGCAAATTACACTGTACATTTCCCATTATGACAGACATATGTTTGTTGAATATTGCTAAGATACTTGTGAAAAACCTCGCCTGGTACATGGAGTTGTTCCAATGTACGTTTCGGATTTTTAAAAAAAGTGTCTTTCCAGAGCCTCTTTATAAGTCCATTGACTGCGTAACACCACCACCAGTCTCAGTTCTGGAAGCCTGGTTCCAGTTTCCCCAGAACATCTTCATATGAGCATCAGCTTGGGTTCCTTTGTAAGATGATCTCAGTGCGAAGATGCAGTGGTGAAGCAGGTCCTGTGCTTTAGGAGTGAGGGCCTCTATCTGGGCTATGTGTGTTTGACGCCTGCTCTTCTCCTGGGCCGCTGGGATGCGGAGGAGTTCACTGCTGCTGGGATCTGCTCCAGTAATCCTGAGAGGAAGGAGAAAAAAAGCACACAAAGACCCAAGAAGACATTCAGCACCGTTCGGGAAAATCAAAAGCAAATGTTCTGGGGTTTTGGGGAAGAGAAGTAAACTGCTACGCAGGTCTCCCGTGAGCTTGGCTTTTGGGGGGGAAACGGAGACAGCCTGAAGCCTGGTAACCTGCTGAGTGCAGATTAAAATAACTGTCAGGAGACAGGAGCCACTATTGAGGTAGACAGGGAGACACACAGAGCGATGGGGCTCAGCCTCACTCACTTACTGACACAGTATTTCACCAAAGCTGGTTCAGCTTTACTGCTTATAGGAGTGTGTGTGTGTGTGTGTGTGTGTGTGTGTGTGTGTGTGTGTGTGTGTGTGTGTGTGTGTGTGTGTGTGTGTGTGTGTGTGTGTGTGTGTGAGAAAGAGCACGTGCGTGTGTGCGACTGTGTGTGTGTTCATGCTACATTCGGCTTTATAGGCAACAGGAGAGCTCAGGTTTACCATCGCTACAGGTGGGACCAAGCCAGGTGAGGGGGCAGTGGCAGCGTCCGCTCCGCCCGTCACACCGGGCCCCGTGGGAACACTGGCACGACAAGGAGCACTGGGGGCCAAAACGATCTCTACCACAGTCTGAGAGAGAGAGAGAGAGAGCGATGAAGGAGGGAATAAAATACATCATCTTTGTCAGTGGTTCTGAAACATTTTAATTGCAAAAGGACCGCAATGGAAACAAGCTGTAAGCTTTTTTGCGTTATCCTTTTGATTATAGTGGTGGTACAGTATGTTAAATGTGACATATGCTTTTTTTCATGATCAATAAAAAGGTATCAATCAATTTAAATGACCCCCAGGTTGGTATGCATTTAGACCACAGACCCCCATAACTCTGAGAGTGTACAAATGGAACCAAATGCTCCCGTAAGGGTCCATTTGGTTCCATTTGTACACTTTCGCAGTTACAGACCTGTAAGGGTTCATTTGGTTCATAACTGTACATTATTTAGCTAATATAGCTACATTATATAATAAACATAATATTTAAATATTATGTTTATATAATATTATGGGGGGGGTAAAAAACAATGACATGCCCAAAATAGGGACGCCAGGTTGAAAGTGGCTAACATGTTAAGCACCTGAAAGATGGCAGGCTATGAGACAATGGTGGCATGTACTGTACCTCTTTCACATCTGTCTCCTGTCCTTCCTGGGGGACAGAGGCACCTTCCTGTGGCTGAATCACATGGTCCGTCCCCGACGCAGTCACATGACTGTTGACAGTCCAATCCAAACCTCCCAGGCTCACATCCTAAAAACACACACGCACACACAGTTTTGCATGCATGCACAGACAAAATGTCCATACAAATATAAATGCCCAACCACCCCATACAAACACAAACATGGGCAGACAGATGCAACGGTAACACATGCACACACATCTCCTCACACACACACACACGCACGCACGCACGCACGCACGCACGCACGCACGCACGCACGCACGCACGCACGCACACACACACGCACGCACACAGGTCAGGTTTGATGGTGGAGTCATTGGCTATCTTGCAGCTGCTGTACAGTCAGTGCTCAGTCATAACTCCTGCTGGGGCCGAAGTGGCCATTTAGAACCTCACACTGTGGCGGAGAGCCTCCAAGCAGGCGGGAGGACACGCTTTTAGGCCCTCACACTGTGGCTGAGAGCCTCGTAGCAGGCGGGAGGACACAGGGATGCAACAGGAATGCATTAAGCAGGCAGGAAACACCTGTCTCTCATCAAATAACCACGTCTGCCTGCCCGCCTGCCAGCCTGTCTGTCTGTCTGCCTGTCTTGGCTGTTATTTTGTCATGCATGTCTTGTTCATGCAGGTATATGTTCATGCTTACATAAATGTGCTTCTAACAGATGCATAACTTGTGGGGTTTCTTGGTATCCAAGACTAGCTAATGTGTATACCACATGCATAGGTCTACAAGGGTTTGAAACCTGGCCCACTCTTTCTTCGAGAATAGTCCTCTCTCTCGCTCACTTTTTCTTCAATATTACAATTTAGGCGTTCAGCAGATGCTTTTATATCCAGGGCGAGTTACAAGTGCAAGTATGCAGCATAAGCATGAACCCTTGTCAACAAACAACAAGGCAAACAGCCAAGGTAAGTAGAGAACAATGTAGTGGCTCAAAGAAACTAGGATACCAGTTAAACATCAAACCTAGCACCTGTCTAAACAACATGATGTCTGGATAACATTCTTGATATTTGTGGTCAAGCAAAACAAAACAAAAACAGTAACCAATGTAGATCTGCATATTAGATCTATTACTGTATGTGACTACTTGTAAAACAATTTAGTTTTAAAGAATAAAGATGTTCCCACTCTCCTCCTCAGTCACTACCCAATCTTGACCTCTTTGTGAACAAACATTAAACGCAAACAGGCTGAATCAAAATGCTTGTTTAATTAACCCATTCAATCCGGGAACGCATCTCTGTCATTTTAGATTTCTTTGGCTCTTAAAAAATAGCAGATGAACAAGCTCATAGCACGGCACCGAATGCCCGCTATGAGCTTGTAGATCTGCTAAAAAAAAATGATCGTGAAAATTTGTGCAAATCTTTGAATATATATATTTTTTAGAACCAAATATTTGAGTTACAAATGTTCGCTCAGAAAAATATATATTCAAAGATTTGCACACATTTTCACGATTTCTTCTTCCGCACTATGAGCTTGTATATTTGCTAGGGCCGATCAGTATACTCACGTCTCTGGCACTGGGATCCGTGGTATCCTGGGGGACACACACAGCGGCCTGTCACATGGTCACATGACTGCCCCATCTTACAGTCACAGGGATGGGCACAGTTCGCTCCAAAAAACCCGGCCGGACATCCTTCAACAAATCAAGTTTATCCGTGTTTAGTCCAGCCATTCCCAACTTGTGGGCCGTGAGGGTATTGCAAGTGGGGCCCCAAATAATTGAAAAAAACTGTTAAGACTTTATATAACATTAATATAAACAAATTAATGTAAAAACATAAAAAAATAATAATAATTACCTTAAATGTTTTGTTTTTATGATACCGATAAATAGTTCCATTGATCGATTGATTGATTATTAATATAAACATGCTCTACACATGCCCACGTTAAGTGGTTAGATGGGTGGGCTTTCGAGATTTTCAAGTGGGCCCTGGTCAAGAAACGGTTGGGAACCATTGGTTTAGTGTATTCTGGACCAATTCAATCCTGTTCATGACAGGTGTTTTCAACACAGATGAAGGGATACATTTTCATTCCAAATATTATCACATTGAAACAGGTCTAAAAAACAAAGTTGTTTTACAACCTCTGTAGTAATAGCGCTTAAATAAAGTAGCATTGTCCATTAAGGCAGTGATAAACAGATCAAATAAAGCGTAATAAAGGAAAGCGTACTGTGTTGACAGGAGTGTCCATAGTGGCCAGCAGAACAGCTGCAGCTGCCACTGACGCGGTCGCAGGTTCCATTGTTGTTGCATGGACAATCAAACCCACAGTCAGGCCCGTACTTCCCCTGTGCGCAGGCTACACACACACACACACACACACACACACACACACACACACACACACACACAATACTTGTGAGTTGTAAGGACAAGTTAAAATTACTTACTATTGACAGTTCATTCAAATTTAACTGTAAAAAAACAATTACTGACAAAATTCTGAAAATTCACAGGTAAACCAAGAACCTAGCATCAGTCTAAAACAATATACTATCAAAATAGTTATGAGAACCACTAGAGTTACAAAACACGTACCTATGTCACAGCGAGGCCCGGTCCAGCCCAGACCACACTTGCAGGTCCCATTGACAGGGTCACACAACGCCCCATTCTGACAGCTGCATGTGTTCCTGCACTGCAGGCCATAGCGCCCCCTAGGACATGCTGGAGCAACAGCAGAGACGGGCTCAACGTCAGAAAGAGACGAGCATGACGAGGCCTCAGCTATATGGCTGGGAAATTCACCAAAAATATATCCAAACATAAATGTAGACCCAATAACCGACTCAATCTTGCTCATGTAGGTTTATCAAATAATCTAGAAGCAGGGTTTTGTTTGAATGTGTTTTGATTTCTTATATGAATCAACACCAAAAAAAAGGCAACGATATATTCAACTAAATCAATTAGTCCGATTAACCACCAACCCTGTTTTATACTTTGATGTTCAATGGTGCCGTACAAACATAGCCGATGTACAAGCTCACAACATGTCACGATGCAACACATTGTGAGCTTGTAGATCTGCTATTTCACTGTTTATTTTCTTTACAATAATCGTAATCGGGGCAAAAGTTTGAAATAACCATGATATTGATTTGAAGTCATATCCCCAGCCCTAGCTCAGCACTCCCACACTGCAGGAACATGGTTACTCTCACAAGCAAGAACAGGCACACACACACACACACACACACACACACACACACACACACGCTTCCATGCACAGACAAAATGTACTAACATTCAAGTTTATTTAGGCAGCAGTTCATTAGTGAGATGGCAAAGTGGTCTAATTTGGCACTGATATAAAAGAATAATCATGTTTCTCTGGGTAATTTAGATTGGAGAAACAATAAGCGAGTCTTCTTTGATTCCCCTGTTTATTTATTTGTTTCGTTGCCAAGTCCATCGACACGGAACACAGGGAACGAGCTACTAATAGGCCTCTCCAAACATTCAACAAGAGCAGAACATAAGTGGTGGCACGTCCACAGACATTTGAGGCGCACTACGTAGTAGGGAGCGTTTAGCTCAGGCAGCCATGGAAACTCCCGTTCTTCAGTCCAATGGAACTGCTGATAAACGGAGAGATTAGGAGGCCAGACAACCGCCTATGTTCCCCAGGAAATCAACTCTCTGATCATCAGAGCCCCTCAAACTGAGGAAACAGAGAATTTGTTACTTAAATATACAGTGGAAAATAGAATCTTGAAAATACACCCTTCTTTTCCCCTAATGTACTGTAGATGTTTTCCCACTTGTCCGTTGTTCTGTTCATTTGTGATGAGCTCATTAAGGCAAATAGTGCCTGTTGGCGTCTGTATCTACAGTAACTCAGTGTCAACACAACAGAGGAGGTGTGGGTTCAAGAGTTTGCCCGCTGTACCTATTTTTGGTAACTTTAATGATTAGATATTGATTAGTAGCTCATGATGAAATGTCTAACTGCCCCGGGGGTATTTCATTTCAGTAAAAGATGTCATGACAAGAGACAGCATTGCGGAATGTCGCTGTTAGACATTAGTGGATTCGGCCTCCAATGCCCATATACCTTGTTGGCAGGACTGTCCTATCCTACCAGGAGCACATATACACCTCCCAGTCACTGGGTGGCACTGTCCGCCCTCCCCACAGGAGCACAGCAGGCCACAGTCCTTCCCATAGTAACCCCGTGGACATCCTGCAGAAATAAACATTTCAGAAATGTCACCACATACCGCAGGAGAGCTCTGCATGATGTCTTCACTGTGCAGACCTCATGGGATGTCCTCTGTGGTGGTTCATAGGCTACTTAATGGAGTAGATATCTTGTCTATGAAACTGTCCATATTGTTGCTGACAGGCAAAAAACCTTGTATCTCCATATTCCAACTTTTTTCTGTTTTTTTCATAAATGAATCCCCTACAGCAGTTTGTCACACAAGAGGGTCACGTAAAAGTACCGAAAATAGCAGATCTATTTTGAAGGTGAAAGTGAAATTGTATAAACATTGAACCAATGAAAAGTATTGAGAAAAAACGGTGCCCGGATCTCATGTCTGATCCTGTTTATTCTGTGAGCACCATTGATACTTTTAACTACTTTTAACCATTTTTATATGACCACCTGGTTGTTCTGTTTTCTCAACGAAAATGATTAAAAAGAGCTTGTGAGGTACAAGCTCTAATAGTCACTACTGTACATTGTACACTGAAAAGTAACCATTTTGGATATAGGTCTACAAAGGTTTCCACCCGCCAGCCACAATATACTGTTATTATATTGTTTACTGCCACATTGCTTTGATCTTTTTCTCCCATCATAGAACTATTGAACACTGGAAGGAAACTACTGAATGTTGACATAATGTCAACATTCAGTAGGACTGACATGAAAGTTACTCTGGAATAAGCAGTACAGACAAATGCAAGGTGTCCTGATAGTGTCTGTGTGTAATAGTTTCAAACATACAATATCTGATAATATTGGTCGCTACCTGAGCTACAGTTAGCTCCGATGAAGCCAGGTAGACACTGACAAGCTCCAGTCTTGAAATCACAGCGACCACCATTGATGCAGCGACATCTTGACTTGCAGTTTGGTCCATAAGTCCCTTCTCGACATCCTAGGGATGGAGAGAGACACAGAGAAAGAATGAGTTGAGGAAGAGGAAATATTATTTGGTCTTTAAACACCTATATACTTTGTCATATGATGAGTGCGATGCATTGTGTGCATGTAGATCGGCCATTTTCCAAATTTCTGAAGATGTTGAAAAAAAAGGTTTGACACCTGTTTTTGCCTACATTGACATGCCTAGAATAGGGAAACCAGATTGAAAGTGGTTCATTCTGTGCCCGATGGAAAAAAAGTATCTTCTATGATAAATAATGAACTGTCTTGCCATTTGTCATAAGAAGTAAAAGTTTTGTTTTTGTATATAGAAAACCCTGAAAATAAATTAAATGACATAAAGCTCCATTTTAAAATGATCTGCATTATTGTGTACAGTGTGCTTCTGTTATACTTACGTAGCTCACAGCGTGCTCCATTGTAGCCTGGCAGGCAGGAGCATCTTCCAGTGACAGGGTGGCATTGCTCCTGGTCTCCTGAACACTGGCACAGCTGGGTACAGTTCTGT
The DNA here is from genome assembly GCF_963454915.1 of Gymnoscopelus microlampas. Lineage (NCBI taxonomy): Eukaryota > Metazoa > Chordata > Actinopteri > Myctophiformes > Myctophidae > Gymnoscopelus > Gymnoscopelus microlampas. The sequence continues at coordinate 36,394,989 of NC_139945.1, forward strand.
CCATACATCCCAACTGGGCAGGCTAACAAAATATGTATATTAATGATAGTCACACCATACCACCATCTCCCCCCAAATCTAACACAGATAGTGGGCATGAAGTACATTGTTCTATCCCCTGATCATTTCCCTAAACCCAGAGTTAAAGCCAACTTTTTAGTTTTATTTCACCACACCAATAATGGGCACATTAATAGCATTTGATCTTAAACATTTAGCATCTGGCTGTAAACAACAGGTGTTTATAGCCAAACAACATGTTTTAGCAATTAAAGTGCAAATGTTCCTAAATAAAAGACAACCATCTAATTTATTCCCATACATTTTAAACAGAAATTCATTATTCATTATTTGTTATTCTAGTAGACAATGGAAATCTAACATTATGTTACATCTTTTTTTGTGGCAGGGCTACCAATGTATTATTATGATTTACTAGGAGTGGTCCTTAAACAAGAAAGCATTCTATATTTTGCAGCTAAGAGAGAGAAATGTCATCAGCCAACCTCATCCCCTTTCAAATCGCTTCACATGCACGCACACACACACACACACACACACACACACACACACACACACACACACACACGCACACGCACACGCACACGCACACGCACACGCACACGCACACGCACACACGTGCACTCTTCACACATGCATACTGTACAGTACATACACAGTAAAATCTTCAGTGTTTATTTAACCATTTGTAACTCAGAGAGTGTACAAAAATGTAACCAGATGGACCCTCACAGGTCCATTTGGATTGTACTGTGTATACTGTCACGGTAATGAATGTGGCCCACAGACAGAAGTACAATCAGTCATAAATAGCAAGATAAATCTGTGAACCAAACATGTTGTTTTGTGGTGTGTGTGTGTGTGTGTGTGTGTGTGTGTGTGTGTGTGTGTGTGTGTGTGTGTGTGTGTGTGTGTGTGTGTGTGTGTGTGTGTGTGTGTGTGTGTGCGAGTGCGCGCAGCACTGAGGTACTCGGCAGTAGGCAGCATGGGGGACAGATAAGAAAAAGGACCCCAGACTAAAGAGGCAATTACGGCGCTGTCATTATGCATGTCTGCCTTCCAAAAGCCCTTATCCGCTGCTGAGGAGACAAAAACAATGCCTTCTGTTTTACTTGGCAACCAGAGTGTAACATTTATCAGATGTCTGGGGAGTTAGCCTGTGAGGAGAGGGGGGGGTGGGTCGATGGTTGAGGGAAAAAGAGAGAGAGAGAGATTGAGAGAGAGGGTGGTGAGGGGTAAAGTCGTAAACCTGCTCTTACACAGACCTACAGGGTAGAGCAGCAAATGGAATTGATTTCGTATAATTCTGTATCACACAGCGTAGTTTCCACGTCGAATAACTGAAGAACTGTGGCGTATCGGCGATACCGAAACATGTCAGTCAAGACTGGTGGCTTTACTTCAAAATAGTCAACAGGTCGAACATGCAAAAATGACCAAACAAATAATGTTGTCAGTTTTTTTGTCCATGCACTTAATTTTCCCGAAAATATGTTATATGAAACTGTTCTTTCAGTCATGAGTACATTCACACAGAACGCAAATAATAGATGGTGATAAAGCGACGTAATCTTTCTTCGCACCACGAATAAAGGCATAGATCTACATTATATAAATAGTTTAATGCTAAAAATATTACTTCCCATTTTCATACTGTTTATTCGTCACGCCCCTGGTTTGTGAAGACCTTAAACATTTTGATGAACAGTCATGAATAATTACAGAATCCGGCAAAAATGATTGGCTTATCATTTTAGCCATGCTTTTGTATTTGAAGTACAATATGGCCAAAACAGATGCACGATGAAAGCCAACATAAAGGCCTCTCTCACTGGGGTAAATGGTTGTGGTATTTTTTTTTTTTCGTGGGCTGCATTTCCTGGCAAGGAATCAAACTACGATATTAATCTTTAGGAGGTTGAAAGGAATCATAATTATTAATTATTAATTTTATAAACATTAATAATTGTGGGTGCGTAACTTTCTTCCATGATGCATTTCTGTCTTTATGCGAGTAGTGGCTGCATCAAAGTGGTTTGTTTTTCAATAGTTTAAAAGCCATGACAGCAATATGAGCCACATGCCAAAGGCTCAATAGTCAGGATCATTCCTGTGTGGAGCGTTTAGAGGAGACTGTAAAACTGCCTTCGACACATCATCAAGATGTACAGCCGCTGAAGTTAAGCAGTGACCTTGTCCTCCAGGATAAGAGAGTCTCCACCATCACTCAGGTCTTCTGGGTAAAGTGGTATTTATTTTAACCGTACAATTATATTTGTTTTATTTAGGTGCACGCAAATTGTTTAGAAAGACATTTAAAGTGAGCAGTGAGAGCGCTGACTCAGGTGAACAGATCCCTTGGAAGGGTCGGTAAATTAAGCAGTTTTGTTTTATTTTCTTTCTCAGTTTGGCAGTACTCTTTGGCTGGGTTGCTTAATGGTTCTGGAATAGTGCACGTCCATAACCCTGCCATGCATTTGCATTCAAGGTAACGGCATCATAATCTCAAATAGGGAGAATGGACTTTTTTCTGTTTCTTACCCTTTTCACAGCCGTTCCCCGTCAGTCCCGGAGGGCAGCCACAGGTCCCTGTCTCATGGTGACAGGATACCCCAGACCGGCACTTACACCGAATGGCACAAGAAGCACCGTATGACCCCGGCAGGCAGGCTGCGAGACGACAGAAGAAAGAAATCCATTAAAATTTGTCCATGTTATCACAAAATCTTCACTTAAGCCCCATTTATAGTGAAAATAGCAGATCTAGGAGTTCACTGTCCAGTTTGCTGCTTAGCAGAAATGGAAATTCAAAAATATACTTTAAAATATATTTTAGTGAACGGAAATGACAAATGGATGACGAGTTACAGACATTCGAAGATTATAATTTTTGAAGATTTGTGGCAGAGTTGTCTGGCTTGAGAAGACTAGTATTTCGTACACCACAGGTTCTCAAAGTGGTTCCAAGGGGTCCCCAGCTAAACTAGATAATATAGCATAAAAATCTGAACCACTTTAACCCTATTATACATCGCCTACATAGCCGATCTACAAGCTCTCGTCGCATCTCATAGTGATGTGTTGTGAGCTTGTAGATTGGCTATTTTCAAAAAATCTTTTCATGAAAAATATGCAAATCTTGCACGGAGTTCGCTGGCGCAAACATATGGGGGGTCCACGACCAAATACATATCAATTTGAGGATCCTTGACATAAAAAGGTTTGACAACCACTGTCTTACACACACTTACGTTTGCCACACCTGGGTCCTCTCCAGCCTGGCTCACATTCACAGCGGCCTGCGACATGATGGCAGCTGGTACTGTGTACACAGTCACACCTCTGCTCACATCTGTCACCATGGAAATCCTTGGAACAGGCTGTAGGCCGGAAAAACAACACGCAACGTCAACTTCCAGGAAGAAGAAAATTATATTTCTCCATCTTTATCAAAACTTCGCTATATATTGACTTGACTTTTTTATAGGTAGGTAACTAAGCTCTCTGACTGAACAGTGGTATTTTCTGTTCCCAACCCTATAACAAAGCTCAGTGTTCTCCATAAATATATGAAAAGAGAAAATAATGGATTGCTATATAAATGATGAAGCATACTGTATAACTGCTATGATGGCCCAGCCGTTCTTTTTATTCCGGTTAGCATTATTCACTTGTAAATTTACAAGGAGCTGACAGCAGAGACAGATAAATACTGCACTATATGCAAGGCGATATGGCTCAAATCATGACAGGCCAGCAAAAATACAAAACATATGTTAACCCAAACCAACATGTCAATATATTCCTGTACAGCTACTTGCTGTAAGCTTGATAGTGTTGTCACTTGTAGCGTGCTTAGTAATTAAATGCTACTATAGGCCGATGCCTGAACGATTGCCCATTGGGAACAATGAACTGGCAATCCGGCCGACGTCCTGCTCTCAGCTATTTTTGGCGAAGATATTTTGTGTAGACAGAGGAAAAGAAAGAAAAGTAGAGACAACTTAGGCTCAGTTTACTAGTAAACTGGACCTCTAGACTCTAGAGGGTTTAAGTGGTTCACAATTTGTAAGATGTGTGTCATGGATTGATTTCACAAAATAAGGAACAAAGTGTGTCCCTTATCACTTTTAGTTTCTAGTGAGTTTGCCTGCCTGCCATATATGGAGATCTCTTTATCCGTCTGTCCGTGTCCATTTTATGCCCATATATGGAGATGCCTGATGCCCATGGGTATATCGGTCAGATAAGGTTGAAATATTTAACCTAATTTTATAATGGAAATCAATGTCTGTGGAATCCAGCTAAATCATTTGCCAACTATGGAGTCATACGTGATACATAATACGTCATAGATCAGTGATCCCAACCTGATGTATGGACCCCCCTTGGCGGGATGACAAAGAGGGGGGCATGAGGATATCAGATATCGGATATCTGATGTCACAGACGACATGTCTGTGACATCCACTGAGCGCATGAACCTTTCTAGTGTTTTTTAGTCATTCCAGACCGTACTGAAGAACAGCTACCTTGCATAACGTTGCATTCAGTGTAGGTCTTACATCTAGGATGCACAGGTCATCAGGTGTGTTGAATGCTCCAAAGGGGATGATACGATCTCTCACCGCGCAACAGCACATAGTATACTTTTGAGACATTCCCTTGACCTCAACCTTCTTCCAGGAGAAGGTCTCTGGATTAAATTTCCACATATTATGATTAAAGATCTGGCTCCAGAAGTGGCCACCAAATACATATAGCTCTTCATTGTACGGAAAGGCCCCTTTTATGCCTATACAGTATATGGAGTTCCGCGTTAGGCATGGAGTCCAGGCCAGTCTATGATGCTAGTACTGTGATGTCACATTGATGACATCAGGGTACTCAATATATGGGGATTTACGGTTTAATCAATGTTTTTGTAAGATTAGTGAATAATATTTCTAACATACAATAACATTAGAAAGAAGAGAATAGAAATAAGAAAAGAACAGAAAGATATACCTGTGAGAGCTGATTTATTTATTAGTTGATCAATTTGATCTGTTGTGTTTTTTACACAAAGGGACATAATTACGTATTAGAGGTTCGGTCCGCTACGTGGCCCTCACACCTACGTTGCACTGCCGATCTATCTCTGTTATGTCTTATAAGGTCTGCAGTAGTAACACATTTAAAGTCTTATTCGTACTTCATAGCACAATGGTGTTGATCACAATGGTGCCAAATATACCGGTAACAGATTTTAGAAAAAAGAAAGGCTGAATGAAAATCTGGTATTTTCTGCAAAAAAAACAAAGAAATAGACCATCTACAAGCTCATAATGCGTTGCACTGCGACACATTGTGAGTTTGTACATCTGCTATTTTTGAAAAAAGGTAGCAAAACCTCACCTATAATAACATTCCCAAAGTAGGGGTGCCAGGTTGAAAGTGGTTAAGGCTAGGATATTTAGAGGTTCACCTGTCTGACAGTGCTCGCCCTCCCAGCCAGGAGGACAGTTGCATTGCCCTGTCACTCTGTCACATCGTCCTCCGTTGGTACATCTGCAGCTCTGGGCACAGCCCTCCCCGTAATGCCCTTCCTCACACTCTAGGAGAGAGGAGAGGGACACCTCAGGTCAAACAGTACAGACACGAGTATGTGACAAGACTTTTTTCTTTCTTTCTTTTTTGTCAAAGTTAACATTCACCATCACAGCAAATGCAGTACGGGAAAGGGAATCTTTTCTGGTCCCGGGGGGAGGGAAATTGCTTTTACTGCTTCGCCCAGCTGATGGTGGCTCAGATGGCTCTGATGAGCACAGGTGGGTAGCTGATACGAGGTAATTGTCTTGCTCAGGGTACTCAACGTGTACACATGTACACTGAACCGGCAACCTTCCGATTCCCAGACAGCCTCTCTACCCACCATCTCCGAAACGTCCACATTTGAAAGCCTGAGAAAAACTATCATGTACGACTTCGACTTCAAGGTATTACATTGTGTGTGGGATATGATCCTAATAGCAATGTGCCTCAAACTTTAGCTTTAATCCTGTCAAGTGGTGCTAGTCAGTCAGAGCTCTGGTTGACGTACCGTCCAGAGAAGGAGGACAACTCACCCAGCTCACAGGCTGCTCCTGTCCAGCCATGGGAACAGGAACACTGGCCAGTGGTGCTGTCACAGGAGCTGCCATTTTGGCAAAGACATTGATGGGAGCAGTCCTCACCGTACTGTCCTGCAGGACAAGCTAAACACAAACACAGGATGATACAGGAGGTTAACGGATAAGAAGACAAAGCAGCTTACAGTATGTGAAAAGGCCACATAACATTGCAATTATGAATATGAATTATTAATGTATTATTGTCCGACTTACATACATTTCCATATGTAACAGACATACATTTCCATATGTAATAACAGTTTGGATAGATCATTGAAAACAATTCCCCATCCCTCCAAGAACATACTGAAATCACTAGCAAATAGCTTACACTACATGCACTGTAGCAATGGGTCAATGGGAGCATCAGAAAATGTCAAAAGCTATATTTATCACATACTGTATCTATGACATAGCATAGTAAAATCCTCAGTGTTAATGTAATGCATCCATTTGAGACTCAGAGTGCGACCAAATGTAAGCGAATGAAAGCGAACAAATGAGAGCGAACAAATGTGTTACATTTGTTCACTCTCAAGAGTTAAATTAACACTGAGGATGTGTGTCAGCGTGTCCATGAAAGGGCATCCTTATTGAAATGAACCTCCTCAAGTGGCCCTGTGTTAAAGCGTAGGGACAGTGAGCCATAGAGCTGTTGTCACTGTTTTCCTTTGGATTTCTATGGGGCTGAGTGATGAGCTACTCACGCTGATGGCAGCTGGCACCCGTCCACCCGGCCGTACAGCTGCAGCGGCCGGTGACGTGGTCACACCTGGCACCGTTCTGACACACACAGGTCTCACTGCACCGCTCGCCAAAGAGACCCTCCGGGCAGCCTGCCCAAACACACAACCCACAGCACACACACACACAAAGTGAATGGACGACGGACGTCCAAGTGCATCATACAAGCACGCGGGTGAACACACACAGACAGGCACGCATGCACGCCCACACACGCACAGACGCGCACACACACGCATTTATCTCACAATCAATGCACTGTGGCTACAGTATATCCATGCTGATTTAGCCAGACTAGAGGACTTTATGGAGGAAAGGAAGAAACAAAAAGAGCTGACATTTTTAGGGCATTTTTGGGTTTTCTGGGCACGTATCGTGAACTTCCCCTAATGATCAATGTCTGCGATGACATTTGAGTCAAAGAGAGAGAGGGAAACCAGCTAATGACAGAGACGTGTCATTAAGTCATGCTAGTGGCTTTCTGCTGACTCTGGCAATGGTAATCAGGACCGCAAAACGGGCTGTGGCGAAAGGAGCGCCTTGAATAAGACTTCAGAATGACAGACTCTGAACTTTTAGAGGGCATTTCACTGGATTCATTAAAACAAGGGCATGAAGCTCTCAGGAAACCTTCGGCATGCTAACACTGATGGGCCCAGCCCCGACTATAAGAGCTTTCCATGTAAAGTCCTCCCTCTCCCGATGTTCATCCCAATAAACACGTGGATGTATTTATCCAGAATAGACCCCAATTAACCATCGTTGCCCGAGGGAACTGTTGTCCCCCCTTCCCCTCGCTCCCTCCGCCCCGCCCCGCCCTTACCCATCCCTAAAACAAAAAAAGTCATTGGCAATGTCTCATTATAGAGATAATTGTTCACAAACACATTGCAGTTGTATTTAAGGAGAGGATGTCGTGATGGGCTTGCAGAGAGAGGGCCTCCCTCACACCCCGTTTTAATGATGTGGCTTCCATTACCCAGAATGCAGTGTGGTCCGGCCCAGCCGGCGGTGCAGAGGCAGGCTCCTGTGATGTGGTGGCAGCGGGCATCGTTCCTGCACTCGCACATCTGGCCACAGTCAAGACCGTAAAAGCCGTCCGGGCACACTGTGGGCCAAAGATAAAACATCCCAATGGTTAGGACTGGCAGCTCCACACACGAGGAGAGGAAAACGCTCAGATGCCAACTATTTTTTTATTTTATTCTCTCTCCCCATACTCCTCCCTCTCTCTCTCCCGCTCTCTCTCTCTCTCTTACCACCTACCGAAAATACCAATATCAAATTGCAGTACCGTGCTGCGGCTGTTCATTTGCGGAGCGTCTGCGTTCGTTAAGTGAGCTCATGTCCCACATGTGCAGCGTATCTGGGCCACATCAAAGTCGCCCGGCGGCCCGGGGGCCGTTCTCCTTTGGGGGGCGGCGGAGGGGGGCGCACAGAACGCTGGTAATTAGAGCACCTGCTGGGCCCACAGGCCCCGGCAACACAAGGCAAAACAAAGCCAGGTTACTGTGCCCCCCCAGACACACACGCGCACACACACACACACACACACACACACACACACACACACACACACACACACACACACACACACACACACACACACACACACACACACACACACACACACACACACACACACACACATTTGTAGACATACACAGTAAAAATATCAGTGTTAATTTAACTCTGGGAGTGTGCAAAGAAAGTGCAGATGCCTTCATGGACATACACCATGCTTTCATTCACGCAACTCGCATGCACCGACTGGCATTTGCATATGCATGTGTATATATATACACTACACATGCACGCAAGTGTGTGCGTGCGTGCGTGCGTACATGTGTGAGTGTGCTCACTCCTAGTGTATTATCATTGCCGGTGTGCAGAACCGCCAGCACAAAAAGTCTGTTTCCCATTCTCAAGGCGGGGTTCTAGAGATTGTTTAAGTGTGTGTAGAGTCAATAGACACTCAGTGAGTTTGGTAAACACAGTGCCTGCCATCCAGAAGGACTCAGCGAGAGGCTGGGGGATGAATGGGCCTTTCCACTACCGGGATGTAAATATTGTCTGCAAGCATGACTTCACCAGAGCAGGAAAGAATGACTCTGTTTATTCACTGTCTTCTTTTGATTGCTCAATTTGTCACCAAACAGTTGTAGGGATCACAGCCTAACACGAGCATAATGGTAGTATTTTTGCAAAACACGTACCTCCATTCTGGAATGTATTTACATGAGTGCTACTCTTGCTCTGCCAAAGCCCTTTGATTGATTGACAGATATGGTTGACATTTCTCCCTTCCAAATCCCCTCTCTTCTGCTTTCAGCTGTTATTATGTGTGGGCAAATCTGGAGCTGATTATGGCTTTGGCCCCGTCCCAATTCCTATATGTCTCTTGTTCCAATAGCCTCCGTGGGCAGCAGCCCTTCTCATTTACATACTACCTCTCGTGTTTGTGTAAAGCCTGATTTATACTCCTCTGCGCACCGGTGTCACGTGCAACGAAGTGGGCTATGAATTAAGCATAAGGGAGAAAGGAGGCGTGGCACAATGCCATCACAGGGAGACCAAAAATGGGAGTGAGATAAGTGTGGAAATGGGGAAAATGTTCAACAATTTGGTGCATTGTAAATGCCACTGTGTAGGGCTGAAAGTTATGACTTCAAATCAATACGGTTGTTTCAAACCTTTGTCTTGATTACGATTAATGAACGATTATGCTTTCTTTTTTTTTATAGTGAAGAAATATCAGATCTACAAGCTCACCATGTGTCACAATGCGACGCGTTGTGAGCTTGTAGATTTTCACTATTTCACTTTTTTGATTGACTGACATCTTTGATAGTAAAACACATATAGATAACATGTACATGGCCCACCATAATCAAAAAGATAAAACGCAAAAAAAGGTGACAGCTTGTTTACGTTGCAGTCCTTGAGATGTGTATGTGTGTAAAATGAGATGTGCATGAAGTTATGTAGTAAGGGATAAGTATGAGTGTGTGTAAAGTGTACACCAACATTGTACAACAAGAATATTATGTTCTTAATCAGACTCATCTATTTAGTTGATTATTAAAAAGGATCTACAAGATTTTTTTTCGTGTTGATTCTTTGAAATAAAGAATCTTCTAAAAACAAAAACAAAAAAGCCTGCTTCTCGATTATTCGATTAACCTACATGAGCAAAATTAAGTCGGTTATTGGTTCACAAATATCGGTTTCGATATATGTCCGGTTAATTGCCCAGCCCTACCACTGTGTATATATTCTACATGGTGTCAGTGGTGGACAAAGTATACGCTCAATTAAAAAAGAATTATTCAAAACTACAAATCCCGAAGTAAATTTTCAGAAATCATCAGAATTTTTTAAAAAGGGAAAATAGCAGATCTACAAGTTCACGTTGTGAGCTTGCACATCGGCTATAACATTTTTTTAAAAAAGGGCTCAAGTGGTTAATTCCTAATTTATTTAAGTAATATAAATAATATGTTTCGGTCACAAGAGTCCCTTCCTAGAAATGTAGTGGAGTCCAAATATTTCAAAATATTTATTTCTAAAAATGTAGCGGAGTGAAAGTCATCAGCTAGCACAAAAAAATATATATATATTTTTTTTCTTATACTAAAGTACAGTACTCAAGTAAATGTACTCTGTCCACCACTGCAAGATGATGTACACGGGTCCTTCCTCCTGTGGAGTTTCCCTTAAAGGCTTCTTCTACTGGGGAAATCATCCCTCGTGCTCAGCAGTTTCTGGCCCGCACCACCGCTGTGTTCCCGGGCTGACAGCATGACGTCTGTCTCTGCTGCCTTTATAGTGGTTTAGACTTCACCCATTGATGATGCTGTCATCTTAATCTGGCTGCGCTGTAACTCTGCGGCCGTGCTGCTTCATTGTTTATTATCAACATCACGATTACTGACGACATAGTGACAAGTTAGACATCCTATCACTGCCGCGGGAAGAACAACCCCGTTTTTTTATTAGGGAAGGCATAAATTTATATGAAAACATACCACAGAAATATACTTTTTCAAAACGTCCAATATTCTTTTTTTTCTTTGCCTCTGCAGTACAGTATGAGCAGCACCACAGTAGGTATGGTGTACAGTGGCTCCACTCTCAAAACAGAAGACTATACTCATTTGCACCAGCAGGGGGCAGAGGGGTTCCGTTTCAACCACATACCGGCAATAAGTCATCTAATATTAGCCTTGGGCCCGCCAGCATTTCAAAGTTCAGGCATTTCTTTTTTGCAGCCTGTGTTTATAGGTAGGCATGGAGGAGTCAATCCGCCACCACTACCACACACACTGTGCCATCACTGAGAGTCTCCATCTCGGCTCTAAATGAGCTCTTTAAGACAGCGGGATTATTTCCAGATCCCTGGTTGTGTAAGAGCCACTGCTGTCAGCCTATAAAGCAGACCCGGGGACCACACAGCCAGGGGAGTGCAGACCACAGAATTAGAATGGATAGAAGGAACGCAGAATAGAACTTCCTGGTGCCACTCAAGACTGTGAGACAATGAATAAGGTCGAGACAACGATAACAAAACGCTCACGTTTCCCTGACAATATTGCGGAAGTTTGGCGACCGTTTACCGGGGCAGCTGCGAGCAGCTGAACTGTTTTGATGCAAACATCAAAGAGAGCCTAGCAGAAAGAGAGCATGACGCACATTAATTGAACTAACGTTTGAAGAGCTTTGGGTCAATGTCAGCCCTTTGACTGCTTTCTTTCTGCTAGACTGGCTTAAAACTTTCATCCTGGGGGTTTTTCAGTTAAATGATGCCTTTGCCATGGCAACATATCAGCTTTCCAATGATAATAATGCAAAGCCCCAATTGTTATGACCATGAATTACTTTATCTATCGCTGATACAATTCTATTGATGCCAAATATCCTGTGTGCCATGCAGCCAAACCAAACTGCCCTTCATGAATGCTAATTGAACCACATGAACCCTAGCGTCCTTATTCTGGACACATCATAATAGGTGAAAATATTTGGCAAAAACATAGCCTAACTACAATACAAGCTCACAACGTGACAGGTTGTGAGCTTGTAGATCGGCATTTTTTGCTATCTGATGTACAACAAAGTACATAGGGGTTTACATGGTTAAACGGGAACGCCATCTCTATCCGGTTCAATTCTGTGGATCAGACAGACATAGTCGGAGGACCTGGTCCTCCTCACTGAGCCGGCCCCTTCCTGACTACTCCTGAAGGGAAGAGGCCCCGTGGAAGACTTGAGAAACTGGACACCTCTGTTTTAGGGGGAAAGGCCTTTAAAAAACAGAATCTGGCCCGACCGATAGCCCTATTTCCACGGCAACGTCCAATCAGAATGACGTCTGCGTCTGAGGCCATTACACTGTTATGGCTAGGGATGTGAAGCTCTAGTTCTAATGTGACACGGCAGTGATTTACGGTGTCCCCCATGCACGGCTGAGGTGGTATGAGTTTCCAGGGCTGGTAGTACACTTACAGTAAATCTCACACCTTGTAATAACAATAAGACCACTTCCAGTCAAAAGACCATGATCAAGATCAAATCCATTATGCTGTTAAGACTCTGTGAGGGATGGTACGGTATGTCTTTAATAAACAAATAAATAATAAAATATCACAGTGATAAGCAGAGCATCAGAGAGAGTAAAGGGTTTGCCGTGCCACGGCACCATAAATGCATATTTGTTCATATGCCGATTATAAAATATAAATCTTGCTGTCCCAAAATGTAAACTATTATAATTTAAAACACAATTGTTGTGGTTTGATTGTCTGTGTTAGATTACTGATGGTTCATGCTGTACATTATAAGCAGAAGCCGATCCTATAGCTCCCTCTAGAGGCAATGGGCACAGAGAGGGAATTAGAAATTAGAAAACTGAGCATCAACTATGTGGATAATATCATTGCTGTCGGGCAGAAAGCTCTCTTCTCCATATTGTATATAATATATTGTATATATAACTGTTTGTGTGTTTTTTTTGTAAATTAACACCCTAGTTGGGCATTTTATAAAGGCATTTTGTAGAATCTGCCTCAAGTCTTCATGGGTTAATGGGAGAATAAGTGTCAGGTGAGTTTCAGGTAAATACTGTACGTATTACAGAACATTATATCTGGTTTCTCTTAGGATGGAACTCGATGGAAATTACAATTTGACCTTTAGATATCTTAGTTTTCTCAAAGCAGGACATCCAAAGGAGGTAGAAAATAGAATGCTAAAGTTTCTGGTCTATCCATTGCAATCTGAATAATGTTGTCACTGAATTGCTTCAAATGTCATGTAAATAATAAAGGTTATAAAATGTGCCACATAACTACAGTATGAAGGCATTATGGTGGCTCCACCAAACAGTATCTCACTTTTTAGGAATCATAGCCTATCAAAATAAATGTGTAGGCACATTTCATTTGGTCAAATGCATCAGAGGATGAAGGGTGCACTGAGGAATTACATTAGATCAATGGCTAGGGGGCTATATAAGTTTAACCACACTGAGCTTGCACACTGAGTCTGTATTCTTCATCCGAAATAGCCACACGTTAAAAAAATAATACAACCTCACCTTGTGCCAATCACCTTTACACACTACATCCGAAAAGTTTTTGATGTTTTTCACATCATCTTGTCTGTACTGTATGTTGCAGTGACTGAGGCTGTACTCTGAAGAATGAAGCCTATGGATTCAGGAAAAACTCATTGTCTAGTGCACACTTCTGATGCATGATAAAAATTTAGAATGGCAATAAAAAAAACAATAATAAAAAACATTTGTGTGTGTGTGTGTCTACTGACAGCCGCTGTATAGGATCACATTTGGTGGTCTTATTTTGTTGCGCCAGTAGGAAGTGTACCACTGAAATAAACATTTAAATCGCAATAATCCTGCAGATCCTTGAACAGCGGGTGAAACTCTCCTTGCTCTTTACGCGATCTCAGGATGCATCCAATAATTCTCTTATTATTTTTGTGTACAGACATTGAGAGGACCACACAATCCTCCTCACTGCTTGTTTGTTTCGTTCTGTGACATTTTTGCAACTAATAATATGCATCAGACTCAGCGTGCAAGTTGGCTGTACATACTTTCTTTGGATACGAAAAATAAGGACTCAGTGTGCAAGTTCCTTAGCCCTGGTGTCCCTATTTTGGGGATGTGGTAATAGGCGAAAATTCTGAAAGATAGCCACGGGCTACTCTGTATGAACTTATACACATCATACAGTGGTGTTGCGTAGCGAGAATAGCAGGTCTACAAGCTCAGGTCTACAAGCTCACAATGGACCGCAATGTGAACTGTTGACCTGCTATTTTCATTGTACGACGGTGTCAGGCATAAGAGGTTAAAGAAACTCTTTTCATAACTTACTTTTCTCACAGAAGGAACCGGCCCATCCAGGGGAACACGTGCAGGCTCCACTGACATGGTCACACAGAGCTCCGTTCTGACAGTGGCATCTCTGGGCGCAGCCCTGCCCATAGCTTCCATTCACACACTCTGAAAGAAGAATTCATCTCTTTTAACCTCTTAAGCCCTATATGGTTGACCGGAATCCGGAGGGCTCTGTACTAGTGTCTTTTCTGTTTTCTGTTATTGTGGGGAAGGCTTTTGCTGATAGCATATCGACAAGCTCAAAACTGACACAGCAACACAGGCATCCTTCAAAAAGGGTTAGATTCTAATCTTCGGGAGACCAACCGGAAACTGTCACAATGCCCACTTTCATACCAGTCTTTACATTTAATTAATTCATTAATTCATTAAAGCTGCAATCCGCAACTTCAATGTCCCACTGTATTCCCATTCAAACTCAGTCACTTTTGAGCATCATGCAATACGACCTGTTAACCAGCAGTGGTCCTACCTGACCACAGGATCTACATTTCTCAATAAAATATCAGGGAGACCAAGGAAAATCACCACATTTGTGTTATATTGTATTATCAAACTCTACCATACAGATTGGTCAAAATAATATTTTATTCACACAAAAAAGTAATGGATTGCAGTTTTCATAATTGCTTAATTTAACTGAATTATTCAAATGAAATTGCTGCAAGTCAGTACTTTAAACTAAAGAAACAAGTGCTGTATGTCCTAATGGGAACTCATCACTAGGGGGTAGCATTCACCAAAATATAAGTTAAAACTGATCTACAGAAAGCTTGAAAGATTTTGAGAAATGTTATTTGAATGCTTTCCTAATAAGATTTCTTACTCTTTTCACAGTAGTCTCCGGTGAAGCCAGCCTCACATACACAACGGCCGGTAACAGGGTCACAGCCCAGAGAACTGTCACCACACTGGCATATATTGACACAATCCTGTCCCCAGGAACCAGGTTCACATGCTGTAGAGATCAAGAAAACATTAATTACACACTACTCACATTTAATAACAAAATTGTCTTAAAAACGGATACAATACTAGAAGGCATAGCATCCACAGGACTTAATAAAGACCACATATACCTTCACTGATTTGTCACCTTACTCAGTGGTTCTCAAACTTTGTCAAGGACCCCCAAAATGATATGTATATGTACCCCCCATCTCAAAAATATTTTGTGCCAGGGATTAAAAAAAATGTGCAGATCTACAAGCTCATAGCACGGCAAGAAGTGGTATGTATGGGCTTGTATATCTGCTATTTTTTTTAAAGCCAAAGTATAAAATATGGTTAAAGTGATTGTGACGCTATATTAACTAATTTGGCTGGGGAACCCCTGGTACCCCCAAAGGACCCCACTTTGAGAACCAATGACCTAAATCACATACTAGTACCTACTAGTCTTGCGTAGCGAGATTATCAGAGGTCTCCACCTACTGATACTTCTGGTGACTGTAGGGGCTAAAACTGTGTGAATTAGCAGATGAAAAAAATAACAGAATTGCAGAACCAATCATGAATATTGGGATGGTATCAGTATTGGTTTCCAAAGCAGTAGGCGGGTAGGTTTGTTTATTTATGAATTTAGATGTCACCAGATGTATCGGTAGGCAGAGATATCCGATCGTCTGGCTACACGAGACTACCTGCTGTGGTTAAAAAGAAAGTCCCTATGTCAGCGGTTCACAACCTTTAATGGATCACGGCCCACTTTAAAATCTTGAAAAAAAGTGGTTAGATGGGTGGAATGCGTGCTTTTATTTACGTTTATTTTAATGATCAATTAATCGGATGTGTTCCGGCTTGGATCAATGGAACTAACCTATTCATCTGTATCACAATGACACAATGACTAATATCTTTTCTTTTAATATTAATGTTAAATTATCATTAAAGTATTTTGCTAATATTATTTGGGGGCCTACAGGCTGGGAATGGTTGCCCTACGTACGTGTGATGCAGTCAGGGCCTGTTTTGCCAGGCGGGCAGGAGCAGCGTCCACTCTGTGGGTCACAGCTGGCGTCAGCGTGGCATAAGCAAGGCATCAAACAGTCTGGGCCGTAGTATCCTGAGGGGCACTCTGTGGAGAAGACAATATACATTAATAAGCGGTGGTACAAAACTGCATCATGAATAAGTACAAATTTGACTGAGCAACTTTCACTTGTAGCTGAGTTATACATGACCACTACTGGGGTTGAGTACGTTGTCTACCACTGTATGTAATTAATACACTTTAGTCACGCACGCTGCCACATTCTTGGCTAACAGAAGAACTTGGTAGGAAATAAGAAACAGTCACTGACTGCAACTTTTTATGACTTCAGAAAAAAGAAAACTTCAAGAATTGAAGCAATTAAAAGAACAGACAGAACACATTATTGAAATTATAAATGTGGAATTCAGAGACTGTCCTGTAGTTGTTTTTTAACCACTGTAATTAGCATGCTTTGAAACATATGGGAGCGAATAAGCGGTCTGCATATTGACTTGTGATCTTTCCAAAGCTAAAACATAAATGCTGGCACATATTTATAATTGCTGCAAAACTTGACATCCAGCTACAGTATGATTATGGTTGTTTCATTCATGAGAAGACATGTCTTACTACAGTTCCAAACATAACATCGAAGTCACTGAAGTTCGAGCAATGCCAAGTTTTAGGATTTTTGGAATGTCCTAGACCACCAGGCAATTACCGATATTTTGACGAATATCTTGTGGTGCAAAGTGCAACATCTTCAAATGAATTTGAAAAACGTTTTTATTTGAGAACACTTAATCTATAAGCAAACACATTTTATTTATTAACAAATAGCTCTTTGATTGAATACACACGTAAACTGAACTTTATTTTATTTAACCACAAAGTCCTACCACAAAAATGTGCTATTTTTGAACATTGGAAAACCTTTGAAACTTTTTTTAAACTTCCAACTAAAATGACATGCGTAAAATAGCCAAGCCAGGTTGAAATTGGTTAAAAATCAGGACGCATTGCCCGCATAATTGCCAATAGCGATGACGTCAAAAAAGTCAAATAATGATCGATAGTGACTAACAGCACGTCCTGGTATTCAAATCCCAGTTTTGTCTTTATTTAAGTCTCAATGTAGCTGTTTAAGCCTATACAAACCATGGGGTATGGTGAAAAAATCCCAAGATGGGTTCACCACATAGTAGGCTACAAAGTGATGAAAAGTGGTAATTTTCTCCCCAATTTAGTCATTGCCAATCCCCTCCATGTGTTCTGCGGTCCCTGGCGCTGCCAACCCCCACTGTTGGTCTTGGGGAGAGTGTAGACCGCTGGTTCTCAACGTTGGGTCTGGGGACCACCTGGGGTCCCAATGGTCCCTTATGGACCTGTAAACTCTGATTGTGTACAAATGGAACCAAATGGACCCGTAATTGTACACTCTCAGAGTTAAATGAACACTGAGGAATTTTACAGTGTACATCGGCATCCCAGAGATAAAAAATGCTATCAAATGGGTGGTCCGTGGCATAATGCTTATCAAACTGGGGGTCCTTGAAATTCAAAAGGTTGAGCATCAAGGGTGTAGACAATCATATGCCTCCTCTGATACACATGGAGCCAGCCGCTTCATTTCACCTGACCTTTTCACCTTCATTTAAGCCCAGAGCAAGCAGCAGGAGTCAGTGACAAGGACACAGTCCCCTGCCGTCTACCCAACCACGTTGAGCTGCCTGGCCAAGCCAGAGGCACCGCTGCCAGGAAACACATCTTCACTTGTACCACTTTCCTTTCATTTTACAGTTGCTGTAGTGTGAGAAAATGAAGCATAATGCAACTAATACCAGAGAGGTTGGGCTCGTACTCTGATGGTGTATGGTGTGCGTATTTTCTGAAATTTGACTAGATCAGTTCTTCAAAAAGCTTGATATTTCCATACAAGATGGGGTGAAACAATGGCATGGCTTCCCTGTGACTCTCTGATGCCATACTGTATGAATGATCTCATGTTGATGTCATATTGATGATGTCGGCCTTGCCCAAATATGCAGGGACGACGGGACAGTGGATCTGAGATTGAATTCACAAAACGTGAAACATATTCACACAAAAAAATTAAAATCACAAAAAGTGAAAAATATTAGGGGATTGACTTCCTTGGCCTACTGGCAGCATGCACAAGAAATGTGGCGCTGATCGTGTGTGAATTGCAAGATTAGCCGCAAACGGACGGACAGCTGGACGGACACCAACTCACCAAGATTTGGGGAACATACAAATACATACATACAGTGGGATGGGTGATGGCTGATTTAAGCAGCCACACTGAGTCAAACTAATTGAACTCGGAGCTACAGTAGTGTGAGTGTACTAATGAGTGAGATCGATGCACACAGAATAAACTAGATGTGTGCATCGAGTTTAATACTGACAGCTGTTGCTGTCAAACTCTATATAAATACGTAGAGTTGGGTTGTACATATGCCATATTGGCAGGGGACACTTTGACATAACTCCACAGCAAGAGATATCCCTGGGCTGTACCTGAGACAAAACCTTTTTTTCTGTTTCATCACCATAACTATAACTGTTTACGTTGAGTGTTTTGGTATGAAAACCTACATTTTCTATGTGGGTTATAACCAATAATGACGCGATGATGCATCACTCCAACAGCAGCAGTCAATGCCGTATGTACATGCATATCCATGTCCCCACACACACTCAGGGAGAGAGCCTCTCTCTCCAGCCAGAACACTAAATCTGCTCTCCCCTGTAACAGTTTTTCTCTAGCGATTCAGTTTCAGTTTCAGTTATACCACAGCATGGCAAGCAGCCCTGTTTGATTCTGTAAAGCTCATTGAAATAAAGAGAACTGTGTGATCCAGGAACATTGGCTGCTGTCAGTGTCTGTGCTAACATGGAGCTCTTCACACAGACAAACGCTGTTCTAGACGGCTGACCGCTTTGGTGCCGTGCCGTAAAAGTGGAAATAGTTTGCGAGCTTTTAAAACACAGATCTGCAACAAGTTGGCTAAAACTCACCAGCCTGGCAGAGTGTTCCAGTGAAACCTGGCCTGCAATTACACACACCAGTCTGCTTGTTGCAGGAGCCTCCATTCTTGCAGGCTCTACAAGACAGCTGGCACTGCAACCCCCAGAATCCATCAGGGCAGTCTGCAGGAAAAAAGGGAGCACATGCAGAGCTCATCTTCCAGTTTCACTGAGGGCAGGACACACATACCACTAGACCAGAGGTTCTCAAAGTGGGGTCCGGGGACCCCAGGGAGGGGGTTCCAGGGGGTCCTCAGCTAAATGAGTTAATATGGTTTAACCACTAACCCTATTTAATTCTATGGCTATTCGAAAATACTAAATAGCCATAGTCCCTGGCACAAACTCTTTTAAAATGCAGGTCCACGGCCAAATACGTATACATTTGGGGCTTCTTGACATGAACATGTTTGAGAACCACTGCACTAGATACATTTAAAGTCAGATGATATTAAAGTCACTCCCAGTAAAAAAACATATTCTAAGGGCCTAAAAAGGTAGAAGTCTCTCACTAAAGCAGTATCCTGAAGTCAAGCTACGTTTGTCCTAAGAGTGTCATTAGATCGATGTGCCTTTCCTGCTGTATGTTTAAATATGATAAACTTAATTATTTAAGACTTGTGTTCTGTGGAACAAATGAGTCCATGTGACAGCAGGCTAAGAGGGATGCTATGAATTATTAAATAAAAACACTTTTTTTCTTAGCCACTTAAGCCCTATTTTCTTCTTAATACAACAAATACAGAAAATATCTGATCTACAAGCTCACAACGCATCGCGTTGTAAGTACATTTATAGACAACGAAAAGTTGTGCACCTTGTTGACATGAGTCCCCAGTCCTCCCAGCAGGGCAGATGCAGCGTCCAGTCGTGGGATCACATGGAGCTCCTCCGCACTCGCATCTTAACCCACAGCCGTCTCCATAAGTCCCCTCTCTGCAGGCTGACAGCACAGGACAATACATCAAAACCCAATGCAACAATGGTACAAAAAGCACAGCGCAACGTGTCACAGAGGCCTGACGAACACCAGACTTTGTTGAAACATTGTGCTCACAGCAATAAATAATGTAATAAAAAAAAGAAAGATTTCACTCTTGGGAACACAAAAGCTGTATGCAGTTATTTTCTCTTCACTTCAAAAGCACAGTGCAACATACAGTAGGACTGCTCAATATTATACAGCAGTAGCACAGCACAGCTAGAACTACCCTACTGACAATACAATGTGATGCAACCTGTTGTGAGCTTGTGCTGTAGATCTGCTATTTTTGCCACTGTACACAGTATACTGTATAATCAAAATGTTGACATTTTGCCTATAATGACGTGCCCAAAATCGGGACACCAAGTTTGAAAGTGGTTTTATAAGCATTTCACCAATGAGTATTAACAAGAGTTTGTGCTTAAATAATAACTACATTGGATCATTGAAACACATTATTTAAAAAAAATATTTCATATAGCCAATGTATAAAATATGGGTAAAAGTGGTTAAACTGATGTTGATGCTGTTTTAACAAATGTTGTTGGGGATCCCCTGGAACCCCCCAGCTTTGAGAACCACTGGTTTATTTAATGCCTTTTGCCTATTGTCTCTGGGCTTGTATTAGAACTAAGAGGCCCCCGTCAAAACATAGCGTAAATACATTCTAGTAAAAGGTGAATGGTTTGTTTGTTTTAATAAAATCAGCATGCCTGAGCATTTAGGGTTGACATACTGTAACTCTGCACTGTTATCTCGGACTCGTCCACTGAGACAGTAACATTATGACTTTAACAGAACCTCCTGAACCAAATTCAAACATTTTCTGGACCATGGTGCTGAGAGCTCAGCCACCGGAACTTTCCATCAGCCAGTAGAGCAAGCAGCCAGATAGACGAGGCCCTGCTGAGGAGGAACACACACGTTCATAGTCCACATACGCTGATGGTACAGCGTATTAGGACCACAACATTTCCATGAAATACACAGACCAGGTGAATCCAGGTGACAGCTAACACCCGAGATTCAAACCAGGTTCTCCCATGTGGGAAACCAAACCTCTACCGCTAGGCCAAGAGGGAATCCCCCCATGGCCAGGCCAGGCCAGGATAGATATTAAGCTTTTGGGCTTTAGACTGAGCTACTCTGCTACACTAGTATAACCTTTCTTGGGGTTTGCCCAAACAAACTCACTCCAACCATGAAGGAGATTTAAGAATTGCAAGTTATTACAACAAAGAGGGGACGAGGAAGAAGTGAAATTTCACTTCTTCGTGGTCGCTGGAACCACCTCATTTGCGCCACCCAAACCTGCGTCAATTTGTATCTTTGCATTGACTTTGAATGTAATCACACCGTAAAAAAGTATAACTCAAATTGTGAGCATTTAAAAAAATATTGTATACATTCTATGTACATGCATACAAGTAACGTGAGAGCATGGATAGATGATCAAATGTTGCAAGTGCACATATGTTTGATAAGGTGTTGTGAGGCCTTGTCTCACCCAGCTGGCATTTGTCCCCATGAAGGCCTGCAGGACATCTCTGGCTGCACTCCCCACTACTGGAGTCACATGGTCCTCCACCTGGGCAGTCACACTGCTTCTCACAGCCAGGCCCAAAGAATCCTAACACACATTCTACAGAGAGAAGAAAACACACATGCACATAAACACATGCACGCGCAGTGAAGGAGCAACTTAAAAACAACTGAGTGTGTATGACTAGTTGAGCCCTTTATTGTTTTTTTTAATATATATATATATAAATAATGTATCCTGTTATTGTATTCTCTTATTTTCTGTTTTATTTATTACTTTTTCCCCCTCTTTTTTTTGTATTTTCATAATGTGTTTCTTTTGCACTCTCTCAATGCTTTTTGTCTTAATGTCTTAATACTTAATGTTTTTAATGAAATAAGGTTGTCTTGCCTTGCCTTGCTTTGCCTGGCCTTGCCTTGATTGATCAAGGCGTCCAAAGCCAATCTGTCACCTAAATCAACATGTGGTTGTGAGAGCAAGTTAGGGAGTCAACCTTAGTAACGCTATACTGTAAGGACAATAAAGTAATGTGAAACAGCTTGGACATATTTTATTTCCTGTACTCTTGGACAAGTCTCTCTCAAAGTTATAATCCAAATAAGCGAGAACCAAGCAACTCTGTCTGAAGCTGCTCCATGAGCAACTGTACTGTCTGACTTTATGCAAGCATAGAATGGCAAGGCTTTCAGGCAGACATACTTAAAAACTTACACAATAATTAAAACAGGTTGGAAGTTACATAAGAAATCCACATCACTGTAAAATTACCACTTAGGTGTTTAAAAAATGTCTTAAGTTGGACACTTTATCAGTACAGCTAAGATTTGGTGTAAGGAGTTACACAGCTCCTCTAGGGATCTGCTAGGGGACTTTTAACACACAAGGGGTGTTTCTTTTGTGCGATTAATTCCCATTCATTTAAACTACTGTATATGGTTGAGTACATAGAATGTGAATATAACGCAGCGATAAAATCTGGTAGATAGAAATGAGGTAGATTTTTTTCAGTGATAAAAATCGTCCACCTGTATGAATGAGGCATCACCAAAGTAATAGCTTGATATGAAATAAGCGTATCGCATTTTCGTATTGTTTATTCCATCGCTCCTGGTGTGTAAAGTCTTGCTAAGTATTCAACACAGAAAGATGCTAGTTAGCACAATTTGTACATGGACAGTCAAAGGTTTGGCTCTGACAATAGCCATGTGTTCGGTCAAAGTTTCCTTGAGTGAGAAGCTGAACCCATACCGTCCCACTCTATCCAAATCACCCTGGACCTCAAGATTTCACCTAAATCCCAAAGAGATGCATTCAATGCTAATAAATGAAAAACTTAAGAAAAACTTAAGAAAATCACTGCGCTCTGGGAAGTCAAGCCAGGACAGTGCTTACCATGCTGACACTGTGCACCATGGTATCCAGGCTTACAAACACAGGTGCCGCTCCTAGGGTCGCAGCCAGCGGAATGTTTCAGAACACAGTCGCATTCCTTGGAACAGCCTGTACCGTGGGTCCACCTGGGACATGCTGGGGGAAGGAAGAGGACCTCAATAAGAAGGACACGTATTATGTTTTATTTGGATCTGGTGTATGTCGCAATGCAATTGGGTAATGCTTTAACCAGCTCAAGCCCTACTGCAAAAGCATAGTATACAAGCTCATGTTATGAGCTAGTAGATAGGGATGCCAGGTTGAAAGTGGTTAATACTGAATCTAAGAAAGGCATGTGTGATTTGAATGATATCATAGATGGGGGGAAAAAAAATCTTCCCATAATTAGCAATATGTTTATTTGCCCTTAATTTGGTGTGCAGACAGTTTTTTCTGTCTGCACGTTGTTGATTTCATCCTGCACCTGCACATGATTTCGGTTTGATGTGCATTCTCTGACGCTAGGATTCATTCATGTGGTTAAAGTTAATGCTCATTTGAATGAACCAAACAACTGAAAGACGTGATGTTACACAAAAAAAGTTTATGAATGACAGTACGCCCCAAAATCTGACACTGTGGGCCTAAACCATTACAGATCTGAACTCAACTCCACCCTGTCCCGCTTGACATCTACTGTTTTTTGTTAGGTGCAGCTGCAGTCTCTGGTTACACCCTCTCCACCCTCCTAATGTTCCTCAGCAGGATGGAGCAGACAGCTGTGGGATTCTGATAATATTCGGCTTTCACGTACTTCCATCATACACATTCAGTCTGGACTTAGAGAAGCGAGGGCCTGCTGCCACATTCAGCAGAAATTCTTTCTTCAGCGTCAAGGAGGCATAAACCTTGTCGCCATGTCTCTCCGCAGGCTTTGGAGCAGCCCTAAAACACTGGACGATGTCAACATGGTCACTGAGGAGCTGAAAAATCTTTATTATAAGAGACTGATGCCCATAGAGAAGTACTACAGCTTCCAGCGTTTTCATTCTCCCAGCTATGAGGATGCAGACTTTGATAACAAACCAATGGTTTTAGTGATGGGTCAGTATTCAACAGGAAAGACCACTTTTATCAAGTGAGTATCATCATTGTTAGCCGAGTTAATTCCCACTGTGCATGTTCTTATGTGTATTACTGTGTAACTATCATATACCTGAGTCAATGGAGACCTGTGTATGTGTTTGTGCACGCGTGTGTGCTTGTGTGTTGTGTACTCATCTGTGTGTGTGTGTGTGTGTGTGTGTGTGTGTGTGTGTGTGTGTGTGTGTGTGTGTGTGTGTGTGTGTGTGTGTGTGTGTGTGTGTGTGTGTGCACGTTTCTTTAGGTATCTTATAGAGCAAGACTTTCCAGGTAGCAGAATTGGACCAGAGCCGACCACTGACTGCTTCACTGCCATTATGCACGGAGACACAGAGGGAATTATCCCAGGAAATGCCCTGACTGTAGATCCAAGGAAGCCTTTTCGTAACCTCAACCCTTTCGGAAATTCCTTTTTAAACAGGTGATGAGAACTGAGAGAGAGAGAGAGAGAGAGAGAGAGCGAGAGAGAGAGAGAGATAGAGAGAGAGAGAGAGAGAGACTGAGGAGGGAGGGAGAGAGATAGATAGAGAGAAGGATTGAGAGAGAGACTCACAGAGAGAGAGGGTGGGAGGGAGAGAGAGAGAAAGAGAGAGAGAGAGAGAGAGAGAGAGAGAGAGAGAGAGAGAGAGAGAGAGAGAGAGAGAGAGAGAGAACACAGAGTGAAACAAAGAGAGAGAGGGACGGATATGGTAGAGGAAAGAGATGATATTTATGCTTATTTCTTACTTACTCTGTCTCTTTATTTATTAATTTCATAGAACAAAATGTTGTTGATTCTAGAAACTATTTGAAAATTTCTACCAAACCGTTTTTTTCTTTTTATGCATGAAAACACTGGTTGCATACACAGTGATACTGACTTTGGAATTCAATGCTCATATGCTATTCATGTCAATAAAGTATAGTGAATAGCAACAGCATGAAATAGCTCTATCTAGATGTATGTTAAATAATGCATGTTCCTCTTTTGTCCAGGTTTCAGTGTGCTCAGTTGCCAAATCAGATCCTGGAGAGTATCAGCATTATCGACACACCCGGCATCTTAACTTCTGCTAAGAGAAAACTGAGTCGAGGTGAGAGACAATACAAGTGACTAAAGGTGATGGTCTGGATGTTGGGAGGGAACGCAAATCTAATTTCCTGATTTAGTCTTAAATGTACTTTGATAGTTAAAAAGTATTTACAATGTCTCCCACTGCAATTTAGACTATTAAAGTCTGACAACATAATTGACAGGCCAGGAATATTAATTATTGGCATCAGGAGTCAAGGTGAGTTGAAATAAAATTGGATAATGGGATAATTTTCTAATTTTCTTCACTGTAGTTCAGTTATAATGTACTTTGGGAGTTTACGGGCATTCCAATCCTACAGAAAACTAGGCAGGCCAGAAGCTGAGCGAATGAGATAATATGACAACGAGTTGGATATGAGATGTAAGCAGTGGGCAGGTTTCGCTATACTTTATGGACGCATTAATCTCTGGGTGTAACCGAAACAGGCCTGAAACTGATGAGGCCCACTGGGACACGTTACATAGTGTACCTCTCAAGGCATATAGAGCCTGGCCCCGGTACATAATGTGCTAATGAAAACCCTGTGCTGTCTTCCAGGGTACGACTTCCCAGCAGTGCTGCGCTGGTTTGCGGAGCGCGTCGACCGAATCATCCTCCTGTTTGACGCGCATAAGCTGGAGTTCTCCGATGAGCTCACCCGGGCCTTCGGGGCTCTGCGCGGCCACGAGGACAAACTGCGAGTGGTTCTCAACAAGGCAGACAGGGTGGAATCCCAGCAGCTCATGCGGGTGTACGGCGCCCTCATGTGGTCACTGGGGAAAGTGTTTAAAACCCCCGAGATCCTGCGGGTTTACATTGGGTCTTTCTGGTCCGAGCCGAGGCGAACGTGCGACCACCACCAGCTGATCGAGATGGAGGAAGAGGATCTCCTGGCCGACATAAGGAACCTGCCCCGTAACGCTGCTATACGGAGGCTGAACGACCTGGTGAAGAGGGCCCGTCTAGTCAGGGTGAGAGATGAGAGATGAGAGATTCTGGACAATGTTAAAGCTATACTGACAAAATGATTGGGGCAAAGTAAAGAAAAGAATCCACTGAATGTATAAGATTCAATATTATAAAATAGGAAATATTTGGGGATTCATTCAGTTGTAGTGCATAATCCAGTATCCACAAATTGAGTCATCTCAGTCATCACGTTGACGGCTAAATAGCCCGTCCATGTTCCACTAATAAAATACAGTATTCTATAATATATTATGCTGTACATTAAAACAAATATATATTTGGGCTGTTTTGGTTATAACTTATCACCCGTTTGGTCTTTCCTAGGCTCATGCACACATCATTAGCTATCTGAAGCAAGAGATGCCCACCATCTTCTGCAAGGAGTCCAAGAAGCACAACCTGATCTACCAGCTTCCTGTGATCTTCAAGAAGATCCAACAACAGCATCGAGTCCCAGCGGGTGACTTCCCAGACTGCACCAAGATGCAGGTGTGCCCTTCTTCACACTTTATATTTCACCATACGTATGTATATTGAGAATCTTTCCTGCAGAACTGAGTGCACAGTGGCTACCACAGTTCCTTCACAATTAAGGCCATTGTGTAGGTCACTCAACGTCTGGTCCGGGGCCCACAAGGGGTCCAAATGGACCCTTACGGGTCTGTAAGTGTGTGTATAATTTATTTATTTTATCTTTGGGACCCCAATCTGCACTGTACAATTCTCAGTGTTCATTTAACTCTGAGAGTGTACAAATAAGTGTTGTACACTCTGAGAGTGTGGTCCGAGTGGACCCCTGGTGGTCCCGGACCAGTGGTGTAGGTTATTGTAGTTTTCAAAGTGGCAGCTCAGAGGGGTGACAGGGGGGGCAATTAGAAAGGAGAGGGACATTTTCCGATCTACAAGCTCACAACGAGCTGAGTTGTAGATCGTCTATTTCCATATCAGATTTATTTTTTAATAAAAATTGCAATAGTGGGCACACGCAATGGCTTTTTGGGGGCCCTTGACATGGAACCCCCTCGTACAGATCTCTGACTAAAATCCTAGTCACAGCTTCTCATCTTCTTATCTCATCTTGACTTTCAGGAGAGGCTTTTGGGTCAAGACTTCTCCAAGTTCAAAGCGCTCAAGCCGAGTCTCATGGCTTCCCTGGACAAGCTGCTGTCCACAGACATCGCAAAGCTGATGCCCTTACTTCAACAACATGAACAGAAGAAAGGAAAGAAGAAGTCCCTCCCCGGAGTGCTGGATGGTGATTTTTTGGGGACTTTCAAGAGAGGGCATTACAAGAGAGATCCCTTCAAGCAAATCCCAGAAGAGGAGGAGGGCAGTGACATATACCTCGACGAATGGGTGGTGGAAAAACACAAGCCAAAGTACGATGAGATTTTCCACAGCCTCTGTCCCGTCGCGGGAAAGCTGACCGGCACCAAAGTACGAGACTGGATGATGACAACCCTCCTGCCCAGCTCTACACTCGCTCATATCTGGAGGCTGTCTGATGTGGACTGTGACGGCATGCTAGACAATGAGGAGTTCGCCTTGGCCTTACACTTTGTTGAGGGAAAACTAGAGGGCTATTGGCTCCCTCATGAGTTGCCTCCTCACTTGGTGCCACCATCGAAACGGCCACAACACACTGATGATGAGGAGTAGAACCATCAAGCAAGCAGGGCTCGATTTGTCTTTTTTTTTAAAACACAAAACCACTTAAGCGCTTTATACTTCATCATACGACAACTAGGGTAAATAGCCAATCTACAGTACTCTCTACACTACAGTAAGCTCACAATGCGGTGAGCATTGTGAGATTTGCTATTTTCATTATGTTTGTGTTTGATATATTTATGTTTGATATAATCAAACATAGATATCAAACATATCAGACAGTCTACAGAACATTTCCTAAACCAAAATGCTTTATGTATTTAATTCAGTCTGATCAGAAGCAAGGATAAAACATATCCCCACTGGTGATAAAACAATAATGACCTGAGGGGGGATATCCAAAGCGGAGGCATGGACTCCACCCCATCCCCCCAGCAAATCCAACCCTGCCACCAAGAATGAATGTTAAAGTTCATCTACTCGATAATTTCCAGCAAAATAACTCTTGTTTCAGGACTTGTAAGTTATCACTTAAAATAAATTATTATAATATAATAATTTATATCATTATATAGTATATAATGATATATAATGCAATAACTTTCAAAAATGGAGTCTAATAACTCATTTGGGTTCCTGTACAGCACGTGTGAAATTGCTGTTCATGTATCCTACTGTATCACTACTGAAGATTGTAGATCTCTTCAGATTTGTACCGCCTTATACTCATAGCCATATTAATTCATATTCATATACTGTATATCGCTGTCGGGCAGAAACCTTGTATCTCCATATTCATCGTTTTATGTATTTTTTTCCATTAAACTATGTTGTATGAAAGTATCGTGCAAAAGCAGCAAAAATAGCCAATCAACAAGCTTATAACACATTGTGATGCAGCGTGTTACAGTATGAGCTTGTAGATCTGCTATCATCGCAATTTTTTGATTTATGCCTATAATTACATAAAAATAGGGATGTGCGATTGATGGTGGTTAAGACTATGGGTTTCAAAGATATTTGACCAATGAAAAGTACTGTATTAACAAGAGCTGGTGACTAAAAAATAACTACAGTTCTTTTCTTTTCTTTTTTTTTTCATTTACTGAAACGTTTTGGACAAAGTTTTCCACCCGACAGCAACCATGTCTAATATTGGGTTTGTCGCCCTATGGAGAAATAGAAATTTCTCACATTCTCAGTTAATCTGTTTACACAGTCAATATATACCATTCTAAATAAAACATGCTTTCATTGTTGTTCATGCAAGGTTTCAGTTTGTACTCACACAGGTGACAGAAGCGTCCATACAGTCCTGGGGAACACAGGCAGGACCCGAAGAGTCGGTGACAGCGACCATTATTGGGACAGTTGCACTTCCTTCGACAGAGCCGCCCGAAGTAGCCTTGCAGACAACCTGTCAGCATTGGCAAGAAGACAAGGAACCACATAAAGCCAGTGGTGGAAAAAGTACTCACATTTTCTACTTAAGTAAAAGTATAAATACTGCAATGTAGAAATACTCTGTTACAAGTAAAAAGCCCATGTTCAAAATGTTACTTAAGTAAAAGTACAAAAGTATTGGCATCAAAATATACTTAAAGTACCAAAAGTAAAAGTAATAAAAGGTTTGAAAATAGCAGATGTACAAGCTCACAACACGTCGCGATGTGACGTGTTGTGAGCTTGTAGATCGGCTATTTTCAAATAGCTTATGTATAAAACATGGCTAAAGTGGTTAATGTATGTTTTATAATATAATAATGTATATCTGCAAAGTAACTAGTAACTAAAGTTTTCAAATAATTGTAGTGGACTAAAAGTAAAAGATTTGACTCTGAGATGTAGGGAGTAGAAGTAAAATGATTGAACATTGGAAATAAATGTAAAAATAAATAAAAAATAAAGTAAAAGTATCTTAAAATTGTACTTAAGTACAGTACTTGAGTACATGTACTTAGTTATTTTACACCACTGCATAAAGCCTTTCCTGTTTGCCGTCCCTATGTTGAGCATTATAAACAAAAATCCTCTAAAATTACCTAGGCCTGTTATGCTTCATAATTTATTACTCCATTGTACACCAGTGTCACACTGCAAAACTTTTTAAATACACTTTTTAAATATTTCAAGTATAAAACATGTGTGAACAATAACATCTGTGGCGTACTGGCAGTGCACATAAAACATCTGAATCGTTCTAGCAGTTCACGCGATTATCTCAGGACAAACGGACAGACACACAGACAGACGGCTAGCCTCCTTCAGTACCGCACTGTAAACAAGCAAACACATTTAGAATAATAAACTATTATTCTCTGGGAAATCTAATCTGCAATGTTAGACAAAAGACAACCAAGATTCTGTGGGTGTGTGAAACACTGCACGCAAGAATGTGATTAGGGCCACAGAAAAGAATAAGAAACAAAACCCGAAAATCTGTGATTTTCCATTTCAAACAATCAAGAGTGGTGTGACCAAAAACAACCTAAACAAACACATTCCTGTACTCCACTGAGTACTCCACTGCCATTGAGTGCCATTTTGTTTGGCAAGAAGTCAGTGTGTTGGCAAGAAGCTACAGCTCATACTGTAGCTACATAAGTGGAACTTATCCACTTAGTTCCAACTTAAAAAATAGGCCAACGTGGTGTGTGCGTGTTTGTGTGTCTGTATGCGTGCGTGCGTGCGTGCGTGCGTGCGTGCGTGCGCGTGTGCGTGTACATACCATCCTCACAGAGTGTGCCATGTACCCCAGGTGGGCACAGACATCTCCCAGTCACAGGGTCACATGAGCCTCCATTCTGACAGCGACACAGACCATTACAGGCCTTCCCATAGGTCCCCTGTGGACAAGCTGGAGGGAGGGAGGGAGAGCGAGAGAGAGAAAAAGAGAAAGAGAAAGAGGGAGAATGAGGGCAAAATAAGGAGAATGAGTCATACACAGAACATTGTGCATAGTATAGTAGGGGTGGTAGTGTAAAATGATTTATCGTTGTGTGTAAATTCTCACAGACAGTACAGTACAGTCAGGCCCGGCTTAATGCACAAGCTTTAGGGGCTGCAGACCAGGGAACCAAACACCTGACCAAAAAGATAGAAAGACAGACATAATACTGTCCGGGGGCAAAATCGATGCGTAAATGCGTTGGCAGCAGTGAGGGAGTCAGTCAACACATCCCTTTACCCTGTCTGTTCCTACGGTGTGCTTTCTTAATCTCTTGGCTTTTCTAGCAAGACAGATACAGGCTTGGCGGCCCTTTGCGACATGTTAAAATAAAGCAATAAGCTCCAAGAAGCCGTGGTTTACAGTGACTGCAGAATAGCTGTGGGGCATTGTTAGGTATGATGTGGAGCGGCGTGGTTGATTTACTTGATAAGAAAGCCCTTTCCACCACTCATCCATGTTTAGCCCACACACACACAGTAAATCCAAAATTGACAACACATGTTGGCAAAGAGATGAGAGACATGCTGAAAAGATGAGTGTCGGATTCGAACTCAGGTTCTCGCGCTCACAACAAGGAGCATGGTCTGTGCCCTAACGGGCAAACCCCTGGTATGCTCTAACTGTGGCAAGCTGCTTCATACGTAGCGTATTACGTAGCGGCACGGGTGCATGCAAAGCATTGTAATGTAAAACACTGACAATTTCTGTGATTTAACAACATAGTGCCATCTAGGCACATGGTGTTTGTTCTATTTGTTTCATAGGTTTGCCGTGTTCGCCAAGACTTTAGGTCGGAACAACTGGTATGTGCCATTACATGCTGGATTTAAAAGGTGAGGACACTGGACACCATGCCCAAATGTGCCAAATGGGTTTTGGAGCAGAGCCTTTGAGCCACCCTGGATTAAAGTTCTCAGTCACCATGACAGTTTCAGTCATTTCTATAAGATTAAATCGAATTTGTGAAACTAGCAATAGAATACATGTTCTATTGCTTAAATTGTAAATTGATGTTCAGAAGCATCTTCAATAAACCCTAATATAAACGCCTCATGTCTATCCATCTCTCCCAAAATAAGGCCCTATATTTTCATATTAAAAAGTCTCACTATACAGTAAGCTATCAAGATCTGGAGTGCAACCTTCTTTATTGTGGTCACAAATAGTTGCAGTATGGACTATACAGTATGGACTATGCCTTTTTATGTCTTATGTAAAGAACGTAAAGAAATAATAATATATTTTTTATAATAATAATAAACTTTGTTTATGTGTTATATACTGTAAATAAGTGTTTGCACCAAAATGTCTGAGTGTGGTGGAGCAACTACATTCAATACTTTTGACTAAAACATAACAGAGTACAGCATTTCTATTTTTTCGGCTGAAGAACATGGCTCCATATTGTAGGTCAAACAAAAAAGGGTTGTAAACTATATTTACCTCTGTAAAAGCCATGATACACACAGTATGATCAAGGGAGATTTACCAAAGAAATTATGACCAACAGCATTTCATCATTAGACTTTCATAGGCCACAATGTCATTCACGTGGATTCTGTCCCAGATACCAATTCCTACCAGCGCTGCAGGCCATGCTGCTCATCTCCACTGCCTCCTAATATTGCCCATGTATCATCACCTTTGGATTGTACATCTAAAAAACTCCTCCGCCACAGGAGCATGTTGCTAAAAGTGACAGATTGCTCGTAATGGATTTATCCCCGTGTGGCTCTCTTCTCATGATTACAGACAGCCCTGTCTAGAGTTCACGCCAAAGACAGCCATTAATCATACTGTTGGATGGGAACAATGGAGGCCTGATTCCCAACCTAGCACTGGACATCCTTGGCCTGAGGCTGGTGCTCTCACTGAGGGCCTTGGCCCGGCTCCACTGACTAGCAGACAGATTGATTCCCCCTGTGCCCTCTGTGTTCCGGGGCCCATAAACAAGCCAGCCTCCCACACGGTTGACTGGACAGGGTTTGATACATGGCCCTGAGTGGATGTACACATAGGGAGCCCTCTCATCTCTCTCTGAAACAGGCCTGGATCACAATGGCTGGTTGAAACCTATAGACCTACAGGACCTTTTGAAAATCGAAGAAATTTATTTTAAGTGCATGACATGCAGTATCACCTATACTGTGGGAAGGTGATCTTTTTAGCACAACTTTGGAAAGTGCTTCATGCACTGGCATGCATTTAAAATTAATTTCTTCGATTTTTTCGATTCTAGATTTGGAGAAATGCTATTAAAGAAGCTAAAAGCAGCGATGTCTTACTCTCATTACAGATGACCCCGGTCCATCCAGGTGGGCATTCACAGCGGTCTTTGTCTGGACCACACACACCTCCGTTGACACAGTCCTCACAGCTCACACTGCAGTCGTCTCCAAATGAGCCATCTAAACACACTGAGAAAGACCACTTTGGGAATTAACCCAACTTAACCACTTAAACCCTCTAGTCTTAGTGAAATGGACATGAGGTACAACTGTACTCGGACCGCTTTTATTCGTCTACACCAAATGTCTTTGCCAAAAATAGCCGATCTATATGCTCAAAATATTTTGAGCTTGTAGATGTGCTATTTTTGGCGAATGTTCCCCCCAGAATAGGCATGCTAGGGTTCAAGTGGTCGGACAACTCTTGGATTGAATTCAATATATTTATTGAGCATAAATATAATATTTGAGCATACAGTAGATATCTGAAAGCATAAGATTGGTGTCAAGGCTCTGTGTCAATTTATTCATTCCCTGTAAGCATGAAAATATGTGACCCTTTTTGACCGGAGGACAGTCATCTCGCTGGTGTCCATTGTTCAGGAAAGGAGAGACTCTTCACATACCAAAGTATGTCTGACAGAAATTTCAGAGCTTAAATCGAAATGTAAATATGAAATAAATGCATAAACATGTAGTAAAATATAAGGTTAGAGCTAGCATTGCTAACCAAATCCACAGTTTCCATCCAAACATCGCGAAATCGCGGTAAAATCTGCTGTTTCTACTAGATCATTTTGAAAGGTATCACTAGTCTGTTGGCTTGTGTCTAATGTAAATGTCAAATAAAGATGTAAAAACAATATATTTTGTTAAAACTGTTGTGAAAAGGTATCTTTGTTAAGTCCTCCTGCACACTGGAACCAGCCGGTTCCAGCAGGGGGCAGTGGCAAACACTTGGTCTAAGAGAGCATACATAACAAAGATAGCCTAACCCTAACCCTCTAAACAAAAGGATTAGCCCTATAGTACTATCTCCTAATGAGATTCAATGATTCAACTGGTCTTTTCTCTACTGAAGAGTTTTAAGTTGACTTCAGTTCTATTCACTCAATCTTATTAACCAATACATCATTATTTTGAAATGATTCCCTGCTTTCATATGACATGAAAAAATGAAAATGAAAAAATGCTAGATGACTGTCTCCCGGTCAAATTTGGTCACATATTTATAATAAATAAATGATATGCCAAATACATATTACGCGCGCGGGAAGCGCGCGCGCGAAATTTTTGTGCGGTTCTGGGCGGGTTGGGTTAGTTTTTTTCCAGTTTTTGGTTACTTTATTTCGGTTTTAGGGTTAGGATTCGGGTTAGGTTAGGGTTATATTATTTAATTCTTATTTTTGCCTGATTTTCCCGATTTATTATCAAAAAAGTACTTTTTTTTTTTTTCTTCCCTGGAGCCAGGGTATGGCAGCTGCAATAGCCTGCCATACCCAATTGACGCCCCTGCACAGCAATGAATGATCAGGTAAGCAGAGAGGTTTAACCCATTCAATCCGGGAACGCATCTGTGTCATTTTAGATTTGAACTATAACCATTATTTTATACTTGGCTATTCAGAAATAG
Organism: Gymnoscopelus microlampas; assembly: GCF_963454915.1. Taxonomy (NCBI): domain Eukaryota; kingdom Metazoa; phylum Chordata; class Actinopteri; order Myctophiformes; family Myctophidae; genus Gymnoscopelus; species Gymnoscopelus microlampas. Next base: position 36,429,843 of record NC_139945.1, read on the forward strand.
CAGATATACAAGCTCATAGCGCGGCACTCAGTGCTATGAGCTTGTAGATCTGCTATTTTTTTTTTTATATCTTGAACATTTGTGCAAATCTTTGAATACTTACATGTATATTTTTTTAAACAACATTTTTAACTCAAGTCTTTCACGATTTTTCAAAAATAGCAGATCTACAAGCTCAAAGCGCTGCACTCGGTGCCGCGCTTTGAGCTTGTATATATAGCAGATCTACAAGCTCAAAGCGCTGCACTCGGTGCCGCGCTTTGAGCTTGTATATCTGCTATTTTTGAATAACCAAAGACATCTAAAATGACAGATGCGTCCCCAGATTGAGGTTGGGTTAAGGAGCCTCCATAGTCAGCTGAAGAGTGCATGTGACCTGATCAGGATTTGGCGTTTTTTTTCTTTTTTACAAATAAACGTTGGAACAGTCATCTTTGCCCAAAAAAATCAAGTTTGAGAACCCCTGGTATAGAGGGTTTAAAGGGGAATTTTGGCCCACGGTTTTCTTACTTTTTCTATGATGTTATGATATCCTAGGATGAATGGTACAGTAGAAAAATGTCATAACTCCATCCCGGGTGCGCCACAGCTAAAAAACGGAGGTCTCGCTAGACGAGAGTTCAATTTCGAGATTTCAATCTCGTCTAGCGAGACTTCCAGTGGGGGGCGCAAGACAATCACGTTGCATAGTGTTCTGTCACTATGAACGTCAGATCTAAAAAATATATATATTTAAAAACGCGATCTAGCGCAAGGCCTATAGGCCTTTTCTACTGTACCATTCATCATAGGATATCATAACATCATAGAAAAGGCAAAATTCCCCTTTAAGTGGTTAACGGGGGTCAGTATTGTACCTATATGGCTGACGAGTCTGAGCTCTCCTCGCTGTTCTCTCTGGACCTCAGCCTCCTCATCGTTGTCATAATCCTCGTCATCGTCACCGCCGCCATCGTCATAGCGCGAGTGCAGGGCTGCCGTGTACCGCAGGAGCTGAGGAGGACGACGGAACAGCAGGTCGGGCAACCTACGTACGTCAAGATCCTCATCTTCCTCCCCATCCTCTTCTTCATCATCCAGGTCACTGTATAGAGCTGAGATGCACAGACCAAGGTTCATGTAAACAGTCAATTCAGTGGTGGAAAGTAACGTAAGTAATGCCAATACTTTTAACTTGAAACAGAGTATTTTTACATTGTGGTATTGCTATAGTTTTACTTCTGAGTACTTCTTCCACCACTGAGTAAATTAATTTTCCAATTACACAACTGACACAGATAGTTCACTGGCATTTATATAAACAATATTTGTAACAATACTATTTAGGGATTTCTGCTGATAAAATCTCCCTGTATGCTAAAGTAATTGATTACATTCTTCTGCACAGTATGTACTTTTTACTTCTTTTGTTTTATGCATCCTAATGTCATTTTATAATTATAATTTATCATTATTAATTTATCATTACATAATTCCTTTGCTTGATGTTCTGTGTAAAACACATTGAATTAACTTGTTGTTGAAATGTGCTGTACAAATAAAACTGCCTTATATTTGATCATTCATGTCATCACAAAACTTCACTCACGGATGCAGGCATGACGGTCTTGATCCAGACGGAAGCCCAGCCGACAAAAACACTCGTAGGTTCCCAAGGTGTTGATACAGTAGTGTTCACAGCCTGAGCTCTCCCCAAGACACTCATCCATGTCTAACAACACAGACAATACATATCTTTATTAAAAAACACATGCATTTTTGCTATTTTCATATGACCAAGTATAAAATATTGCTTAAACATTTTTGTGAATAAAACATTATTTTGACTAATATAATAATATGTATGGTAGGGTGTGTCTATACCAGGCCCTCTCCTTTTTTGCCTCTACACCAAATCTCTTGGCATAGCCAATAGCCAATACAGTATACATGCCCACAGAGCTTATAGATATACAACCTTTGCCGAATGTCCACCCCAGAATAGGGATTCTAGGGTAAGTGGTTAAGTGACATGGTTGTTGTTGATCGATTTTAAAAATATTCAATTAAGTTCCTTCCCCAGCATGCAAAGAAATATGCTGATCGGCCTACAGTAGTATGCAAAATTAGCTGCAGAGACACTGTACACGTTATTTGTTTGTGTGATAAAAAGTTATATGGAATATTTCATTGGACAGTTATGCTGGTGATACACCCACAGATCTGTAAAAAAAAATCAGTACGTAAAACAAGCCTTGGAAACATGTGTCACGCCATTGTAAGTGTGTCAGTGAATTAGACATCAATGCACTCAATCTCATTGAGTTCAATGAGTTCTTCTTAGACTCAAGACCTCTTACCATCGCAGCCGCAGCCATCTGGGTTGGGTCTGTGGCCGGCCTTGCAGCTACACTCGTAGCCTCCTGGATAGTTCCTACAGTAGTGGCTGCAGCATGCATCCCCACTCTCACATTCATCGCTATCTGAGGATGGAACAGATACAGTGGGTTGGAGCCAGGGGTCATCAATGGTAAATGGTGCATAATTATATAGCGCCTTCATCCAAAGCACTTTACAATGTGCATTACATTCACGCACACATTCACACACAGAGAGAGAGAGAGAGAGAGAGAGAGAGAGAGAGCGAGCGAGCTACAACCACAATCATAACCAGGAGAGGGCAGAAATGCTTTACCAACACAGGTCTTCCTGTCCTTGTCCAGGTGGTAGCCCTGGTTGCAGGAGCAGAGGGGTCCGTTGGTGGTGTGCTCACAGCGATGGGAGCAGCCTCCATTGTTCTTCTCACAACTGTTGACTATCTCCATCTCGATGCCTGGAGGACCCAAACCACAACCACTCAAACAGGGTTGTTCCAGTTTTGTTCCAGCTCTGTCTGTTCACTGGCTTTTCTTTTGTATTAGTGTTTGTGTCTTGTTTTGGGCAATGTGTGGGGACTTGGAAAGTAAAAGACATATTTTGAGGGTAACGTTGATAACGACTGTAGTCAAAACATCCTCTGGGACTCCTACGCTGTCCTCTTCAAAATCAAGTAATTGTTTTTGTTTCAGAGCATACCGCCTTTAATATCGTTGCTGTCGGGCAGAAATCGTCATACAGTACAGTATATGTATGAGTGCTAAAATTCAACTTTTTATGTATTTCTTTTGTTTTTATAAATGAATGCCCTAATTCGTCATACAAGAGTGTTCACACTAACAGTAGCAATAATTGCTGATCTACACAGTCACAACGTGTTGGATTGTGACGCATATTAAGCTGTTGACAATTATAATTACATTGGAGATATTAGAACACAGGTTATTGTGTTATGTTCCATATCCTGAAAAGTAATGGTTTTGCGCATACAGGATTTCCACCCGACAGCAACGGTAATATAAAATGTATTTTGAGGGTATCAGCAAATTGCCTAATCAAAAACAGCAACATGTCCAATAATCACTTGGAGCACACAAAGACAAAGACAGTAGGTGTAGTGTACTTACGGTAGCACTGTTTGCCATCAGAACCCAGTTCAAAGCCAGGGTTACATACACAGCTGAAGGAGCCCAGCATGTTCACACAGCCATGGGAGCACTTGGCATGGTCTGTACTGCACTCATCAATGTCTACCAGGAAAAATCACACACACGCATACACACACACACACACACACACACACACACACACACACACACACACACACACACACACACACACACACACACACACACACACACACACACACACACACACACACACACACACACACACACACACACACACAGATATTCAAACAAAGTTAATTTAAGTTAAGTTGCAGTTAATGATCATGCAGAGAATTTAAGGTCATTGCATTCTGTAATCCTACAAGACAAAAGAAAATCAATGGCCTAAGTTTACACAGAGGCAAGGGTCCTAACTCAATGCTTTTTGGGTTGTTAAAATGTCCTTTCTTTCATTTTGACTTGACTGAAACTAATCAGTTTGACCTTGTTGCCATTTAATTATATGGAACACACAATCTTGCACATACATATCACGTACGCATAAGCATGCACACACACACATAATCTCCATACTAACTCAGATAATTGTAGCTGTAGCACATCTACTACTATAAGCAGCTTTATGCACGCACGCACGCACGCACGCACAAACGCACGCACGCACACAGACATACACACACACACGCACACACACGTGCACAAACACACCCCCACACACACACACACACACACACACACACACACACACACACACACACACACACACACACACACACACACACACACACACACACACACACACACACACACACACACACACACACACACACACACACACACACACACACACACACACACACACACAGGTCCAGTTAGGGTTAGTGCCAGGTCAGACTCTTGGGGGTCTAACTAGGTTTCAGAGTATTGGAGGTCAGATAGTTGTCTCGCCAGTGGAGACACTTTCCGAAACACTAGCAATATACTGATGAATGAGGCTTTTGTTTTGAGCTGGCCTACTGACACCACAGTTCAATGCACTTGTCACACTGTTGAACACACCATCTTATGAGGGCGGCTGTTGTAAATGCTTACTTTTTGCTGCTTTGCTCAAATATGGAGCACAGACAAAGATTCAACCAGTAAGCTGGGTTCAATTTCCTCTACTTGTTCTGTTTTTTATGTTTTTGTTTTGTTATTCCGGAGTGTGGTTGTGATTTAAAGTGGGACCACAGATGCCACTTAAATTATTACAACCTTTCGGATAAGAAGGTTGTCTATAATGTGTGTCTGTGTTTGTGCAAACACGTTTGTTTGTTTGTTTGTTTGTTTGTTTGTTTGTTTGTTTGTTTGTTTGTTTGGTGTGTGTGTGTGTGTGTGTGTGTGTGTGTGTGTGTGTGTGTGTGTGTGTGTGTGTGTGTATTATTAGAGTATATCTAAAATGCTTGTGTTTCTCTCTTACCGTCACAGCCCTTGCCATCTCCAGCCAGTGTGAAGCCAGGCCTGCAGCTGCACACAGCCAGGATGTCTTCAGAACGACACAGCTGGGCACAGCCTCCATTCCTCTCCTCACAGGCATCCTTCACTGGACCCCACACACACATGCACACACACACACAGGTTTGTATTGGTATACTTGTGAGGACATGATGCATCTAAGCAACAGGAAAAAATACTCAAATGTTTTACTTAAGTAAAAGTATCAATACTGCAATGTAGAAGTACTCTGTTAAGTAAAAGTCCGGAATTCAAAATTCACTTGAGTAAAAGTACAAAAGCATTGGTATCAAAATGTACTTAAAGTACCAAAAGTAAAAGTACTAAAATGTTTGAAAATAGCAGAATAGCAGATTAGCTCACACAGCGTCGCGATACGACGCTTTGTGAGCTTGTAGATCAGCTTTTTTCAAATATAGCTCAAATAGTGCTGAAGTGGTTAGAATGTCTGTTTTGTAATAATAATCAAAATCTACAAAGTAACTAGAACTAAAGTTTTCAAATAATTGTAGTGGAGTAAAAGTATAATATCTGAGATGTAGTGGATGTAGAAGTACTGAAAATTGGAAATTGGAAAGAATACCTAAAAACTGTACTTAAGTACAGTACAGTAAATTTACTTAGTTACTTTCCACCACTGCTCACAAGTATAGTAGTACAAGTACACACGCGCATGCACGCAGACACACACACCAGTATGAACCAAAATGTGGTCAGTGCACCCATGAAAATGAATCCCACAGACAGGAACATGCCCACAAACAAAAGCACAACATGGAAGAAGAGAGAGACAAGAACCCAGCAGGCCAGCTCAGACCAGCAGGTGATTATATGGCCTCCATGTCACTGATGTTCAGACAATTTAGTGCCCTCATATCCGGGCCATGATAACGTCTATAAAGCTGTCTCCTGCTTACACACAAATCTCTTTGTTCCATTTCATCAAGAAATAGGTTGCAAGCTGGGATATTATGTGTTATCTAATCTTCGGAAAATGCCTCTAAAACAGAAAACAATAACGGCCATTGTTGCTATTCCAGGTTAGGATGTAATATTTTCTGCCAGTTGTAGTCAGTGTATTTCCTTTAACTTCCGTATGAGGTGTATTATAGTAATTTTATATAATTGATGCATTGCTGGAAAATGCCTTGTGATGACAGGTTGGTGCGTTCTAATCCTAGACATTCCTATCTAGCCTGGCATAACCAGACTATTTTAGCTCTGTCAGATTCGTCTGGTTTCCAGGCTGATTCCTATCAAACCTTCTGAAATGCCACAGTTTCAAACTCAAAATGCTCAAATTGTTTGCTTCAGCCACCCGGGAAAGACTCTACCTTTATACAGTAAAAGCAGTGATGGGAAAAGTACTAAAATGTTTTACTTAAGTAAAAGTATCAATACTGCAATGTAAACATACTCTGTTACAAATAAAAGTCCGGAATTCAAAATGTACTTGAGTAAAAGTATAAAAGTATTGGTATCAAAATGTACTTAAAGTACCAAAAGTAGAAAGTACTTATTATGCAGAATATCCCATTTCACAAGTTTTCAAATATATAATTATAAAATGTATAAAAATCTTTTGAAAATAGCAGATCTACAGATCTAAATGTATATAGGGCTTAAGTGGTTAATGTGTGTTTTGTAATAATAATCAAAGTATAATGTAGTGGAGTAAAAGTATAATATTTGCCTCTGAGATGTAGTGGAGTAGAAGTAAAAGTATTGAAAATTGGAAGTACTCCATTAAAAGTAAAAAAAAAACCCTCAACATTGTACTTGAGTACATGTACTTAGTTACTTTACACCACTGAGTAAAAGTCAGTCATATGAAAATGTATATTTGATTATCAGTGAGAAGTCGGTAGATGAATTACATTGACAGTGTTTGCCGTCTCTCTTCAGCTGGTAGTTCTTCCGACATTCACACTTGTAGTGATCATTTCCCATGTCCACACACTTATGCTCGCATCCACCATTCTTCACCGAACAGGAGTTCACCGCTGTGTAGCACAGGACAAACAAACACAAAAGCAAAACAACTTTAGCAAGTGACAGAACTCACATCTCACAACGCATTGCGACACATTGTGAGCTTGGATGTCTGCTTTTTTCTGAGAAAGAAAATTATGAATGGAAATCTACCCTCATAATGAATACACTAAATAGGCACAAAAGCTACCTTCACACAGTGTAAAAACTCACACACGCACAATTTTGATGATCATGGCCTCCAGTTCCACCTCTAATATACTCAGTTATATAGCGGTGTAATGCCTAAACCAAAAAGGGGAGACATAGAATTGAATTGTTGGCAACCTGAAATGGTTTTCACACCTCGGGCTGCAGTGGCCATGTGATTAAGGAAAGCAGTCGGGTAACGGCTGGAAATTGGAAAATGATAGTGAGCCCATTCCAGTGGTTACCCCTGATTACTTTCTAATGAGCTTTCCAGCCAAGTCATTCTCCTGTGATTTAATGATGTGCCGAATAAGGAAGTCAGCCCTGCGCCTTATGGGTGCTCTAAACACAGACATGAGGACACAGACTGACCGTAAAAGTGAAAGAGAACGGCTGGGTTTTAACAATGATGACTTCAGCAGATACAATTAGAAAACCCCTTTGACTCCGTCACTCAACCATGCAGTACGCCGCAGAGCTTGAACCCAACAGTCAGCAAACAGAGATATTAGAGAGTGAATCATGGATGTGTACTGATCCAAGACGACCTTTGATCAATCATCCTCTGATAAAATCATGGGTAAATAAATTGTCGATGTCAGGCAGAAACCTTGCATCTCCATATTTTATCTTTTCATGTTTATGTCCGCAAAAATAGCAGATTTACAAGGTCACAACTCGTCTCGATAAATTATTTTCAGCCTGCAGATCTACTATTTTTGCTATTTTTGTAAATGTTTGAACATTTTCGCCTATGACATTTTTAAATATGTCTTTAGGTTTTATAAATATTGAACCAATGAAAACTATTAACAAGAGCTTGTGACTAAATAATAAATACATTGGATCTATTGGAGCACAGCTGTTTTCTTTTCCTGAAAAGGTTTTGTCCATATAGTAAGAAGTTTCTGCCCGACAGCGATGATATAGTACATTTTACGGAGTGTTGAGGGTGCAGACGGAGGCTTTGGTTGACACAATTAGCTCATTGACTGCCATTGACGAGTTTACTCGTCATTTCAATCCAAGGCTCACACCGCCATTGACGAGTCATGTGGTGTTTTCAGTGGTTTACGATAGAGGGCGCTCTTCCGCAGCCTGTGAATGATCCCAGCATCGCTGAAGAGGAGTACAGCCAAAGATCACGTGATCACAACAAAATCAAGATGGTTTAGTTATCGTGTATAGGATTTATAAAAATAAAAGATTCTCTGCTTTCTGATGCTTTTCGGAGAAAACAAGCTATATTCAACTGCCAATGACTATGGAATGGATCACAACGGCACAATTTATTTTCTCAGATTCCACGAGACTTTACTACGTCTTTTAAAGCGATCGGCGGGTGGATAATTGTGAAGAATAATATTCTATGATTTTTTCAAAGGTTAGTGAAAACACTCTTGAATCGCTGGCAAGGGCAGCTATGGACGATGTTTTAACTCTGGCGGTTAATGCACAAAATATGCCATTCCCACCCCTCAAGTTCAACTAGACTGTAATTGTGTTAAACAGTATTTTATTTACCCCATCATGTCCTTTACTAACACAAGATTATTGCTTACAGGACACCAGGACAGATCAGTGATCAGTTGTTTCAATGTTACATTTTTTCCTTTGCTGTGGAATGGTTTGTGATGCTTTCAGTGTTCTCTCTCATCTTGGTCATAGCTGCTCTGGAAACATACTACAGACACGTTCCCCCTTTGTCAAGGTGTGAATCATGGTCAGGTTTCCTGTGGACTTACAGGCACCAGATGTTCGCTCCATGTGAGCAAATCATATGAAACTGAAATCCAGCATAGCGGGAGTCAAGTCAAATCTGAGTGTAAAGTACATTGTTGTTGTAGTGGAAAGAAAAAGCCACTTGGTTGGTTAGTGTTGTTGAGGACCTGAGTATACTGAATTTACGTTAGCAGGAAGCTTGTATTAAACAGTTATTTAATGTAAAGCAAATCTGTTTTGTGATTCATTGTTCTCTTACTTACTTACTTACTTTTAAGTAAGTAAGTACTTAAAAGTACTTACTTACTTAAAAGTAAGTCTCAAATACCATATCTATCCAATGTATTTATATTATTGTACTTTTAAAGGTACATACAGTATCTCTCAAATGCTAGTCCCAACTTTATGCATGTCTACACCATAGGATAATGCCAGGGAACAATAAATGTTGCACAGCACATACTGTACTACTGTATATACAGCAGTCTTTCTTCAACCTTCCTGTGAAGTTTGCAGTATTCATTTTGGAGAGATGCAATATGTGTGTGGGTGTGTGAGGGGAGACACTGTAAAATGGAAACTATTGTGTTCTCACCAATGCAGGTCCTTCCATCGCTGTGCATGCGGAAGCCATGGCTACATTCGCAGTGATGAGAACCCGGTGTGTTGACACACGTCTGCTGACACCCTCCATTGAGTTCTTCACACTCATTCACATCTACACACACACACACACACACACACACACACACACACACACACACACACACACACACACACACACACACACACACACACACACACACACACACACACACACACACACACACACACACACACACACACACACACACACAGAGTTTAGGCATTTAGCAGACGCTCTTAATACAGAAAAAGCAAGGACACAGGATAAAACATCATAATACATCATAACACACATAATACATCAAATGCATAAAAACAGTAATCTAATGATAAAATAATACATAAGTAAACCAATAATCAAATAATAACTAATATATATGTAAACCAAGAACCTATCGTCAGCCTACATTGAAACTACAATATACACACTAGAGGATGCCAGGATAACAATGAACTGACATGCTATCTAAGTTACATTTTAGCCTTTGCACAATCCTGGCAAGGTCGTCACACACACACACACACACACACACACACACACACACACACACACACACACACACACACACACACACACACACACACACACACACACACACACACACACACACACACACACACACACACACACACACACACACACACTTACCGTCACAGCCGACACAACAATATTAACAACTTAAGCCCTATACAATATTTCGTCATACAATAAAATGAATAGTGAAAATAGCCAATCTACAAGCGCAACACATTATGATATGACACACTGTGTGCTTGCTGATCTGCTATTTTCGCTATAAAACATTTGCTGTTGGTATTGGTTTTTCAAGTATTTGACAATGTATAAAGTCAACATATCGACTTTGATGAGGCAGTATTGTGTTGTTCTATTGTGTTATTTCCTGAAAAGTTTATATTTTTGACATAGCTGGTTTCTTGCCCAACAGTAGAGATATATCATCTATTCACTGAAAGATTAACACATAATGTCAGCAAAAGCTTTAAAGTGAACTAAAAGAAAGTTCCATAATTAAATATCTAAATAAGTCCCTTTAAAACATGAAAACGCGTTTTGGCCTAAGGTTAAGGCCATGGGGTCACCAAAATGTGTAGGCTGCATCCTACAACCTGTCAAGTAGCGTTTTTGTATGCAAAGTTGACATTTTGACCTGAAGGTGGCGTGAGAGTAACAGTTGTGGGGTCACTCTAATGGTTATTATGGTTCCTCCCCTGGGGAATGTGAATGTGCTCACCAAATGTCATTAACCATAACCACTTACCCATGTAGTCTTAGAGAACTGGACTTTGACCACTTTTTTCCATCTACACCAAATCATATGAGTTGTTGTTGCGACTCACGCTAACATTCCCCCCAGAAGATGGATGCTGGGGTTGAAGTACTTAAAACCCACATATTGGATTTTTTGAGTGGTGGTAATATCAGTAGGTGTCATCCTCTAGGCTAGGGTTCATGAAGGTGGTGCATTTAAATGGCGCTTTTATCCAAAGCGCTTTACATAGATTGTGAATTACATTCACCCATTCACACCAATGGCGGAGGAAACCATGCAAGGCACCAACCTGCTCATCGGGAGTTATTAGGGTTCAGCGTCTTGCTCAAGGACACTTCGACACTAACTCTGGGGGAGCCCCCCAGCTCGGGATCGAACTGGAAAGCGCAAGGTTCCCAGTTCGATCCCGAGCTGGGGCTGGGGGACTCTAGTGACTCTACCCGGCCAACAGCTCCCAATAATAACTACCAATGAAGCAAACCTCTGCTACTGCCACAGACATGAAAACCTCACAATTACTTTCCTTCTCACACAGCTGTGTGCGTGTGTGTGTGTGTGTGTGTGTGTGTGTGTGTGTGTGTGTGTGTGTGTGTGTGTGTGTGTGTGTGTGTGTGTGTGTGTGTGTGTGTGTGTGTGTGTGTGTGTGCGTGCGTGCGTGCGTGCGTGCGTGCGTGCGTGCGTGCGTGCGTGCGTGCGTGCGTGCGTGCGTGCGTGCGTGTGCGCGCACGTGTGTGTGTGTGTGTGTGTGTGTGTGTGTCGTGCGTGCGTGCGTGCGTGCGTGCGTGTGCGCGCACGTGTGTGTGTGTGTGTGCCTGCGTGCGTGCGTGTATATATATATATATACATACTGTATACAGCTGTGTGAGAGGGCTAATTTACAAGCAAAGTCATACTTAAAGTCATACTTAAGAAAGCCTTCAGCAAGAGATGCTCTGAGATCTGAATTAATGAGAAGACAAGATACCTGAAGTCCCCCCTTCAAGGGCAGTAAGCCTTTATGACACATCTGGACAGAACATCAACCTTAATCCTAACTACTTCCTGGTTTGGTCCTACATGTATATCAGTCACTCACTGGGGCTTCACTGCTTGTCCTAGTGATGACAGAGGAGGTTTGATGGCTCAGCAATAGTACTTTAATATGTTTATGTTTTGAGAAAAACAAACACACACCAAAAGAGACATTTTGGTAAAACTCGTTCAATAACGCACTGAATTAACATTTGAGGCTGTTGCTCAGATGTTGAAGAGCATCCCAATGGAGTGGCTGGAAGTCATTTTCATGCATGCGTGCGTGCGTGCGTGAGTGAGTGCGTGCACATTCGCAAAGAATTGGGGGGGGGGGGTTTCACGTGGATTCGTGGGAACAGCCCCTCCAAAATGACCTCAATACTATTTTAATTACCATGCCTCCAATAACAGGGATTGCAGGCGGCAAGGGGGAGTGGGGTCGGGAGGGTGGGTAGTGGGACTCACCAATATAAGAAGCCCTTTCATAGTCCCAGGAATAGATTAATATGATCAGGTTATAGGAACTTAAAATCCACAATTCATTTAGACAGCTGACTGACTAAAATAAGGGATCTCTACACAACCCCCTGTGGACGTTCGCATATTCATGAAGTAACTCTGTCATCGGTCCCATCTCTGATGCGGGGGGAATTTAATACATACAAGATCATAGATGTAGGGAATGTTTGATGAGGTTAATATACTCAAAAGCAGGCTTCGTCTGAGAGGATTTCAATGGGGAACACAATGGCTGCCTTTCAATACTGGGTGCATTTGGGTCTGTGGTACTATGGGTGGGGGTGGTGTTTTGGAATTATGGGTGGGGGTGGTGTTTTGGCGTCTAAGGGCATATGGTATGAATGGTATCGTATGACACCGCCTGACCCTAAACTGAGCTGCTGAACAAGCATTTAGACCTGGACAAATTAATACTTGTAGGTATTTTGAACCATTTAAAATAGCAATTATGTCTGGGGTGTTTGATCATCTCATCTTCCATGGGCAAACATCATTAATTATCAAGTAAAATAAATAAGGCGCTACATACATTTGAAACCATTTGATTATGTTTTTGTCTGCAAGTGGTGAAAGGTACCTCAGTGGACACCCCCCAGATGTCGAGGGAAGTGGTCTCACAATCCCCCTTTCAAGGGTGGAATACGAGTATCATTCTGAGGGTCTAAGACACACAAAACCTTCTTAGAATATTCACTGTTTCTGGACGTGGAAATTCCACTGTTCTATTTAGTTTTTCTCAAGTTCACAACCATGTCATTGTTAATGTTTCCATATAGAAAGACCACACATGTAATTCACATAGACAAACTATTAAAACAAACGTGTTCTGGTAGTCAGCTCTCAAGGCCTTCCACTAAAAGTGAACCACATCCTGTATCAGGGATCCAGGGTCATGGACACCTGTTCACACCTGTAACTCTGTAGAACAAATGGCACCACGGCACAACCCACAAGGTCAGCATAGTTATGTCCGAGCAGATGAGACCGAACTACCGCTGCCAAGCCTGGACAGGAGATGCTGTCTAAGAGATTATTAGAAAGCTTCCCTGCCTGTGTGGTCTACTCAGATCTTTTACAGCCTAGGCTAGAGATTTAAGATTCAGGGAGGCTAGACAGAGTAGCTAGAGAGGCTGTGATTCAGAGGAAACCTGATATAATTAATGCAAATAATCAACCTAAAGGTATAGGCTGCTACAGTTTGAAGTCCTAAACCCCGGAAGATCACAATCAGTTTGTTCGACAAAATTTCATTTATTTTATTTTTCAATTCTTATCATAGGGTTATTGATGTATGCAGATAATAAGCCTAACAGAGTTTCACGGGTTGTTGTACGACATAAATGAAGCCATAAGCCTTTGCTTTGTTTTCTACTGAGCTTATTGAAGTCCAATGCAGTAATTCCATTGTAAATCTGTTGTGGGAACCCATGGCGATGGTAACGTCTAGGTTGGTTATCCTTGTAGCACTCTATTGCAAAATAAGACAACATGACATCCGAATAATGCACTGTCCCTTCCTGTACTTCTTTCTTATGTTATTGTCAGGCGCCATGTTCATCTAATGTATCTTAATTTTTACTGCACATGATGTTTGGTGTCTTATTTGTAAAAAAAATAAGGGAATGTACTTGGAAGTTGACGAGATTCAAACATTCAAGTTAGTTCAAGTAACTTCTCCCATTCAGCACTTCACACAGGAAGCTCTAGCTGGGCAGGAAAGCCTCTAGGTATGCCCGGTTATTTACAATGCACTTAAACATACAACCTTTCTCTGTTTTTAATGCACTCTTTTTAAGTAGCAGACCTGTGCATGTGCAAGCAGAGACACATTTTTATTTTTTTGCATGCAAAAAGTGCACAAGAGTCATAAAAGTTTTTTTGTTTTCACTTCCAGATCTACATCTTACCCTGACAAGCTTTGCCATCCGGCCCCAGTCTGGTGCCCTCAGGACATTTGCAGTAATAGCTGCCGATGGTGTTGCAACAGTAGCCCTCACAGCCGCCGTCGTTCACCTCACATTCGTTGACATCTGAAAGGAGAGGCCAGTGTTACTAATGCATGTTCAGCAAAACGCTCAGACCAAATCAAATGTGAGGGCTGGACGCTTTCCAATCTCATTCGATTCTGCTGAAGATTCTCCACTGTGTCGTCCACAAGCTGTCGTAAGTTTGAGTCTGTTCTCACTGTCAGTCATAGCCAATGTACCAGAGGAGCCAAGCTAAGGTTAAAGGGAAATGTGTGGCAATTACAGTAAAGTCAGGATGATGTTAAGCAACCCAATCCAAGAGTCTCAGAATAGTTTATATCAGAGTAGTCAAATCTAAACTAAACCCCATCACTCAATTAAACAGATGCTTGTACTTAAAGTAATTAGTCTCTATTGCATTCATTAATCTGCATCTAAATCTAAACAGGGATGTCAATAAAAACTCCTATGCTGCAGAACCAGAACTTCTTTCTTTCCGTCCTTCCCTGTGTCTTTCTTTTTAGTCCACACTCCTACACTAAAATGGTTTCCAGCTTGGTTCCTTGTTTACTAGTGCTCCAGCAACAGGCCTCCAGGCTCTCCTCGTCTTGTTACTATATAATGATTCCTATCAACGTTGTTTAAGAATGAGCTAGTGCCTCACCACCAAAGAATGTCTTTAAATTAGATGTATCTGTATTCTATACATTGAACGACACAAACACTACTAATACGATCAAGCTGTGTTAGGATGTATGAGGAAGCTGCAACAGAGTGTTATTGTTTTGGTTAACTTGATCCATGGAGAAACATTCATAACAAACAAACTCTCAAATGTTTGCACATTGTTGTTAGTAGTTTTCTAGAGGTATCAAAGAAAGGTTGAAGCGCATTGGTTTTTCAGCAGTCAAATTGAAGAATTTTCAAAAATTGCAATTGAAGCATATTGTGTGGTTAAATAAAATGTTCCTTTCTTAGGTGACTGCTCCATGCTCTAGGCTGAAGTATGATTTATACTTTGTAACGGCCAAAAGAGACAGCTATTGTTTTTTTGTTTTTTTCAATTTAGAGTAGCCTATCATTTTTGTGTCAATTACAATTTATTTGTTATGCCAGTTGGAGCCCTCAGGAGAATGTGGTGCCTCCTTCCTATTCCTCCCGACCAACACTCCCTGCTGACAGGTGCCACCCTGCAGGCAGTCACAAATATCACCCTGCCCGCCTGGCTTCCCTCCCCAAACACGGTCCAATTGTATTCGACAAAGCCAGATGCAACACAGGGGATTCAAACCCCTAGACGCCACCCGAGCGCCCCAATATACATTTTTAAGTTTTATATAAAAAAAATATATATATAAAACACATGTGAAAAATGCATGGAGGTACTTCTTTGTCCTGCTGGCAATGTGTGACAAAGTGAGTGAGACATTGATCATCTCGGCAAAGCATTACCACTGATCGGTTCCAGCAGTTTAATTACTACATTAGCTATCCTCCTACAGGGCCACGCAGTTAAAAGACAGTACTTAATGCCTGGAGAGCAGATCTACAGGAGGATCTAACAGTGGAACAATGGTGTACAGCTTGTAAAGAAGCTCAATCCAGATGGGGAATACACGTCTAAAGCTTCTACAATACAATTGGCTTATGAGAGTGTACATCACACCAGTAAAACTTAATAAATGTAATAACAATATTCCAAACGTATGCCCCAGATTGTGAAGATAGAGGTACATTGTTCCATTGTCTATGGTCATGTCCAAGATTGGAGGAGTTTTGGAGGGAGGTTAGGCAGGAAATACAGAGGATCTTGTTAATTAGTGTGGTTGCCCGAATAGGGCAACCAGACTATAGTAATAGATTAACTTTATTTCTAGATAAACTTTATTTTCAGCCGCTATTACTCCCAGTTTATTTTTCCCAATTTAGTGCCATGTCAAAATGACCGGCTTCACCGGGAATCCAGTGCTTGTACTTTGCTAAGAGATTGGTTACATACTTTAATTGATATTGATTTATTAGTGCATTAAATTTCCCCATCCACTTTAATGGGAAAATGAAAAAACTCCCATTCAAGTATTTTTTTCTCGGTCACCGTAAAGGCTACAGCTACGACACTTGGAGGGAAGGTTTATAGTTTATTGCCAAATTATTTACAAAATAATTACACCAGTCGGCCACATGGTGGCGCTATAAAAGCCCACTTTACCTTATGGCCTATAAATCTTGAACCATAGGTTGTAGAATGAAAGAATCTTTTCCCCTGGATTCCTTGGGTCATGACGCAACTCCCCATATAGGCCACGCCCATTTGCGTCTGGATAGATTTTCCGCCATTTTGAATTTTCTTCAAAACACACTTTTAGCTCCTCCTCCCACATATTTTGTCATAAAAATCGGTACACATGATCTCTGGACCCATGTGATGAACACATCCAAGCGGCATTTTGATAGTCCTTACCGTTCGTCCGTAATTGGCTTCCAAAGTTAGTGGGAGGGGCCTGTTTTACAAAGAATGCCAAAAATCGGGGATGTTGCATTCCTTTGCAGGGTCACAGAGAAGAGTCTCTGTCTGCTGAAAGATTTACGGTGACCCCTTCAGCTGTACATATTAGTTTCTTTTTGATTTGACGGAAATCTCAAATACAGAACAAAAATTCGTAGCTAAACCTATGACCGGGAGGAGGGACAACACAGATAGGGTTGCCTGTAATATCACAACAGTAGAGAGAGACATGGCAGGAAAGGAGAGGGCAGAAGCAGATGGAGAGAGAGAGAGAGAGAGAGAGAGAGAGAGAGAGAGAGAGAGAGAGAGAGAGAGAGAGAGAGAGAGAGAGAGAGAGAGAGAGAGAGAGAGAGAGAGAGAGAGAGAGATAGGATGGGAAGATGAGAACATGCCATGAGCAGTTTGGCTGCTTGTTTGTGCAGATTGAGACCACATGACAAATCAAGGTCTACGTACAGCATCAGGATGTAAAAAGACAATTACAGCGTGCAGTATAACCACTGCTGCTGCCTATGGCAAGAAGTATACCTACCTGATCATTACCACACTAATGATTAGAGTCTGTAGCTTTCACTTAGAACTTGCATCATATTAAAGGTTGTATCATATCATTTATACATATATCATATATTTATCTCGTGTGCTGTGTTCACACTTGACAGATACAAAGCTACAGGTTATCATTCATTTTCAATGGAAGCCAGCAACGTGAAGATACAAAGCGACACCCGACATTTGGAGCTGCTACAAAATCTACAAAACTACAATCCAAGTTGAGCTGGCTTCAACTGCAGCTACAAAACGACCAAAGTGTTGTTTAGCCATTTCCGCTCACGTTCTCTCTTCACACAAGCCCTGCTTGTAATGGGGGGAAATTAATTATTTCCATCAGGCAGTTCCGTGATCTCTTTAACCCCAAGCTTTATTTTCCATAATATTTCTCTTGCTGTTAATGTGTTAATTTTGACAACAAATTCTGATTTAGTCTAGTCTTAGTCTTTTGAATAACACACCATTTAGTTTTAGTCTCTGAAATTGTTTAGTCTTAGTCTAGTCTTAGTCAACTAAATATCAAAATCTTAGTCTTTTAGAGATGGCTTCTTCGCCTGCTTGAGATTTCAGCTCTCTCCGGTCAACGATATAAACCTCTTCAAACTCGAGATAAAAAGTTTCAATTAGAGTAAATGTTGTTGTAATGAGTAAGAGGATACAAACAAGGAGTCAAACAGTTAAAAATATTCGAGAAGACATCACGGAAGACACCGAAATGGACGAAGGAAGCAACGCGGTTCAAAACGGACAAAGCGACAACGAGGAGACAACAGCTGCCCTAATCAAGAAGGGAATGGAAAGCATAACTCAAGAAATAAGGGATCTTAAAAGGGATCTGAAAATCTTAGTCTTTTAGTCTTTTAGTTAGTCAACAAAATGAACACTGGTAGTTGTTGACCGGAGTCCCCCAGGGGTCTATACTAGGCCCCCTGGGGACTCTTTTTTTGGGGGCTATCGCTGAATGTTCGTCCCAGAATTGGGATCATGTGGTTAGTAATCTCCTTGTGTTCATGTATTTATCCAAAGGTTAATCCAAAGTCCATCCAGCAAAATGCAACCCGAAAATATAAGCTATAGCGGGGCCATTTTCTAAGGTCCTTGTGATGAACTGTTGAAAATCAATTCTGTTTCAGTTTGGAATGTGTGTGTGTGTGTGTGTGTGTGTGTGTGTGTGTGTGTGTGTGTGTGTGTGTGTGTGTGTGTGTGTGTGTGTGTGTGTGTGTGTGTGTGTGTGTGTGTGTGTGTGTGTGCGTGCGTGCATGTGTGTGTGTGTGTTTTGGGGGTAGATAAGTGGCTCAAGGCTGTTCTCCTGTTGAAGCATTCAGTGAATTTACATCCAGCTCTCCCCTGTGTTCATGTTCCGCTGTTTCTCTTGCCAAGCGCACGGGGAACATCCATCCTAAAACACTAACTCAGATGGCATTCCAAACAGCAGAAAACTCTATGAAATACAGTCAGCAACTGCTGCTCAGATAAAATGCATGATTCCCCATCCCACTGCTACAAACGCACGCACGCGCGTACAAAAGCACAGGGATGAGCACCCAGTACACACACACACACACACACACACACACACACGCACGTACAAGCACAAACACACATACTGTACTGCTTGCCGCTGATTTAGTAAAGACAGCACCACTGTATGAAGATGGAGATGAGAAACTAGGACTGAGAAATGAAGAGAGAAACACGCAAGGAATTAACCACTTAAACCCCATATACTTAGTTGACCACTAGTATTTCCCTCTACACCAACTCTCTTTGCAGAAAGCTCAACGCACACATTTTGAGCTTGTAGATCAGCTATTTTTGCCGAATGTTCATCCCAAAATAGGGGCGCTAGGGTGCATGTGCATGACATGACAACGAAGAAAGCAGTGCAGAAGAAAATGGGGTAAGAGTGAAAACATTTATTTTTTATTTTTTTGTTTCCATGTGGGCCAGTAGAAACCACACCAGTCCCTGAGGGTGAGACTGTACCTAGCTGGCCATATGACATTCATCATCAATATTATTAGCTCATTAAATGAGATTGGACTGCTGACAACATTTTTACTTTAATTTGTCAACAGAAGAGCCACTAGGTTGCCTCTTCATTGAAAGCAGTACTTGAATTTGGCTAGAACTCATTGGAAGAAACAGTTACTTGGATTTTTGGAGACCTGCGTAGTGAGTACCCTTTCTTCTTATAACAAAGCTAAGTAAGAAGCCTTGGAAACCAACGGTTCCCGAGCCATGTGGTCAGGAGCCTATCTCCTGTTTCCGTAGCGTGAGGCAGCTTGATGTACACGTACTGTACATCCCTTGGACATGATGCTAGTATATCGCAGGGACCCCCAATCCAACACCAAGCAGGGAGGCATTGGGTACCATTTTTATAGTCTATGGTATGACTCGGGATTGAACCCCTGACCTCCCAATCTTAAGGCGGACACTCTAACCACACGGCCACTGTTACCATTATTTACGGGTACGCCTGTATTATTCCGCCTGCAGGACCCCACAGGACCTCAGAAACCAAGGATGGGTCGCCGTTTTACCATGTCAGGCCACACCCACGCTTGGTTTCTAAGGGCAAGCAGAGTGATCTGGTTCAACTGGAAGGGTGGAAGAAAAGGTCAGCCCTTTCTTTAGATGTTCTCAGGCAATGGAATTGCAAATAGCAATTTCAGATTTTCTTGCTCTTTTCTGTTATTATTATTATTATTTTCATTAAATGTTCACAGTAGAATGCTTAGAAGAATTAGGTTGTAATTTTAACCACACTTACCCTCGCATCCCTATTTTGGGCATGCCATTTTAGGCAAAATACCTCAGAATATTTAAGAAAGAAAATCGAGTTTTTTCACAATTCTTCAAAAAAACACGAAAATAGCAGTTCTAAGCTCACAACGTGTCTCATCTCTTGTACAAATTGAGCTGTAGAGTTTGTAGATCTGCTATTTTCAAATAGCTTAAGTATAATACGGCTTAAGTGGTTAAGAATAATATATACATTTGTTTTGGCTATTCAGTCAATAGGGGCCAGTGTGAGAAGCACTGTTCTCTATGCACGGGTGTTTCACTGCCTGTGTTCTGGTCTCCATGTAGGCCAGTAGGCCACCATGTGGGTTCAGCCAGTTCAGCACATTCCACTTCACCAGGGGTGATCCCAAGACCCCTGCCCCCATCCCCAAAACACATGCACGCACACATAGACTTGTCATTAACTCATATAGAGAGGTGACATGAGACCCTGACCCCTTACACATTAACCACTTTGATCCCTCTGGTCCTGTGAGCCCTAATGAGGTCCCAACATCAGCTCTAAGTCTCCCGTCATCATAATCAAAAGGATAACTGGACAGAAGACACCATTTGAGAGGTAAAAGATCAATTCAGCCACTGCAAAGACCTGCTAGGAGGTTCTGGACAACATGGTATTAGTGTGAGGCAGGAAGTCACCTGTTATGTTCAGTAGAGGATAACGGGTGACCGAGGGCAGAGTTTTGCATCCGATGCCGATCCTGATTCTGAAGAGTCCTAGACCACCGATTACCGATTTTTTACCAATATTTTGTCAAAAAAGTGTTAAATCAATTAAAAAAACTTAATATAGCTGTACTACAAGTTAAAAACTGTGATATGCTATTCACGACTAAGCAAAAAAAATCATCTATAACGACATGGCCAATTACATAAGTTGAAAGTGGTTCGAAATCGTGATCGGGTCTGGCTCTAATCCTCAGGCTGATACTGTATATTGGTGATTTCGTCCAATCCCACAGCTCCTTAACCTGGTACTAAAAACAAAATCCACAAAAAATCCACGACCTAGCTTTGACTTTTAACTTTAACCTCAGTTGTATAACCTCATAGTAATGAAAATTGCACATTTGTGTGATTGATTCTCAACAGATGTAGTTATTTTAAACTTTGCAACTTAATTGAAAGCCATCAGTCAACTCTTGTCCTAAGCTGACAATCAGCCACTTACGGCCACAATACTGGGGTCAGTTGAGTGGCTTTTCCAAAGAGCTGACTCTTTAGTAAGCTGACTCTTGGACCAAATCATCAAGAAAAGATTTAGCTATGGCATTTAACTTCATTTGAGGGACGTGAGGGATTTGCCTATGACGACAGAATGAAATATAAGCTGCCTTACTGACATAGCCCACATGCATAGCCAGAAATCCATCCCTGTGGTTTGTAAAACAGACAGCTCAAGGGAGGAGAATAAAGTTTATTTGCTGTCTGCAGTAAATTTATAGTGTAGTAATTAGCGCTTTGCGCTAAATCTAGAAATAACCAGAAGCACAAACATGAAGATTAAAATGTCTTTAGCAGGGATGGACACTGACTCCCGTCCAACACCAACACAGTGGTTGAGGTCATCAAAGCAACGAGCTTCTGGGCTGTGAAATGAACCACACCACCGGATAGAATGACCCTCTTAGGAACTACCATTCACATGCATCCTATATTCATAAACCGTTACAATAAGAGAATACATGAAGTACATATGAAACCAGTGACAAATTATAATGTTGGATTTTTGCAGAATGAGGTAAAGAAACATTAAAAGGCTGACCAAAGCCCAATGAAAAATAATACTGAAAATAATCTGAATTCTTGTGTGTGGAAGTGTAGGTCATGTGATAGGCCAGGTGGGATGTTGAGAAAACACAGCAAGGAGGCTTAGCTGAGGGAAATATGTTGCAGATGCAGCCGTAATAGAGGAGTCATATATCACAAACTCCACCTGGCAGCAGGTTTCTGATTCCATCACCACAGGGAATTGTTTGGGAAAGAAAATGACATGTTAATGCTAAGAAAAATTGATTAGTGTTAGCAGATCGTCGCTGTCAAGTGGAAAAAATGTTTTTATATTTAGTCACAAGCGCTTGCTAGTACTTTTCATCGGTTAAATATTTATAAAACACACAAACACAGATCGAACCACTTTCAACCAGGCGTCACTATTGCGGGCATGTCTTTAAAAGCAAAAACGTTTCAAAAATTGCTATTTTCGCTACTTTTTTGTGACACAGTCATAAGACAACGTATACAATAGGGCATTCAATTATGAAAAAAACAGTCCCTTTCAAAACAAAGTTACGACAATTGGCAATAAATGAACATTTGTTTGCCATCCATCATAAAACAACTTCTTGAAACAGTCAACTGATTCTGCTTTTCCCCCCTTTTTTTTGTTTTACATATGGGAGACGTTTACAGAAAGTGAGAGCAACCACTGCAAAGGTTTGGTCACCCTTAGTTTTAAGTCTAGTGTTTGGGACAGTTAGAAGACCTTGGACAGAAGACCTAAGATATCTCACATTTCCAAGGATGCAGTAATTCAGAGATGTAAAGTAGGGCCAGTATGTGTAGTGCTTTGTAGATGATTAAAAGCATTTCAAAATAAATCCTGCATTCAATGGACAAGCAGTGAAGAACACTGTTGTAATATGTGACCTACGTCTTGTAGTTAGGAGTCTGGCGGCAGCATTTTGGATGTAATGGAGTCGAGAGATAGAGGAGCGAACTCATTTTTTTCTTTTACTTGAGCAGTTTATGATTTTTGCAATATTTTTTAATTAAAAGAAACAATACTGGCCTGGGCCGTGGCCTGGCTGTCCAGGCACCCTAGGCTGCAATGCCAGCCTGACAGCGTGTCGCAGATTCGAGTCCCGACCTTTGCTGCGTGTCATTCCCCATCTCTCTCCCCATTTCCTGTCAGTCTACTGTCCTATCAATAAAGGCATAAAAGCCCCCAAAAATGTTTTGACAAGGAAGGCTTTGAGAGCAGTTTCACATTAACTGCTAAGGGACCAACAAACTGCAGATTTTTTGAGAGATGCTCTCAGGACCTATGACAAGGATCTCAGTTTTGTCTGGACTGAGCTGAAGGAAATGATAAGACATCCAGTCAGTCTTGCAAGCTTGATGCTTACTAAGGTCATTCGTTTTAAACGAAAAGTTCAACTGTGTATCCACATAACAATGAGCCATATACTGTATGATACACATGGAAAAGAAAATGTACTCAGGATTTAACCCTGGGGCACGCCAGAGGTCAAAGGAGCACATGATGAGACATGATTGTTGATGGCCAAAGCAACAATCCTACCTGACAAATACAGAAGCTAAACCAGTCAAGGGCAGACGCAGTTAAACTACGGTGACCAGACGTCCCGATTTGACTGGGATCATCCCGGTTTCAAGCTGGATGTCCCAACAAATATCTGTAAACCAAAAATGTCCAGGTTTTCAACATTCACTACCAAATTATCTTGTTTTCACCACAATTAAAACCATAACTGTTTTGAGCGCTGACAAAGTCGTTTCTCAAGTTATGTTCTGTTGAAAGTTGCAGTCAGTTGAACTATGTGCTAAAACAATTGTCCCGCATCCTGATGAAAACGGCAGGCAAAAAAAAAAAGTTAACAGCTGTACATGTTCACACCACATTAAGCTTGTAGACCTGCAAATTTTGCTACATTTGAAATAGGGCTTAAATGGTTATTATGGGTTCCGGTTTAGGTGTTTGAAAATAATATGGTCACGTTAAAAGCATACTGAGAAGAATGGAATGGCCAATAGTATCAACGCCTGCACTTAGGTCGAGCAGTACTGAACACTCCCCAACATCAGCGCTCATCAGGATGTCATTTGAGACCCTGAGGAGAGCAGTTACATTGCTGTGTCTCTGACAGAAACCAGACGGGAACTTGTCAAATATGTTATTGTTGTCCAGGACTTGTTGCTTACAGATAACTTTCTCCAAGACCTTTGAAATAAAAGGGAGTTTAGATATGGGTCTGTAATTACTGAGAACTAACGTGTCAAGGCTAGGCTTTATTAAAAGTAACAGCATGCTTTAAAGTATCTGGCACACAGCCACAGCTGAGAGGACTATTTACAATAGATAACATATATGGACCAACAGTATGTACTGTTGGTCCAAAAACATATTTTAAAAGTGAGGTTGGAATAATATCAACAGTCAACCCTAGTGATACAGGACAGAGTTATCTTGGACCTTACGTCAGCAACTTTATCAAGAAAGAATGAAGAATGATATTTCAGTCATTCTTATAAAAAGAATTACAAAAGGAACTGGAACATGGGGGAGCAGGGAGAAATAGGCAGTTCATGTCTCTTTCACTTTCTGGTTGAAGAAGAGAAAAGTTCCTTCATGTGAATGAAGGGAACTTCCATCTTGGTCCTTGGTCTGGTTATTCCCCTGACATCCTATAGACCAATTATTTGTTTACCAACATTGAGACTGGACACACAGGTGAGTGTTTCACACAATCAATTCCCAACCTGTTGTTTTGGGGTGCGCTGGTTTCAGCACACCTCAACACCCTCTTGTGTGTTGGCTAGTGAGGCGCGTCCTAGCGAGACCTGACAGAATAGGTTTCATTGCGCGCATACTGGTTGCAGGCATACTGGTTCTTATCAGTGTGACGTCGTCTGTAAAGGGGTCTATATAAACTAGTCCAGAATGAGATCAAAGGTTTCAGTTTAGTATATACAGTATCAAAGAAAATCTGTAGTATTTCTATAATGCATCTCAACATTAAGATCATCGTCATTTCCTTAACATGTAATGGAGCAAACATGTATTTTTTAAAACTCCCACCCTGGATATCTATAAGCAAGGGTTTTACAACATGAGAATATCCCAAGATCCGAAGAGTTTGTTTAACTTGCAGCTTTAATCTAATTAAAGCAGATTTTATCTGTAACTTTCATGTCCTAACCGGGATTGGATCCCAGGTTCCCTGCGAAAGTGTCAACATTTCTAGTGTTGAGCTATAACGGAAAGCTTGTGACAAATGCACATTATATTTATTATATTTATCTGCTTGATCTATGGGTGTTATTGTATACGTGTGATATGTAACATCTGCCCGACTTATGCATGTTATTATATCTGATTGATATGTGACACTGTGAGATATATGTGGACATTTCCTATTCACGTGAGGGGGTATTGGGTCTGATCAGTGGGTGATTGAATGATTTGTGCCACCCGACTTTACTAATAGAGGGTGTGGCACGGGGGGAGGGGAGATCAAACAAACCGTGTACCAGTGAGGACGGGTGGAAAGCGGAGGCCTCCGAGGCGCCACTTATACAGTTTAAAGCAACCAAGTTTAAATGTAATATAATAAACTGCAGCCACCAACAAAGAACATTCGAGCCCAGTGGACCTGCCGTTGTTGCCGTGCTGTGGGAATCGAGCGCTGTGGTGTTGTGAGCGAGACGCCGGTCGGTGTTGGAGACGGGAGGAGCCAAAGGAAAATATACCCCGCCCCCCCCCCCCCCCCCCCCGTCTTATTTCTTTGATTTCGGGGTGCGCTAGTTTCAGCACACCCCAACCCCTTTTTCCCTTTCAAAGTAAAAGAGCGATTGTTACAAGCTTGTGGATAAATTGGCAATTTATCCACAAGCTTTCATGCCACAAGCATGAAAGTCAAAGTGCAATTTAAAATTGCACTTTGACTTTCATTGATTTCATTAAATACCTCTTGTCAACCGGTAGTGGTCCTACTTGACCACAGCACATACATTTCTCAATAGAGGAACAAGAAGACCAGCTTTGTTACATTGTTTTAACATACTCTACCATACAGATTGGTCAACTTACACTAAATGGACTGCAGCTTGAACACTCAAATGGTATCTGCTACTCGTGCTACTCGTGCCACATGGAACACAGCACAGTGTGTGACCAATTTTGTGTCCTCCTTGGCCACAGTTGACAAAGGAACGAGTACATGAAGCATCTTGGCTGGCTTGATATACAGCTCACCCACTCCCCTCATCCTCAATCCCCTGATAGGGTCTACTCCAACACACGCCAGTCCTATTTCTCAATGCTTCACTCCTCTCTCAAAAGGCCTCTAAAACTGCATCTGGATCATCCATCTTCATTCAATGCATGCACTGACAGGATGGATGACATGATACCTCAATGGAGTCATCCTACTCTATAGTTCTGCACACCAGAGATGCTCAACCTGTTTAATGTCAAGGACCCCCAGTGTGATATGCATTAGGCCAAGGGCCCTCATCCGATATTTTCTATCTCTGAGAACCCAGTCTACACTATAGGGACCCATAAGGGTCAGAGACCCCAAGGGATCTTGGTCTAGTCTAGTCCATTTGGTTTCTATCAATCATTTAGCTGGGGACCCCCTGGAACCCCCTCAAAGACTGTTAGTGGTCCGACTGGTCCCTGGACCTCACGTTGAGAACCACTGCTGTAGATGGTTCTGCTTTGTGTCAAGTACTCAAAACATTTCTTTGGAAGTCATGGTCATAGTAGAAGTCATTGGTTTGTTATCCATAAGCTGTAGCCGCTACAGCTTGTAGTATCGCTACAGTGTAGCGATATTGTTTTTTTATTCTCTCACATAACAGTGTTATATGACGACTGGTCTACTGGTCAGCCAAAGGAAAATATACCCCCCCCCCTCAGGACCAAAGGAGGTATCAGACTTTGCAGGGTTACTGTGCTACACATACGTACAAATAGACAATACATAAGCATCTACGTCTATAGGACACTATTATCAATGCAATCGTCATTTCCCATTGCTACAGTAAGAACATACACACATTGTGTAAATATAGATTCATATAAAATGGTTTGTCCCCTGGTAGAGTAAAATGTATGCTGACAACTGAATTCCATCAGGTACTGTAAGTCAGTGGTTCTCACAGTGGGGTCGGGGACCACCAGGAGCCCTTAAGGGGGGTCCAGGGGGTCGCCAGTAAATGATTGATAGTTAGAAACCAAATGGACCCTCAGGTCTGTAACTCTTGAGTGTGTACAAAATTAAACCTAATGGAGGGGTCCATTTGTACACTCTCAGAGTTATGGGGATCCGTGGCCTAATAATGCATTCCGAACTGGGGTCCTTGAAATATAAAAACAGAACCACTGTGGTAAGTGAGCGAGCAGACAGCTGTGGAATGCTCTGGTGTCCTGTACTGGCAAACATCTGATGCCTGCTTACCTCGTTAGATGTTATTGACATTGCTCCCCCCCAACACGCACGCACGCACGCACGCACGCACGCACGCACGCACGCACGCACGCACGCACGCACGCACGCACGCACGCACACACACACACACACACACACACACACACACACACACACACACACACACACACACACACACACACACACACACACACACACACACACACACACACACACACACACACACACACACACACACACACACACACACACACACACACACACACACACACACTCTACCCCCGAACCGTCCCAATCCCACCAAGGACCATCTCTCTTCCTCTCCCTGCGGAACCAGCCTGTTTGAAGTATGCATGGACCAAATAAATCAGCGGACCTCTGCTGCTGCTGCTGCTTCTCTGTGTGTGTGTGTGTGTGTGTGTGTGTGTGTGTGTGTGTGTGTGTGTGTGTGTGTGTGTGTGTGTGTGTGTGTGTGTGTGTGTGTGTGTGTGTGTGTGTGTGTGTGTGTGTGTGTGTGTGTGTGTGTGTTGTTCTTCCTCTCAGATGTTGAAGACATTCGAAATTGCAAGTCCAGTACAATAACTGAATCAGCTCCGGCTCATGACAGTCCTTGAACACAATGACTCAAACTCAGTGGACAAAACAGACACCCAATCCTTAAATGATGTACAGTATCTCCACCACAAGCTGCCGTTTCGATCTAAAACAAGAATGAATTGTATTTCCTGCTTAATCAAAGTCCAGATGCTCTGACAATTCAATGAACACAGCCTGGGAGCTCACTGCACCTGTAACACTACTGACCACAAGAATGTTGACTTGTGTTGTCATAGCAGCATCATATCAAACCAACCAATAAAAAGCAATTCTGAGAGGTGATAACCTAAACAGATTCAATGCAATCATCATTTGGCAAGATTCTTAACAATAAACACGTATTTTGCTAGTTTGTTTCTCCACAACCGCAATATCCGCTAACAGAACCAGGGCTACATATGAAAAACTGTAATAATAGAAAACATACTTCTGATTGCTCCTTCATGTTGCAAAAAGATTACATGAAACCACAATGTCAGCTAATAAAAACTGGATTCATTGTGCTTCGCCATGGCCTCTCCTCTTTCCATCTCTCTATTTCTTTGCATCCTTTGATGGTTGAATTTTGTGAATGGCTGAATCAGAGGTAATTCATGAACAACTGAGGGAGCTTTACACGACTGTCAGGGAGAGAAAAACAAGCTTCAACAATCATCTCACAGGGAGATAAACAGCAGACAAACGTTGAATTGTTTTCAAGCTGACTGATGGACACCCAACTCCAGCAGGTGACATTGTCAATCAAGGCCCTGGACCTTATCTGATCAGGGCTATCGCAAAGACTACCCATGCTCATTAAAGTCCTTATTCAGGAGGATGTTGATAGAGGGGACTGTAACACAGTGCTGTTGTTCGCTCAAACACAATCAAATGTCTTTTCTGACTAGACTGCAAGATAGAAGCTAGGGCTGTAAATGTATACTATACACATGTTCTTCTGTCCCCTCAGCTCTCTCTCTCTCTCTCTCTCTCTCTCTCTGCAGTGTATGTATAGAACAGGCTGCCAGCTACACCTTTTCAACAACATGGTTGAAGCACTGGCACTGTCTCACCAAAGCACGTAATGTTTTCCATTTGTCCTACAATGTATATATGCCATAAACACTTAAGCCCTATTCTTTTAGCTACAGTGATGCCACTCCCATAGTATGGGCAAATAGGGGAAGGGAATTGACATAACAAGAGTGTATTGGAGGTGCAAACAAGGATGCTTTTTATGGCTCGTGAGCTTGAAAAATCTACTTATAACTATATACTACGTTCCTTCTAGCAGTTCCTGTGCTGTTTGCACCTACAAGGCAATGGCCGACTTGGTCACGCCCCTAAAAACCTGTATGTGTGTCTCAAAGGGTATAACTTCATCATAATATGACAAATAGTGAAAATAGCACAACACATCGCAATGCAACACATTGTGAGCTTGTAGATCTGCTACTTTTGCTATTTTGCTGAACTGCTGAATTGTGGAATA
The DNA here is from genome assembly GCF_963454915.1 of Gymnoscopelus microlampas. Classification (NCBI taxonomy): domain Eukaryota; kingdom Metazoa; phylum Chordata; class Actinopteri; order Myctophiformes; family Myctophidae; genus Gymnoscopelus; species Gymnoscopelus microlampas. The sequence continues at coordinate 36,459,295 of NC_139945.1, forward strand.
GTTTTTGAAAATGTTCAAACATTTCTGTCAATCATTTCTGGCAAACACCAGGGTTAATGTGGTTCATATAAGGACCTTCACAGAGCATATGCGTTGAATATGTTTTACCTGCACAATATTTTTCAACAATATTCTTTCTGTACCACATTTTTCTCCCTTTTCATTTCTGTTACTTCATTAATAAAACATTATTCCTTTTCTCTCAGCAACGAACATATCACTGGGATGATGAAAACGCGGTGCTACTCCCCTCTAGTATGCACCCAGTTTCACCCCTGAGATATACGTATACTGTGTAGGCCACTCACTCATCACATAAGCCAAAGCATGTGTACCGATTCAGATGAGAGCTGATTTATTAACTGAAGAAGATACATACAATGCTCCCAGGCCAGTCCTATATAAAATTCCAGCGATCAGCACACAGTTTGACTAAGTATCCCTCTGTATGGGACCACGTGAGTTGTTTGAAAGCTGAAATAATTCAGCAGCAAAAACACAAAAACATAAATAACATAATAAATCAAATAATCATTAATCAAATTAAACACCTGTTGCAAGTCATTCCTTCAAATGTAATACTTTGTAAAATTTGAAATAGTATATTGTGTACATGTACATGATTTACTTATCTAATAAAGGCACGATTAGATAGATCCATAGATCAATCCATAGATCGATCCATAGATCGATCCATAGATCGATACTTATCCGGAGGGAAATTGCAGATTTCAACAACAATCCAAGCTGTTTCCAGGCTCCCAACCTCGGGCTTACACTCCAAAATGTATCAAACCAATTAAACTACCTTTACAAATGCCAGACGATACACCTGGCATCATAGATACAGTAGCCTACTTTCTTGAGAAAGCGTATTAAAAACATCCAATGTAGAATTTCATATAATATTCTTGTTCAACCACAACAAAGTGTACAACAGTGCTAAATGTTTTGGCCCAGTCAGTGCACCTAGAAAGGCCTTTCCCATATGGATCACTAAACCACGGCCAATTCACTGTTAAGTATGCTGACCCCTGAGGAACAGCCTCTGCCTGAGGAATCTGTTTAAAGTGAAGGATAGATAATGTCTTAAACAGACTGAGAAACAGAAAGATAGCTCTAGATTCATACTCCTCATGTTGTTGACTTTGACATTCTTGAACGGAAGGGACAATTTGGCATCTCAAAGCAAGGAAATAACTGCTATGAAATGCCAAATTGATTAAGACAGAAAATTCAATATTGCTTAATTGCTTGATATTAAGAAATGTCCATTAAATTGACCGTAAAAAGAACTTTGAATAAACTATAAAATCAAACGTTGGATTTTTCCATCCTTTCAAGAGTAGTGCACAATCACATTCACACTTTCACATCAGGCCAGTGGAACCATTCTTCTCCTTCTGGAGTGGACACTGAGTAGCTACAATACTACACATGAAGTTGTAGGTTAAGTACCTTGCTCAAGGGCACATTGACTATCATTGTTGAGGAAAGAACGTTGTCAGGAGCTGACTTCATCTTGTCCACATGAGGGATTCGAGCCAGACACTTTCCTGACTGAAACTTGCTTCTCTAAAAAAAAAAGATTAACAATTTGACGTTGCCATTCCAGCTTGTTTCAATCCGAACCAGTTTCATTAATCTAAAGTGTGATTCTCTGCTGGGATCTCACAGAGGAGCCTGGGGTGCACATGGGCAATCACACAGACCATTACCTAGAACCCCACGCCGCATTAACCTGGTAAACAATGGTACCTTAATGCACATGGAGAGATGAGGGACTGCTTGTTCAGAACGAAGGAACTTCTATACCATATGGCAGCCATTATGGCTCTAATGAGCGTCTTCCTCCGATAGCAATGCTAAGCACGTAGTGGTGGTGGTGGAGGGGTCATGGTATCTGCCTGACAAGCTAGCCACCTTCAGGGTTGTGTCTGGCCTCTGACATATGGGTACTTAGTCCACAGAGTCACTGGCAGCCTTCGGAATGACAACAGGATGTAGAGGTACTTAGGCCTTCAGAAAACATCATGCAAACATCTAATGTACAATACTGTATCAGTATTGTCTAGTTTTTAGTATCAAAAAGAGAGTAACTCTCAATCACTATTATTTATCAATTGCTCATCGATAATTGAGCCTACCTTGCAACAGAAATATGACAACTTCACGTGACTTGTGTTATCACTGTTCACTTTAGATTTCTACTCACACAGGAATCAGGAACATAATTGCGACCGTAGGTCGCATTTACTATAGAAACCTGCTCCAGGTGTCCGTCCGTCCCTCCGTCACACACGTCCCGTCACACTTTTGCCTCCGTCACACACGTCCCGTCACACTTTTGCCCTGCTCATATCTCCGCACCCGTTGCCCCGATCCATGCCAGATTTTGCACACACACTCCTTACCTGCCAAACTACACCCTCCAAGGACCCCCGGACCTCCAGGGACCCCCAGCTGCCTCGGGGACCCCCAAGTGTAAAAAATGAGCACATGTGGACAAATTACCAAATGACCACCCCAACGGGGCTGCGCACGGGGCATTCCCGGGGACCACCCACTCCTGGTGCTCCAGAACGGATGCAAAAGTGGTGGCGCCCCCAGTGGAGGACCCCCTGCCACTGCAGCTCACATAAAATGCCGTAACTCGGGCTAGGAGCGTCCGGGAGAGCCGCGGCCGGTACCTATTCGTCCGCCAAGGCAACGCGGACACCCCACCCCTAATTTCTCACATGGCCCTCTTCTAGCGCCACCTTCAGGCCGCTTTTCACAACACATTTTTGCCCACTACTCCTACAGTTTTGCCCCTAAAAAGACGCAAATTGCTACACACTACACAGTATGTGTACACTCATGTCATCAACATGCCTGCCACCACATTTCTTAGACCACCAAACAAAACTATACATTGCCCACACAACTAGGAACCAATCGCCGTTACAGCCCTCTTCTGTATACATGTGACCTACGGTCGCTTATCTCCCGATTAGGGAGTCTTACTGGTATGTGACGTGAAATAGCGTGTGGACAGAAAAACACCAGTATGTTATTGCAGTTTTAGCCCATCAGATTTGGTTGGAATGGTAATCTGCCTGGGCTTTACTGGTTCCCCAAAGGAACATCTAGAACTCACACCACAGACTACATTCTCAGTAGTAGATCAGACGAGCCAGTCCCAACTCCCCGTCTCACAAAATGTCTTTGGTACATTGATGGTTATTAAATATAGCTTTTTAAAAACATATACTGAAAGCTTATATAATGGTTCTTATTTCATATTATTTAATGGTTAAGTAAGATCAGTTATAGCTGCAGTGAGTGCTGGAAGTTCTCATTAAAGCTGACAAAACCTGCAACAGATCTTAAGACCCACCTCATTGTTATTACTGGTTATTGATCAAATGTCTAGCCATTTCTAGCCGTTATTGTTTGCAATCTCTACAAAAGATTATCCTTCAGGTAATCCTTAATAAATATGTAAAGTATTCAAAATGTTTACCATGTACAAAGCTAGTGTCTCAATAAGAGTCCTTATACCATATGGCTTGCTCAATATGGAAGTTCATGTTACACCTGACCTGTGTCAGCATTAAAATGTAGTTGTAATTATTCTGTCTGGCAAAGAAGGCTGAAACCTCCAATACAGTTTTATGGGTACCTTCACCTCTAACCTCTAATAAGAAGAACAAGGAAGGCTGTCAGCCAAAGCATAGACCAAACTATCAGGGGTAATTGAAAGGGCTGTGCTGCAGATCCTTATGAAAACAAAGCACATCATGCCCAGACATCCACACTTCTGAAACGTTGTCACCACAGGGGCCATATTCCACATTTCTGTTAAAGACATCTTTGAAAAAGGACCAAAGCAAACAATGGGGCCTGTCTTCATTGTGTCCACATGGTTCCCATTATATCTTAATTCAAAACACAGTCTGCAGGGTACCTTTGACACAATTAAGATCCTGTAATCTGTTAACTAGGCATTCCAATTATGGTCTACAAGCCATGAGTGTTGGGATTGAACAGTGCTAAAAGCAGAGGTGATTATGTCATCCCCCTGTCAGCTGACAGTGACTTAACTGTGAACCCTCACAGTTGGCCAGTTTTTTTCCCCCTTTATCTTCTTTGAGTAATTACTCAATAGGCTTGTGTTACTCAGCAGCCAAAACAAAAAGATTATAACTGTCCCATGGGACTAGTGGCTCTAGCCATAAAATTCCATGGAGAGTCATTCTCACAGAGAGGACAAACTCACTATGAATGTTACACACATTTACTTTAGATGGGAAAATCTTTCATGCCAATCTTCGAACTGTGTGATATGAAGAATTATATATATATATATATATATATATATATATATATATATATATATATATATATATATATATATATATATATATATATATACTGTATATATATATACATATATATACATACAGTATATATATATACAGTATATATATATACTGTATATATATATACTGTATGTATATATATGTATATATATATACAGTATATATATATATATACATATATATATATATATATATATATATATATATATATATATATATATATATATATATATATATATATATATATATATATATATATACTGTATATATATATACATATATATACATACTGTATATATATATACATATATATACATATATATATATATATATATATATATATATATATATATATATATACTGTATATATACTGTATATAATATACAGTATGGGGGGGGGTCACCGCGCATAACGGGAAGGGACGAGCAGGGCAGGTGTGCGGACAGCCCCTGCGCCGGAAAAGCTTTTTGCAAAACACATTATCTCTATGGTAATGTGATGTAGACGAATCTGTCCAATTTTTCCTATTCCATCCTGATTGGCAAATTACGAACATTGCTGGCCCAAAATAACCTACCTGACCTGTGCTCCGAAGAACACTTTTTCTTAGGGATGTCCGATATTATCGGCCTCCCGATATTATCGGCCGATATTAGCATAAAAATTGATATCGGGAAAATATCGGTATCGGTTTTTGAAAAAAATTTTTTTTTTTTTCTTTTTTTTCTTTTTTTTGCTTTATAAATAAGTTACAGGAGTTCTTACTGTATATGGTGTGTGTGATATGAAATTTGAGCTTACCCTAATCACAATAATCCCCGCATATATCGGTATCGGTTGATATCGGTATCGGTAATTAAGAGTTGGACAATATCGGTATATCGGTTATCGGTAAAAAAGCCAATATCGGACAACCCTACTTTTTCTAGTTCATTAATGAAAACCACTTTCAACCCGGCGCCCCTACTTTGGCCATGTAATTAATTATTGGTGAAAGTTTATTTATTTATTCCCCCCCCACAAATGTTCTCAACATGTGAGCTTGCAGATCGACTATTTTTGCTATGAATTCAGGTGTGCCTTGAGATTTTGACTTACCCATTGGCATGCCCTGGGCACAAAAAGTTTGACAACCACTGCTTTAATGCATCCGACTTAAAACATTTCATAGACTGCATCCTTTTGAAAACGACTTCAAGCAGTCTGCAAGAACTCCTGTAGTATCTAATCTTCCCTGCTTGAATCTTGAAGTCTTTCACATGCTCTCTATTTAAGGCATATAGCAAGACCAGATGCACTAATAAAACAGACACAGAGGAAATTTCTCCCTTTGTCCAGGACCACTAGGATGTATGATTTTATTGCCAGATCAATGGAGGAGATGGGATCACATACTGCCTAATGGGCCATGGAGGACATCAGAGTTATAGGTTACACAATATAAACTGAAGAAAATGGACCAGAGTTTTCCACAGAGCACTTTTCCAGAGTTGCTCTAACTTTTTACTTTGATTCAAAGCATTTTATAATGACTTTCACAACTTGTCCTGTATGCCATTCAAGCTTCATTCATAATGACAAAGATTAATACCAGGAAGTCCAAACACAACAGCACAATGAGTTATATAGCATATGATTGCTTATTAAGAGCAATCTTGATTAAGACCGGACAAGAGAAAGTCTGCACAACAAAAACTCTAGTTCCCAGCTTCATTATACAAACAAAACTCCAGTGATGAAGTGAGAACATTAACATCCGTCTGGTCAATAACATCTTTACAGACACAGGCTAACACATGCGCACATGTGCAAACGCATGCACGTTGTGCGCACGGTCAATAACATCTTTACAGACACAGGCTAACACATGCGCACATGTGCAAACGCATGCACGTTGTGCGCACGCACGCACGCGCACACACACACACACACACACACACACACACACACACACACACACACACACACACACACACACACACACACACACACACACACACACACACACACACACACACACACACACACACACACACACACACACACACACAGGGCATCATGAGGTGAAATACCCTAGAAGACACTAAAACTGACACTGGGCACACACAAAAATGCTGACTCACTCAGTGTCAGCATTTTTTGGCTCCCCCCAAACCCTAACTATTATTAGAAGGAGCAACTTATTCTTAATGTCTTCCCCTGACTCCCATAGACCTACAACCCACTGCATTTAGTAAAGTGCAATAAATAAGTCTTTGACTGGAGTTGAACAATGCAACAGTCCTGCTGTTGCTGAATAAGTACAATGTAGTTATTTCTTCTAATCATAAAGAGGCAAAGAAACACAAACACTTGCAAAACAAGTCTGTGTATATCATTTGGGGGTCCCCAGATGACAGTGACGTGACAATTCAAGGACTTATAATACTTTTTAAAATACCTACAACAACAAAAAAAGAAAGAAAAAAGACCATTGCTGCATCAAATGTAGTCAACAAACTATACAATAAAAACTGGTCAAACATTGGCCAAATTGTCAACTAATATAAGAAAGAGGCAAACGTTGTTAAAATAGCCACTCTACAAGTTCACAACGCAAGGCATTGTGAGCTTGATATAATGCCTCAACTCCTACAACTCCAACTTACGTGCTTGTCAAGGTGGGGGTCCCCAGTTCAAATATGGTTCTTTCGGGGGGTCTCGGCCTGAAAAGGTTGAGAACCACTGATATAGGGCTCACAAGATCACAGATACAAGTGGAAAGTGGGTTTTCTCAGAAGGGTGAATGGCATCTCCCTCAGGGATAGGGTATGAAGCTCAGTCATCAGGGAAACACTCGGAGAAGAGCCGCTGCTCCTTTGCATAGAAAGGAGTCAGTTGAGGTGGCCTAATAAAGATGCCTTCTGGTCACCAGGTTTAACATGTTGGAGTATGCACATGGGTCCATATTTACACAGACAGATATGAAAAGATGGGGACGCTAATCCGGCTCAGGCATGAGCTCAGTGTTAGAGGTGAGAACAGAGCTCACGAGCAGACACACACACACACACACACACACACACACACACACACACACACACACACACACACACACACACACACACACACACACACACACACACACACACACACACACACACACACACACACACACACACACACACACACACACACACACACACACTCAGCATTGGCCCTCAGCATCAAGGGTTGGATTGGGGGTAAGTCCCTGCAACATACTAGAGTATCTACAGTAACAGGAGATAGGCTCCTGCCCTATGGGCCAAGACTCAGCAAGGCTACTTACTACAAATATAAATGATCACCTCTAGGTCCTCTACACTTCACATCAGGAAGTCATTTTGGTCCCCGAGCGGTACATTAACCTGACACGTTGGTAGTCAGGTTATATAGTCTGTCTTACAGCATTGGTTCTCAAAGTGAGATCCAGGGACCCCCAGGGGTCCTTGGTGGGGTTCCAGGGGGTCCCCAGCAAAAGTAGTCAATGTAGCATCATTCAACCATTTATACGTTGGCTATTCAAAATAGCAGATATACAAGCTCACAGCGCGTCAATCAGCTATTTTGGAAATATTTTTGAAAAATATCGAAAATGTTTTCTTCTGGGGGTCCCTAGCAAAACCTTTTCAGATGGGGGTCCGCGGCCAAATACATATCAATTTAGGGGTCCTTGACATAAAAAAAAGTTTGAGAACCACTGCCTTAACCTGACACGTCAAGCAAACCCCTTGAATTCTTCCTGGTTTATGAGTAGACATCCACTAATGTCTTTATTTCTTTCATTACAAAGCAAAGTTCCTTTAACACGCCATTTCCATCCACCATCCATCCAGGCTGTGGGACCGCAACCACGACCATCCCATAGCCTGCGAGGACCGTTCACAAAGATGCCAATAAACAGCTTAAATTTGGGGAAAGTGAAAATTGGCTTCATCACTCTCTTCATATGCCAACGCTCAATGCCTGTGTGCAAGTTCAGATAGATTGGATAACCCACAGAGGAGAAGAATGGATGAGGACAGAATGACAGAGGTTTTGTCTTTTTATGGTAAGATAACGAGAGAGGATCTAGTCCTACTCCTAAGCCATGACAACTATAAAAGAAAACGCTGTAAAGACAACTACACAGTAAAAGTATCAAATGTGTAACTCGGAGAGGGTACAAATTTAACCCTCTCCTATTTCTACCCCTCAGAGTTAAATGCACACGTACTGTAGGATTTTACTGTGCAGGCTTCAATAGCTAGGACCAGATGGGATTTGTCCTTCTCATACTCTAATTTATTCTGTGTTCCCTTAACTTCCTTCCCGCTGATGAATTCAGTCGTTCCACCAAAGCAATGC